>NC_064856.1:73837290-74182678 GCF_024139225.1 Suncus etruscus
GATGCAGAGTGTAAGGTGTCTGCCTTGCACACACTAGCCTAGAACGAACTGCAGTTCGATCCCCCAGAGTCCCATATGGTCCTCCAAGCCTGGTGCGATTTCTGAGCACATAGCCAGGAGTAACTTCTGAGCATCATCGGGCGTGGCCAAAAAACAAAAAAAGAAGTGATACCTAGTATCTTGTATATTCTAATGATTATTATAAAAATTGAATGATAAATTTCAAGATAAAATTAATATCGCATATTTTTATAATTGATTACCCATTATTAAGAGTACATAAATGCATTGTAACTACTGAAATACACTATACAAATTTTACTTTTAAAGTAAAGAAACAACCATAATTAAATACTAAATTAAATCTCTTCTATTTTTAGGGAAGAATTTAAGAAAATGGAAAATAAGTTTTACTGTCAGAAAATTAATAAAAGCTTAACAATAAACATTTATTTGCCCACTCCCCCACCTATCTTTATCCTGGAGTTCTGCTGATTAAGCAGTGAGAATTTTGTCAAGTTTAGGAACCATGTAACAGGTCTGGTGCTACAATTATCAGTTTACAACTGAAGTGCTATAGTTTGTAGTTTATAGCTGTTTATAGCTGAAGTGCTATAGCATTTAATTTGTGTTTCTACACAGCAGTTTGGTACATTCAGGTCCAAGATGCAGGCTACCATGTGTTTTAGTTACTCAATGGGGAACTGAATTATACAAACAAAAAGGTGGAGTTGATATGCCTTAATTTTGTCTTATATAAATTAGGTTTTCAGTTGGCACAGTTGTTATTGGTGTAAACTTGTCAAGTTATAATTGAGTGGCCTTTGGTTTGCCAGCTGTTTTCATTTTGTTCTTCACATGAATATGTTCTATGAATTCCCAAATATGCAGGTGCCTCTGGGATATGCTGAGACAAAACCTTCAACAGCCTTTTGTTTCTCTATTTGACTCTAAATAGATTCAGGAATGATGCATTTTTGTCCTTTTTTATATGTTATTGTCAGTAGTCTGCTTCACTCCCTGCCACCATAAGGAATTATTTAAAGTAGTCCATCACATCCTCACATGGAAAGCAGATATTATGTCAACTCCTGATACTATTTTGTAAAGGAACTGATATTAAATATTAAAAAATAACAACAAAAGACAAAATATGCAAGGATTTACTGAACAGAACTATGCTTAAGCTTCAATGGAATTGTTCTTTAATCATTTAAAATGTCAGATCTTCCAGTACCAGGAAAATACGTGACCATTACAATCTTCATACTATTTCTCACAAATTTTTCTTAATAATATCTTGGTAGCCCTTGATTCTTAGCCAATATCACACTACTAAAGTATATGTTTATGTATTGTGTTTGAAGATGTACCAGACTCAGTTACAGATGAGAAAGAACAATAAGCAAATAGACTTGAGAAGTTTCCTGAAGCTTATCCTTCCCAAGGAATTATTCTGTACTGAGCTAAGGGCTAAAGCTAGGAACTCTGAAACTATTCCTGAAAGTTATGAGTATTACCTTATTGACTTATATTTTCATAATTTTCTGTTTAAGACATTTTCCCAACAAACCCTGTATAAGCCATTAACCCTAACATGAGGGTCTTTTTATTTTTGACAACAAATTAGCCACATTCTCAAGTTGCTAGATACTGAATAAACTTTGTTTCCAGAACCAATTGTCTCTTGAAAATTAAACTTTGAGAAGTATGCACCTGAATTTTTATTTTTATTTTTTTAAACAGATTTTTATTTCTTAGTGAAAGAAGCTGGGGTTATTATTATTATTATTATTATTATTATTATTATTATTATTATTATTGGCCATGCCAATTCCACTCGCTGCAATCCAAATCTAGACTTCCATAAATAAATGCTGACATCACAGATGCCAGTTCAGCTCAGTTCTCCTATACTTTTCACTAACAAAATTTCCCATAACTCTACAAAACACCTTATTATTTCTTCTTTTCCGTCTCTCATAGGATAAAGTGATTTATTCTAGGTACTTCTCATACATTGTGAAATTGTGACCTATAGGGACAGTAAAGCTTGACATGTTTTGAGAGAAAGGAGAAAACCATACTTATCCATAAACAGGGGTAGTTATAAGAAAATATTTTTCTCACACTTTTTTTTCAGGAATAAACATAGATGACATAGTGTCTTCCTTCTTGCTTTTTTCTTTTGGAGGACAAAGGATCTAAGACCCATTACAAAAGGGAAATGCTCATAAAACATGAACATTTGGGATATCCTCAAAGCCCTTTTTTAATTTCCAAATCTTCCTTCCATCTTACAAGAACTAAGAAGACAAAAATTTCCAGCTTCTCCTTCTACTCATGAACATATTGCATGAAATGGAAAGAATGGGAGGTTGCTTTTGCATTTTTATATACTATTTTACAATAGAAATCCTCTTCTTATAGGAGTTCAGTGTGCAATTTTTCTGAGACAATGGTCAATAGACCCATTTTTGGCTTCAATCTCAGCCAAAAGAACCTCAGAAATTAATATCTAAGAATAACTAAGAAATTCATAAATGTTCATCCCACTCAGCTCATTATATGTACATTTTCTATTTATATTATCTAGTTGCATACAGCAGTATGTTTAAAACAGAGAAAATTGTTTTCTGCAAAAGCAAACAAGGATTAATTTGCTATTAAGGCAACAAAGAAAGTTTCTTTTACAAGTATTATGCTTGTTTGTTTTTTGAATGTTTTATAAGTACATCAGAGTGTATTTAGAATTAATGAATCTTTTAGGAATCTCATCAATTTGCCCAGTAAAAGAATAGCAAAGAACATAGAGTTGAACTTTTTTTTGTCTTTGTTTTTGCATACCATATTTTTCAAATGATTTATTCCCTTTATTTAACTTGTTTAATCTATAAAATAACCCATAATTTCTAAAGAACAAAAGAAATGGTGTCAGCCGTTATCCATTTATATTATCAATATACTGAAACACTAGAAAATGGACACTTGTACCTTAGAAGTGAGAGAAAGGAAGCCGATTATCAAGAATAAGGATAAGAGCCAAGTGAAGAAGGAGATTTTAAGAATTACTCATATTGTAGAAAGGATCTAGAGTAAGATAGCACAAATCTTGCACTAGGATATACAGGGATTTGAGAAAGTACATTTACCGTAATAAAAACTTTATGTATGTGCAACTAAAAGTACTTTACTCAGAAAAAAATTTGAGTGGAATGAGAACAAAAGAATTATCTAAAAAAAAAAGAATTATCTCTAAAAGCATAGTTTACTTAATTAAAAATGTGTACTTAACTTCTTGATGCAAATCTGCCATATTAACTACATTTTCCTGTTCTCATTTGGTACAGTAGTAAAAGTTATAATGCATCATTTTCATTATCACAGTATTATTCAACATTGAATTGTGACATATGCAGCAAGATTAAATTGGAATTTTCCTATAAGAGAAAGTAATAAAGAAAAGGAAAAGTCATGTAGCTTTAAAGTAGTTACATACTAAACCCATAGCTTTTTCATCTCATAAATAAAAAATGGAAAGTATATTATATTAATAGAATCAGTTGAACAGATAAGAAAGCCAATTACTGGAAATACATTGTATTATGACACTTTGAAGAACATAATTTTTAACAATGCATTGCATCTATAATGGCAAAATAATTTCCTGCAATAATCAACAAAGCTGAAAGATTTCTCTTCCCCCCATCTTTAGAAAAAGTGGTAGTATGACACAGTATAAACCTTTGCTCCAAATGCTTCCTTTTGAATTCTAGTTCCACAACTAACCTACTGTACAATCTTGGTGAAGTAACTTCATTTTTTAAGTCTCTGTTTCTTTAATTGGAAAATTTAGATAATCAAAGAGTAAATTAGAAACTGAAATAAATTATAACATTTTTAGGTGCCATAAAATTATGCACGAGTTAAGATGCTCGACTTGACTGTGGCCAACTCTGGCTTGATTCATAGCATCACATGTTTCCTCAGATATAGCCAACGGTAACGGTAGGCTCCTGAAACCCCTAGGCCATTGGCCATGTTAGGGTTCCCTAATATTGCACATCTATCTTTGAGGCCTTACATTTAAATAATTGTCCATTTGACTAAGAATCACTAGAAGGAGACATCTAGTCTGGTAATCACCACTTGGGAGCATATTGCTCAGTCCATAAAAGTTAAATATTTCACAATTCCTTATTTTAATAGGATATCACACCAAGAAGTGTCTGGGCCTGTAATTTCAATATAAGTTAAAGACTTTGTGGTGGTCAGGGATCCCAATTCAAGCATGTATTACAACCATGTTTAAGCCATCTTCCCAGTCTTGGTAATTCTTTAGCAATATCCTTCATTTATTAATATTTTATAGAATATATTATGTCTTGTGTTTTTCTAAACCTGCACAGACTTGCTTTTAAAATTAGCGATACATTTTGAATTACGAAGTCTAAGACTGTGTTCACAAATTTATTTTTACTATACAAGTTTAGAAAAGTTATTTATCTTTTCTCAGTTAATGAGTCAACATTTATTTTTTGGAAGTTGATGTTTACACAACATCTGACAAAGCTCACAGGATACTAATGGTATACTGCTTAGGGGATGCTCTGTGGTTCTTGGGGACATCTGCTCTGGGAATCTGGTAGACAAACATGCATTTCCACCCTTAAAATAAACATCTCTGGCTTTCTGTATTGCAAATAAACAAGGTATAATTTTTTCCATAAAATAAAATAATCATGTATTATCCATTAGTGATGTTATGTTTCCCTTTTGTTTATATGTATTTTGTTTCCTAGTTGATTTATTCTATTAATATGATTTAGTAAATCTCATAAAAATGTAATTGAGTTTAAATATATAAATCTAACTACCTTTCCTTATTTGTCACTTCAGAAGTTTGAAAGATGCAATGCCTCTCTATGCCTTTTCTTTTTTTATTATTAAAAACTATTAAATTTGGGCCAGAAAGATAGCACAGCAGAAGGGCCTTTGCCTTGCAAGCAGCTGATTCAGAAGGGATGGTGGTTTGAATCCCAGCATCCTATATGTTCCCCCATGCCTGTAAGGAGCGATTTCTGAGTGCAGAGCCAGGAGTAAACCCTTACCACCTCTGGGTGTGACCCAAAAACTATAAAACAAAACCGAAAAACCCACGAACTATTAAATTTATGTTAAACCGTTTTACTTTGATTATAGAGATATCTCTCTAGAACTCAAACTAATTTATATCATGCTCTCATCTTATGTTGGAAAAATAATTCCTATTTTCTTAGAGAGCTGGAATATTTAGATTTCTAAACTATACAGCTCTTTTATAATTTATTTAATTCCAGCTTACAAGGGTTTGTCATATGTCAGTATCAAGAAGTTACAAATAGAAGATAGAAAAAGAGTTTCCTGGGGCCGGAGAGATAGCATGGAGGTAAGGCGTTTGCCTTTCATGCAGAAGGTCATAGGTTTGAATCCCGGCATCCCATATGGTCCCCCGAGCCTTCCAGGAGCAATTTCTGAGCGTAGAGCCAGGTGTAACCCCTGAGCACTGCGGGTATGACCCAAACAAAACAAAACAAAAACAAAAAAAGAAAACTCAAGAAGAAGAGTTTCCAGCAGTTTTGCCAAATATAGACTACTCATATGTGATCATATTTGAAACATCAAGTCTAGAAAGTTTGTAATGAAAGGGTGTAGCAGAGAAAAACTAAAATGAAGTTAGATTCATCACTTTCGTCTTCTGGATATTTAAACTCAAAATTCCCTGGCATGATTTTGTTCTCTTCACAGAATCTGCAGACAGGAAATTAAACTGTTGTTCCATTTCTGCTTTGTGATTTCTGGAGTAGCTAAGGCAAATTTAAGACTTGCAGTGACATGATGAGTAGAACTGAGAATCACTCTGAAGTTTCTTTAATTTTATGTTTTGTACAAAGCTAAGATGAATAGAATGTTGAGTAGAGCCAGGCAGAACTGTGAATCAAGACGTCTACACATTATCTTATGATCCGTGTTGAGTCTCTTAAGCAAGCAAGCAGGATTTCAAGAGAAATGATCCAAAAATAAGTAGTCCGAGATAATAAGGTAAAATGTATAATATTGTTTTCTATTCTAGCCACAAAAGACACAGACTTACTTCTAGTACATTCTTTTAGTTCCATTTGATTCACTAAATTTAGTCTAGGTTTAAAGGGAAAGGCTATAGGCAAATTGCAGGTTTATATGAATACCATAGCATAGAAAAACTCATTTTACCTTATTCCTTATAGTAATGCATATGAGATATTGATATATCTTTGGTAATCCCTAATTTCAAAGGCAACTGCAGTATATGATACTCAGAAAGAGGCATCTATATACAGATTATTGTGAATCTTCTAGTCTTAAAGTATATCACAACAAAAGATGTGCAAATTAATTCTGAAAGTGGAACTTGAGCAATCTGTCTCAGAAATGTTATCATCACTTTAGTAAAATGAATAGAAAACACCTCAAATATGTGTTAATAAATCTTTAGGTATAAAATTTTTATTTTTTTGGTGAGACGTTCTTAACTTATAGATTTATTTTTAATGACACAGCTAAAGTGCTTATCAATAGCTTTTCAATATAAAAATAGCTTTCTAATTTTAAGTATAGATAAAGTCTGATAAATGTTTCATAACTTCTTTAATATATTAAGTGATAAAGATCTTTCATTTAAATTAAATTAAATTTGCTTTGCTTAGCCTTGTAGTAGAAGCTTCTACTTGTCATCACTTAGTTCTAATTTTGGAAATGGAGCAGACATCGCTGAATCTTAGAACCTCAAAGAATATTGAGAATTATCTATTCATTTTTTCTCAAAAAATCTAAATCTAAAAGTTAAATGACTTGTCCAACTATAGAGTGGAAAATAATAACGACTATAAATTTAAGAACTTTTTTGGTGTGTTTGAAATATTTTGTATCACTGTCTAATTTATGTCTTATTTACCTTAGCTCCCATACTTTTCTGTCGTTAAAAGAAATTGCATTTGCCAGAATAAAAGCATTCTTTCTCATTGAATTGAAAATAGCACAGTTTTAATAACAAAATCTGACATAACTTAAGAAATTCATTATTATGACCTTGTCCTAAACTTTCACATGGAGTATGTCAGTCACTTTTGACAGTTGATAAAAGGATTCATATTTCAGAAAGATTTGGATGCCAAAAAGTTCTTCAATATTTTATTGCTGTCAAATCTGCAAATGATTTGAGTAATGCAAGAATTATTTTATATTTTATTCATAATTTAAAATAACGAAGCAAAAGAAAATATAAATTCTGATTGTGTAAATATTTTATATATTTACTAATATTTTATTTTAGCACTATACTAAGAAAGTGATTTTCTAATTGATTGTATTTAACATAACCATGGTCTTAAGATAGTCTCACAACATAATGATTACATTAAATCAAATATTTACTTTTAGCAAGGATTAAATTATGTATTTGAATTAAACTATAAAAATATGAATAATATTTTATATTACTTGCTTAATAAGGTTGCAAAAAAACAAGCAAAAATTCTAAAGAAAAGCTACTTTGGAGTGTTTATAGAAAATCAATATGGTTATAAGTTATGAGCACAAGCTAAGCTAATAGAGTGAAAAATGATAAAGAAATTACAGGTCAGATTTTAAGGGTCCCTATATATTATTACTACTTTTTAGTTTTAATTCATTATTTTTACAAATAATATTATCTTATTTCACACAAAAACTAATTATTGAAGTTATAAAAGGGAATACACAAAACAATTTTCAGAACCAATAAGAGTACTTCTGTAAATATACATTAGAAATTTTGTTGTTTTATATAAGTTTTCTTAAAAAAGATTAAATGAAAATTATAGATAAAAATATTACCTGATGTTATGTAATTGAAAATTATAATACTGTAAATAGTTCATCAAGCTAGCTAGCCCTGTCAATAAATTAATTAGGACTACTATAAAATACATATCAAACAAATAGAGGAGATTTTCTAAAATTTTCTTAATGACTTCAAGAAATAATTCTCCATGATACACCATAACGATATGATCCTTTTATATTTTATACCATTATTTGTTTTGTTGTGTTGTTGTTTTGGTTTTTGGGTCACACCCAGCAGCACTTAGGGGATATTCCTGGCTCTATGCTCAGAAATCGCTCCTGGCAGGCTCGGGGGACCATATGGGATGCCAGGATTCGAACCACTGTCCTACATGAAAGACAAACGCCTTACCTCCATGCTATCTCTCTGGCCCCAGTTATACCGTTATCTGTAAGCAAACAATATATTTCATTCTGAGAGCAATATTAAGTGTGTGTGCTTCACAGAGACAAGTACCAAAATCCATTTGTTATTTTACTTAGTTACTAAATATTTTATATTTATTTTTTACTTTCTATTTTTTAGAAATGAGTCACTGTGAATTACAGTTTTACAGTTATTCATGATTAGTTAATATTTATTCAATGTTCCAGCAGCAATTCATTCACCAGTGTCTACTTCCCTCCAATACTCCTAGTTGCCCCTGCATCCCCGTCTGCTTCTACAGTAGAAACTTCCTCCCACACCATCAACTTAATGTTCACTTCTCTAACCTATCTCTCCCACATCCAGCCTTGTGACAAGTTTACTACCAAAGACCAGTTCTCATGCTCTTTGTTTCTTGTATTGTCTTCAGACTATATTTCTTAAGATAGAAAATATTTTAAGTGAAAAATTTAAGTCTATATTTTTACTAAAAAACAGAGATTTGCTAGTAAAGACTAATATCGTAAATTTCTCAGATTTCACTACACATTTTGCATTACAAAGGGTCAAAAGCAGAGTTAAAATTTGAAAGACATCACTGATACATGTCCAATTCTCAGAACTCGAACTTTACATTCTTCCGTTTTGAGTATAACTATATTGTAATCTAGATAATCAATTTTCTCAAAATTAAAAATATAAAGAATGTGTGGGGCAGAGCGATAGCACAGTGGGTAGGGTGCTTGCCTTGCAAGAGGCTGACTTTGATTAGATCCCCAGCATCTTTAAGGTCCTTCGAGCCTGCCAAAAGTAATATCTGAGCGCAGAGCCAGGAATAATCCCTGAGCTCTGCAGTGTGCACCCCCACATGTATATGTATATAATCTTCTACTCCGTTACCTTTCTCATTCTGTATTTTTTATGCATAATATATCAACTAGAATTAGAGTTAACTATAGTCACTTGCAAAAAATGACGTAAATAAGTGGAAAAATTTTCCGGTAATATAGAAGGCTAGAAATAGTTAGATGCAATTCCTTTTTACTGTGTGAATAAAAGCAGTACTGAGAACTATAGATTTCCAATGACATTTACACAGCACCAAGCTTCCTTAGCATTTTAGGAAACAATACCACACACAAAACTTGCTTCAGCAAGTATATTTACAACAATCTCTCAAGTGTCCACTCGTGTAAGAAAACAAGATCATGAAGGTGGACGCTGAAGCTTTGCTTGCTTGAGAGGTTTGTATTCCTTAAGAAACAATATCATCTGAAAGTTTTTAAGTGTTGTTTCTTGGATTTTTTGCAGTAGAAACAACATATAAGAAAGCCCATAATGTTTTTTTCCAAGGAAACACATACTATTACTATGATAGTATTTTGTTTATTTTGTTTTGGGGACACACCAAGCTGTGCTCAGGATTTATTCCTGATTCTATACTCAATTTCACTCCTGGAGAGCTTGGTGCTGACGATTAAATATGGGTCAATTGCATGCAAAACATTTCATCTTACCAGCTTTTCTATCTCTCTGGTTTTTGGTATAGTACTGGTGATCAAGATACTGCTTACAAACAGGAGGCTATTTTAGATTATAACTAATGTTTCCTGGAATTAATGCTATGATATACTGCTCATCTAAATTATTAATTCTGTAACCAGTCAAATAGTTAAATCTCCAACTGCTGTGGAGATTTCTTTGAGAATCTAAATGTCAGATTAAACTCAAAGAAATTGCAATATTACTCAAAAAAGAAAATAATGTCTATTTCTTACATTTCCCTGTGTTACATGGATCACAGTTTTACTTCCTGATGCTAATTTGCTCCAAATAAAATTTCAGGAGTGGCCAGAATCAATAAACTGCTAACTATACCATATATTTCAGTCTTTAATTTTTTTATTTTTCTGCAAAGAGCCATAAATCATGCTACATCTACAAGAACAATGTGTTCTTGACCTAATGTCTATTCAAACATTGTTTTTTTTTCTCTGTCTTTTTCATCAGAGAAGTTCTTTTCATGCCTCTTTTTATGACATTTGTAATTTGACACTGTTTTATTACTGCCTACTTTATGCTCATATATAACGTCTTCAAACATATCACCAGTTCTATGTTGTTGTTTTTTTACACCCTAGTTAAGAATTTTATTGCAAAATAAGCTTCTCAATATCAAATCCCCAGGATTTTCATTTATTTTCACATTGTGAGTAAAAAGTCTGATCAATAAGTTGTGACAATTACAACAGAGTCAAACGGTCTGCTTCCTTTATCTCCTCTCATTTGATCTTCAGCTGTTACTTCAGTGCTACTACTGTCATGTTTCTATATTTCACCATGACCTCAGAGTCCCTAAGAATTTGTATTTTAATTCGCACCAACTCTTTGATGATTAAATACATTAATATTTCTCTAAAACTCTTACAGAGTGAGAGTTTTGAAAGCTATTCAAGTCTAAACAAAAAAAATAAAAAACAATTGTCAGAAGCTATTGAAGCTGACAGGCACCCAAGATTTTGAAAGGATGTCAGAACAATAAAGTGGTTCAAAGTCCACTATTTATCTACCTACCTATCTATGTATCTATGTATCTACCTATCATCTATCATCTATATATCAATCTATCTATCTATCAATCATCTATCTATCTATTTAATTTTATGTTTTAGGATAAGTCAAGGACATAGTCAATACATAGAATAGTTAAAATCCCAAAAGGGAACTAGATATCTTCCTAAATTTCAAACTAAATAAAGTAAGACCACTAAAAATTGAAAATTTTGGGTCATACTTTCTTCCTTAAAGATTCTGGAAGCAAGGGGGAGGTTATACAAATTTATATACAACTTGTGCTTAAATATCTCATCTACCCCTAAATTACATGTGTATGTTTTGAAGACAAGGCCTTTGTATAAAGAAAAAAATTGCTGAGAAGAATTTCTATGTGATCCCAAAAGAAGCATGTACTGTGAATGAACCTAATTGAATCAATATTTCTAGGCCAGTGTTTTTTCTTGGCCAGGACACTTATGTGTCTTCAGTGCAACTGGGTTCTTCCTTTTAATTTCTTTTTTAATTAAATATATAATTTTTATTTGGGTCATAGTGGCTTACGTATCTTTCACAGTAATATTTTAGGTACCTATTAACATTGAATCAGGGGAATTCCCATCACCAAATTTGTCCTCCTTCCACCACCGTTCTACTCTTGCATCTCATATCCCCCACCCTCATCCCCTGGGCTGCTAGAATGAGTGGTTCCCTCTGTATCTAGCTTACTACTTAGTGATCATACAACTGTTTGGTCTTGGTACCCTCCATTATTTCCCCCTCTATTTGAGAGGCGTAACTAGATTATTAAAGTTATGTGGTTTTGTTTGAAGAAAAGAAAAGCAATAAAATGGGGTAAAAATCAAATAAGCCGAAAATGGGCGGAGTTCTTCTAGAGGCTCTCAACCTCAGTTTGAGAGAGGAGAGGGAAAAAGAAACTGAATCACCACAACAATACAAACAGAAATATCAAATAAAATATCTAGTGAGCACTACAGCAATAAAGACAAGCACCACATAATAGCCATGGTTCTGAAATAAAAACATGACAGCACAAAAAGGAAAAAAAAATGGAGACAACAACTTCAATATCCACACCAAAACGAAGAAGTAAAAAAAAAAAAAAAGATAAATAGATAAATAAATAAGATTATTTTGTGCTTTTTTTTTTTCCTGTGTAGGCACAGTAAATATTGGAGACATTATAAAGAACTCCCTTGGCCTAAGAGATATTGGGTTTCTTCATTCTTGAAGTATACTGTAATGGAATTAAGTATAGACTCCTTGCATGTTCATTTACTCTCCCCTCAGTGTTTTTGTGATGTATGGAATACTTCTGCTCAGTCATGGGTGATAAGACTTCCTTTTTATTTCTTGATCTAAATGTTTTGTTACTATTTGTCATAATTTTAGAATGCTTTCTGCTTGGAATAATCTTAAATTTTGATGTAGAATTCAGGTGATCATGAGATTAGATAAACAAGAATTACACCTACTAAGTGATCTACACTCTGTTATTTTAGTATTCATTACTTGATTGATTGGCTAATTTAGTAACTAATTCAATAAATATATACTATCTTCTAGATGAGTGCTTACGCATGTATAGATAATTGGAAAAATGTCAATTAATTGTCTCAAAATAGATAAAACTTTACTTATATTTTTCTATCATAAGAATATGTAACAGAAATGGTCTAATTTGAACAAAAAGGATGATTAATTGCTTTCTTTCCTTTAAAACTTTTTTTAGTTTATCTCTGAATTTTAGCCATAATTATACTACAGTAATTGTGTGCAAATTGTCACTGGCTTAAAACTTTTATTTGACATTTGACTTTGGGTATTTTAATTTTAGAATACTAGTGCACCTGTAGAAAAAATTTTGATTAATGAATAATGATTTTATTTCCAATTAGAATGCCATTTATATAATTGACCCTTATGACCTTCCAATCTAAATCTAAGCTAATTGTAGACAGAAAGATTGAAGGAGGAAGAGAAGATTCTTATGAGAAGAGAAAGATAGATGTAAGCCTTCTCTACAGTAACATATTTTGGAGAGAGGATAAATGATATGAAAGATACAAACTATATAGTACATACTAAATTCATTCTAAATGTTATTACTTGTCATAATGTTGCCACATATATATTATAATAAAACAAAATTGAATAGACAAGCATTTAGCATTAAGGCACTAAAAGCACCAAAAATCCTTGATATTTTCTGAATTATCTCATATGCATTTTAATAACAGAAATTACTAAAAATAAAATAATTGGAAAGCTATAATCTATATTTCCTGAAATTTAAATGCAACACCTGCCACTCTCTCAGATGTAATTTACTATTAACCTAAATGGGTTTGTGATAGAGCTGGAACAAATACTTCACAGGTCTATCTATTTTTATTTTTTTTGACATTTTCCTTTGGTTGAATGAAAAAAGAGAAGAAATTCTGACAGGATAAAAAGAGTAAAGAGGAAGTTAAGGAAATTAGGCATTTCTTCGAAAAACTACTATTCAGAGAAATGTTATGTGAAATATGTACAAATGCATCTTCTCATAGGTACATAAATATCATAGGCAGAGATTTTTTGTTTTGTTTTGTTGTGTTGTGTTTTGTTTTTGGGCCACACCCGGTGACACTCAGAGGTTACTCTTGGCTATGTGCTCAGAAATCTCTTCAGGCTTAGGGAGGCTTCAGCTGGACCCAGAAGACCCCACCTGCCAGGATTCCTGCTCCTCTTCTACTGGTATGGCTGGGAATCTAGGCAGACAGCTGGCCAAAGGCCTCCTGGGCTGACCATTTAGTCCAGGAGACCGAGATCCCCCATGCCAGACTGGCCTTCAGGGCCAGTTCTGGCAACTGGGCTCTGGGGGGAGGGGGAGGAGGGAAACTCCTCCCCTATGTATACTGAACCACCTTCATCAGTGTCTTTTCTTACTAATACTCATTTTCAAAATCGTGTGGGCGCATTTTTAAAGCATTATCTAGAAATGTTCTTTATTTTAGATGGTTCCTAGGAAAGGAAAGGAATGCCAAAGATTTGGATGGTAACACTCAAATAGATCTTTAAAGTCAGTCTTTATGTGCTCGTGACTTTTGTACTGACTCCAAGCCAAAACGATAAACAATTCATATATATAAATTGTATATAGCCTTTATCATGTATTGCCACTCCCCTATCCCTGTGTCTCTTCTACCTCCTCATCTCCCAATCCTTCCCCTAAGTTAACCCGCTTTACCCTTAGTTCCTAACTCGGTAGGCACCAAGACCGACCTCCTGCCCCAACAGACCACCTTCCAGCTCCTCAGTGAAATACACCCTCTGGGTTCCCATTCTCTGTCCTCGGCAAAGAACTACAACCAGCACGCCTGCTGACTCATGCTGGATGGCCCCTCTCACCCCCACCAAATCTTGGACTGTTGTATGATACAGGAATCAGCTTCAGCAAAACCCCCAGCTCAAGGACACTATAGGGTTCCGTAATGCCACAAAACATGTCTCAAACTCAATTCCAAGGTCTATGATATGAAAAGTACCTTGGCTTTTACTCCCCACAAGACACAGAAACAAAATATTATCTTCTAGGGATATAGCAAAAGGGTGCCTCCCATCCTGAACATTTGTCATGTGTATACATTGCAGTCTCCAGGAGATTAGACAGTGTTAGTCCAATACCAGACGTAGAACTGATACAGCTCCGGGCAACACCACCAGGAACTAAGCTCGATCGGGAGATTTATAACACTGCTCTGGCACCAACTTGTGCCAGTTTTGACATGACAACGAGGAAAGGTCAACTTGACCTAAGACCAGGTTGTCCTATCACATCACCTAACACTAAATGGAAATCTGAAGAGGTATTGTCCTTTGAACTGTGAAAAATAAGAGCACCAACAACAGAAAACTGACTTTGATAACCATGAGTGAACAGAACCTACCTTGGGACCAATAAGGAAAACCCTACCCTAGGCTGTAACCCAGGAATCATAACAACAAGATGTCTTATTGCAGAGGCCCACCTAGGACAACAGAGACTGAGCAGAACCTTTGGATCCATAATATCCTAGGCTTCGGCTTAGGAACTCAACGAAAACAGGGAGCAAGTGTTACAGAAGACTGAACACAACAACAATGATGGATAGGAACCTCTAGAACCATAAAGACTCTATCCTAGACCCTGTGCAAATACCAAGATCGCTAGCTACATTGGCTTGATTTTCTCACACACAACTGAGAGGAAAGTTTCCTGGCACTACAACAAAGCCTTTGGGATGGGGTAATGAGTATATAAAGAGCCAAGGGTTGATCCCATGATGGTATGCTTCAAGGATAAAGAAACCCTGAATCTCTTAGGCCACGGGAATTCCCTTTCTTCCCCAATGCTTACTGTGCCTATGAAAAAAAAAAAAGAAAAAAAGAAAAGTGGGGGGAACGCCAAACCCTGCCACTCCAGCACCCCTACTTTTACTTGTTTTGTTTTGATTTGTTAGTTTTTGACTATTTTCCTTCTCTTTTTTCTTCCACTTTTCTCTTTCTTTTTTCACTCTTGTGGTTATTATTTGGTGATTTATTTTTATTTGCCGGGCGCATTTTTTCTTTTTTCTTTCATTTTTCTTTTTTTTCTCCTCTCATTTTGGTAGTTGTTACCAAATTTTTTCTCCCTTTTTTCTTATCCTTTTTATCTCCAATGACAGTGGATTGGAGACCAGTTGCACTAGCATTCTGGGGGATATAGGAGGGAGATATGGGGATACATATTGGGAACAGGGATGGAGGGAGGACAGCACTGGTGGTGGGAATGCCCCTCATTCATTGTCACTATACACCATAAATGATGCAGTGAAAGATTTGTAATGCACTTTGGTCAAAATAAAAATTAAAAAAAAGAAAAAAGAGAAAAAGAAAATCTGCAGATGGTCAAAAGGCACTTGACTGAAAACTCTGCATTGGTAGAGTCAGGTAAATAATATATATATATATAAAAAAGAAATCTCGAGGCTTTGGGGACCATAAAGGACTCCGGGGGAATCAAAACCTAGTCCCTCCTAGGCTAGCGCGGGCTAGGCAGATGTCTCACTGCTTGTGCCACCACTCCAGCCCTGAGACAAAGATATTTTAATAGAAACATAACCATAACTATATGAAATAGTCAACGCAAAATGGAACCTTTGTGTGCTGTTTTAATTTAATTTGTTTCATATGTTATAGGGATAATAAATAGAACACAGAAATATTTTTCACAGTTTGTAGATCTTAATCTCACAAGTTTTGTATCAATGTCATATAAAGGATGTTAATATTGTTCCCAATATTTACACATGCTGACTGAATTAATATATGTTTACATATGAAAATAAGTGTAATGGGGCCAGAGCAATGGCTCAGTGGAAAGGTGTTTGCCTTGCACATGGCTGACCCAGGATAGAGGCGGTTCCATCTCCGGCATCCCATATGGTCTCCCAAGCCAGGAGCAATTTCTGAGCGTATAACTAGGAATAACCCCCGAGTGTCACTGGGTGTGACCGAATAACAACAACAACAACAAAAAGATAAAAAGAAAAGAAATTTAAAAAATAATGAGTGATAAATTATTAATAAACAAATATTATGGAGGCAGAGGACTCAAGAACTGAGAATGGCTAAACATTATAAACTACATTTTAACTGAGTTTCTTAACTTTTATGACTATTTTTTCTCATTAGTATGCATTATTAACGAATTATAAAGGCCAAGAAGCAGATTTAACTTCCTATGATGGGACTCAGTGCTTACCAAATAATTTTCTTCTAATTTTATAATATTTCAAAGACTTTATGTAGGCACACCTATGTACACACACTGAGACAATTTTATGTGTAATACTTTTATTATTTGATTACATGTATACAATTTTGTATAATTGTATACTTAATAATATGTGAAATATTTCAAAGATTAAAAATTTAGAAATCAGGGACAGATTGAATAATGACTTTTCAAAACCTTTTCAGATCTCTGAAATCCAAGAGTATAGAAAATATAATACCTTTTGAGTTCAGAGAAAGCATATGACTTTGAAGTATATAGTATTCCTAGGTTTGAGGTAAATAAAATTGACTCTTAGCAGTGTCACTTTCTTTAATCATTTTTATCTCAAAATCTATTGCTTATATTTCATAAAGTCTAAAAAGTGAATTTGAAGCAAAAACTGCATCTTGAAATATGGGAACGATCTACACAGATGAGATAGAGATATCTGTGAGGGAAGGACATTTTATAGTGTAGTGTCAGCAAAATTATTTAGAATTGTAAGTCAATCCCAGTATGCCAGCCTTTCAATGACAGAGGGGAAAAAAGCTCGCCTTCTAAACTAGCATATTCAGATTCTAAAGGAGAAAATGGGCTGCTACTTATTAGAAACTGCTTTAATTACCTTTATTCAATCTACACCAATTGTAATCAGTTCTGAGTACTTGATAGGACAGCTTGAAGTCACTGAACTCTTGTTATTCATGAATAATCTTTCTATTCCCAGGGAAGGCATTTACACAGTGAGACTCATTACATTCTAGCACTTCATTCCAATCAAATTGTCCATTGCAATTTCCAGAGGATAAGGTGTGCTCAAGCATCAAAGTAGGGCTACTTATTGGTCCTCTTATGCTACCAATTGAATTACTTGGGCATAAGATGAATTCCCTAATGCGTAAGTACAAAAGATGTGAAGTTTTAGATACCACTACTGACACTTGTGGCTAATGAGGAAAGCTATTTGAAGAGGAGAAATACTGTACTCAGCATGAGCTTCTCTACAGTAGACATGAGAAATTATTTGGTTTCAGGAGCTCACATGTCAGGATTGCTTCTGTTACTTGCTAGTCAAAGAACATAGCATAGGCATATATTTTATATTCTGAAGGTCTGCTTCTTTGTCAATAAAATAGAACTTCTCTACATAATGAATCTGTTCATTCTGAGAGGCATTTCTGTTAGCCTGCATAAAATGGCTTTAAAAATGATAAAGTTACAAAACATGCTTCAGTTGATAATGTTCCGATGTGTGAATTAACTACTTGGAGATGTATCTGATGCAGATACCTAAAATGATTCAAACAAACTGAAAGAAAAACAAGAGTTCTGTCAAAACAAAATTTGAATGAAAAATATAGTTAGTTGCTGATGCATATCAATTGTACAGGTGTCAATAGTAGATTCTCTTATATTGGAAATCAGAAGAGATCTTTAAAGAATTTGATGGACATAGAAAGTGTGCATAAAAAGCTAAATTTTCTAGGTCAGAAAGATAGTACAGTGGAAACAGGTTTTCCTTGCATGATTCCAATCTGAGTTAGATCCCTAGTCCCACAAATTTGAACCCTCTCCTGTTTACTTTCAATATTATTGGTAACACATACTGTTTAACAACTAAATATTTAATAGTGTACCTGTGTTCTAAACTTCTTAAATATAAATAGTAGGGTAAAAAAATTTAGTGAGTTAAAATGAGCTATTTTAGGTATTAGAGATTGGAGTTGAGGAATCTGGGGTGAATGATTAATACAGATCATTCTAACCTTTCCCATACTTCTCATACTATTTTTAAATTTAAGTATATTTTACTTCAATAAGAGCATTTTTACATTAAATCAACCATAAACATAATAGTGCAAAATAGCTCTAAACCTTACATGAGTAACAGAAACTATATACATTCATTAACAATTTACCATTTCTTATGACAACTTTTTTCCTAAATTTTACTATTTTATTTTAAGTTAAATAAAACAATGCAATATTAAGCTTTGACTTCCTTATATTATTTAGTATATTATTCTCAAGATTCTTCCATGTCTCATATTTTAAAATTTCCCATTCTACTGTCTGTATAAACCACTTTCTTTCTCCTTTTAAGACCTTCTGATTCCACATCTTAGTCTTTATGTATATTTCAATGCATGTGGGGTTCTAATATCTTCAAGAACATTATTTTATATTAGATAAATGGAAAATAAGGATCCCAAAGTCAATGACAGAATAGATACCCAATCTACAACAAGGTGTAAAGTGGAGACCAGTTACACTAGTATTCTGGGAGGGAGTGGGGAGAAAGAAGGGAGATATGGGAGACATGCTGGGAACAGGAGTAGAGGGAGGACAACATTGGTGGTGGGAATGCCCTTCACACTATGTACTGTAAATAATTATGTGTAATGCACTTCAGTCATGATAAAAATTAAAAAAAAGAAAATAAGGAATTACTAAATCATGTGACAGTTGACAGCTTGATTTTTTAAAATATTGAGAATGTTAATTGACTACATAATTTTTCATTCCAGTGGTCAGGGTGTCATTTTAAATATCTTTATTTTGTTTTGTTTGGAGGCCAAGATATAGTGTTTAGTACTTATTCCTAAAAATATACTTAGTAATAACACCTGATTATTACCTAAGGAACCATATACAATACTATGTAGAACTAGAGTAGACTGCTTGCAGGTGAATACAATCACTTTGCTGTGTTCTATCTGGACAACTGATCTCTGATCGCTGTAAACTGGACAAAAACTGGGTGCTGAAAAAAGATAAAGTGATATGCATGATACCTCTGCCGTGACAATATTGAAAATAACAGTGGCTATAAGAAGAAAAAAAAGAGAGAGAAGGAAAAAAAGAAAGAGTTTTTTTCCTCAGAAGCAGGCAGAGGGGAAGGCAGAGTGAAACTGAAAGCATTCTTGCACTAGTGAAGGGTGTTGTACACTCAATTATGACCAACATTGAAACTGTGGGAAAAAAAACAAATTTATTATAATTAACCTTAAACCACACTACTTAAATAATGTAATTACAAAATACATAAACTTCTCTATTCATCTTTTTTAAATTGTTTCTCTTTTGACTGAATAATTTAAAATGAACTCTCTTTTAGTTCACTGAAAATTTCTTCTACTGATTAATCACTTGTTTACCTTTACTAATAACTTTATCAGGTAAATTATTAAACACTTTTATCAATGGTATCTTATCCAATTTTGATGACATTTTTAATTAAAAAATAAGTTATACATTTTTGATTCAATTTTTTCTTAATGTATTGTGTTCATAATTTTGATGAGCACATTAATAATTTAAAATTTTTGTTAGGAAAATCTTCATTCATAATATTGAGGTATATATCACATTAATCCTAGTCCTTTGAAATCTTCCTTCCTTCCTTCCTTCCTTCCTTCCTTCCTTCCTTCCTTCCTTCCTTCCTTCCTTCCTTCCTTCCTTCCTTCCTTCCTTCCTTCCTTCCTTCCTTCCTTCCTTCCTTTCTTCCTTCCTTCCTTCCTTTCTTTCTTTCTTCTTTCTTTTTCTTTTCGGCTTTTTGGGCCAAACCCTGTGACAATCAGGGAAAACTCTTGGCTATGCGCTCAGAAATTGCTTCTGGCTTGAGGGACCATGTGGGACGCTGAGGAACCAATGTTCATACTGGATCAGCCATGTGCAAGACAAATGCCCTACTGATATATTATTGCTTCTGCCCTTCTTTCTGTTTCTTAATTTACTGAAATCACTGTAATCTCAGCATTATAGAAAATACTCAATCATCCCACTCTTCATGACTGACTTCAAGAAGGAGAATATTTTCAATTGATCAGACAGAAGATTCTTGAAATTCCACAGATATTTATTCCAGTCCACTGTTATTCTTTGTTGATAATTATTCCAGGTATGTAATACAATAGTCACCAGTAGTTTTACAAGAGCTATTGAAACAAGCTCCACAGGTTTTCCTCATTTGTAGACTGCTTACATATTTACTCTTACTTAATATATACTATATATATTTTTTTCTCATGTTTCACTGACTATTTACTACCTTATTCTAATTGATGAGAATTTTACATTTTTATTAATAGAACTAAAACTATTTTAATAAAACATTATAACAATATTTTATGTGTTTTACAAAAGGTAAATCTATGAATTAATATCACATAAAAAGAAACATACAAGTATGTATAATATCTATAATATTACAGGAAATAAAATCAATACAATTAATGTTATGCTTTATCAAAATAAATGACAAAATTCTTTATGTCCTTTAAGGAGTAAGCCTAAAATAATACTCACCTTAAAAGTTTTCATGGAAATCATAGTCATTCATGCTCACTGTTTTTCATATTTTGGAATTGATCTTTACAAGTCTATGTGCAACCTTTCTTTTAGAATTTTCTAGCCAAATATTTTGGAATTGACCTTTGCAAGTCTATAAGCAGCCATTTTTTAAAATATAAAGTACTTTATTTTTTAAAATATAAAGTACTTTATTTAAAGACCATGTATCACAAAGTTGATCATAATACATTTGTTTCCAGGTAAGTGGGAGTGAAATTATTAAAAAAGAAGAAAGAGGGAAAAAAGTATGCTGAACTTTTGTTACTCCTTTTATTTCTGAACATTAGATGGCTTCAGATACATATAAGTGTCTCAATTGCTCCTACAGGGATGACAGTATTAAAAAAAATAAAATTGTCAACAGAGGACAAATGACAAATGTGACTGTGAGGTTCAGGAATTTTAAACACTATTGCTGATACTGCTGCTTTTTCAGGTGTGTTTTCAGCAATGAGGGCTTCCTGAAATAAGAGAAGGCTGGGGTGGGGGTGGGGAGCATCCCCACTCACTCCAAAAAATTCCTGATGATGTCAGTGCAAATACGATCTATGCAGAGAGTTATAGATGAATGGTAAAGAAGGGCTTTTTTTTTAACCCCAATATATAGAGAGTTAAATAAGCAAAAATTTTAACTTCATAACCTTACACTTGAATATGCTAATTAATTTACATACACTAAGAATTTAATTACATCCATGTCATGTATTCATTTTTCTGGTATTCATTGTTTTTTATTTTTATATTGTTTGATTCAATTCTGGATTTAATGACTAAAATTCACTATTTATATATATATATATATATATATATATATATATATATATTTGTTGTTTTGGAGCCACACCCAGCAACACTCAGGGCTTACTCCTAACACTGCAGTCAGAAATTACTTCCTTCAGGCTTGGGGTATCATTTGAGATGCTGGGGATAGAATCCTGGTCAGCTTCATGCATGGCAAACACCCTACCCACTGTGCTACCATTCTAGCCTCCAATAGTCAATATTTCTGATTAAGAACTTTTATCTCATATGTTAATTAATAGCAAATAAGGAAAAATTAACTTTCCACTTTATAAAAGGTATAATTCTCAAGCTATTTTGACTGTGTTGAGAGCATTAAATACTTTAAAACTCATGAGATACTTTTAGTTTTGGGAAGATAGTCCAGTAAATGAGAAACTAATGTGCTTCAGAATAAAAGTGTATGTTTTTAGGCATCATGATTTTTTCTTAAGTTCTACAAGAATTACAGACAAGCAAAAATTACTTAGAAGTTTTCAGAGAATGAGGCCAGAGCGGTGGTACAAGCAGTAGGGCATTTGCCTTGCATGTGACTGACCTAGGACAGACAGTGGTTCCATCCCCAGGCATCCCATGTGGTCCCCCAAGCCAGGAAAGATTTATGAGCGCATAGCCAGGAGTAACCCCTGAGCGTCACCAGGTGTGGCCCAAAATTCCAAAAAAAAAAAGGAAAAGAGGTTTTCAGAGAAGGACTTTAGAAGGACTTTACACATAGAGCAGCATAGAAATACTTTTTATTGTTGAAGCAAACAAAATTTATTATTGATGATATTTTTAATTCATTTACTAAGGACAAACCAAAATGGGAGCTACTGAGAAATTTAATCCAATTTTCTCCAAAACGCCTAAAGCTAGAGTTTTATTAAATCTTTGATTACCACATCAGATACATTATTTTTATTTCTTTCTGTATGAAACAAAGTCAATAGACAAAGTGCTTTCAAAAAACAATAGCAGAAAATTTGACATTAAAATTAAAAATCAATATACTTTTTATAGTTCATTTATTCAACACCCATAACATAGCACATTGTAATGCAATGATAATAATGGTGAATATCCATTAATGTTGCCATTTTTAGAAAAACTTGTGACATGATAAAATTAAAAAGAAATGATTCCAGGGGCCAGAGAGATAGGATGAAGGTAAGGCATTTGCCTTTCATGCAGAAGGTTGATGGTTCGAATCCCGGCATCACATATGGTCCCCCGAGTCTGCCAGGAGTGATTTCTGAGCTTAGAGCCAGGAGTAATCCCTGAGTGTTGCCGGGTGTGACCCAAAACCGCCCCCAAAAAGAAATGATTCCATTTTCAGAAGATAAATAGTTGCCTTTTAAAATAAAAATAAGTTAAGTATTTCATTTCAAATTATTATATTAGCATGTTCTGGAAAGATAACTTTACAATAATAATAGTGTATTCAAATAATGTAAATACTAAACATAACTTTCAAAGGACTTTTAACTTATTTTATATAAATTATTCCTTTGAGCTTAGGAAGTTTTAGCTATCATCATTTAGGACTCTTAGCAGAACAAACTATTTTACTTTTGTCAACAAGGTATCATTTGTAAGTAGGAAAGGGATTGCTTCAAGAGTAAAATTTAAACATAAGATGCATTCCTTTAGAATGTAAAGTACCATTCACATTTTAAGGTAACTAAAAGTTCATTTCTACCATTTTGTTTTTAAAAATCACAATTTTCTAAAGATCCATGAACAACAAGAAAAAGCTCATTTTATTTCTCAGAGATTTTGAGAAATAACTTGTCTAGAATTTTTCTCTTTTTCTTCAATACATATTGTGAAGTACATATTATTTGTTAGAATTGGCACAGACTTGATCAAGAATCCTGAATACGTTGGTGGTGATGATAGTGCAGTAACTTTGTATATCAAAACATTATAAATATTAGCAATGTTGTATTCATATTAACTAAGCTATAATATATTTTAAATTTTAATAAAAGGGCATGGAATTGTTTAGATAACTATGAAATAGACAAAACTTAAAACTAAATGTGCCCATTTCTTTGCACAAAATATATATGGAAACAATAATTTCAAATACAAATGATGTAATCATTGCACATATAAGTAAAGGTATAAAATTACAAAACTTATCAGTTGCAATAGTGGCAAAATGCGAAACTGAGGTTCAGGTAATATAGATTAAAAATATAGTATTGAATCCTAATCATAGGTTTTGATTCAAAAAATTAGTACAGAGGTGAAGTGTTTGTCTTACATATGTCCATCCAGATTCAATTTCAAGTGCTGATATGTTCCTAGGACAGGCCAAGAGTGAGTCCAGAGCTCAGAGTGAGCCAGACATTTTTGGTTATGTGCCTGACACAACCCGCTCTTCCAAAAAAAAGTAAAATAATTCTGCTACCACTTACTATACTCTCTCATGTTATTTATTTTGTGTGTGTGTGTGTGTGTGTGTGTGTGTGTGTGTGTGTGTGTGTGTGTAGTGTTGGAGCACATTTGGCAGTGCCCAGTTCTTGCTCCTAACTTTTTGCCTAAGGATCATTATTACCAGGGCTCCAGGGACCACATGTAGTGCCAGGGATTGACTCTGGGCAGTTTCCTTGCAAAGCAAGAACTTTGTCTGCTGTTGCCTTACTCCTACAGTCATTATCTCTCATGTTAAAGGAAGTAAGACAAATTTGCAAAAGCCAAATATGCCAAGCTAAATTATGCTGCTTTGAGAAGTAAATGTGCATCAGCATACTTAAAAAAAAAAAATTGGGCCGAAGAGATAGAATGGAGGTAAGGAGTTTGTTTGCCTTGCATGCAGAAGGACGGTGGTTCGAATCCAGGCATCCCATATGGTCCCCCAAGCCTGCGTGTGTGGGGGGCGATTTCTGAGCATAGAGCGAGGTATAGCCCCAAGCACTGCCGGGTGTGCCCCCCCAAAAAAACCAATAAATAAATAAATAAACCTATATAGTTGATAAAGTGAAATGATAAGAAAGAAATGGAAGAGAATCAAGGACAAACCAAGTAGTACTATGAAGTTTATGTGAAGCGACAAGATGGTAGCCAGGCTGAGTAGACCTTACTAGTTCCCAGATATAAGTCCTCTTTGTTGTGGAGATACCACAACAAGGACATCTACTCCCCTTATCAGGAGGTACCACAGATAATCTGGCAGTTTAGTCTGAACCACTGAATCCTGACTCAGCCCTTATCCCATGAGGCTCAAACAAATTAACAAATGTAAAGACCAATCATAGTGAATTGCAAGGGACCAAGGTTCAATGCCCTCAAGTCCCATATGGTTCCCCAAGCCAGGAGCGATTTAAGAGCGCATAGCCAGGAGTAACCCCTTAGTGTATTGGGGTATGACCCAAAAACCAAAAAAAAAAAAAAAAGGGAAAGGAGCTTTTAGCAAGTAAAAACATTTACATGCAGAAACAGTACAAAAACATTTATACCAATAAAGGACTAACAATAGGAAGTTATTGTAAGCCAAAAATAGTTATTACAAAGGTATCTTTTAAGGATACTCAGGGTGTCTATGAGATATATTACCTAACTAGTGCTAATCAAGTGATTCCTAGTTAACTAATTTAGTATTCTGTTTATGATAGATTTGAAATCACTATTATCTAATTTGGTGACATTGAATTTAGCTAAACTGACTTCATTTTGGGCTTATTTTCTTGTTTTTAACTATTGTTATATACATATGTAAATATGTATATAGAATCACCAAACAATAAACATGTGCACTAATTAAATAAATAACTATACAAGATGTACATGGTATATTTTATGTACTAAATGTACTAATTCATTTTCTCTATTTAAACTTTTCTCAATTTTTATCTCTATGACTCAAAAAATCTTTTCATTTGTAAAAATAATTCATTTTATGATGAGATGTTTTTGTGTTAGTTCTCTATGTCTTTAGGAATGCAGCAAAGCCAATAAAAAAAAGTTACCTTTATTCTTGTTTTAGTGATCTGGGTTTAAATTAGTTATCTGGGTTTAAGCTACAAAACATATCTAACAAATGCATTTACTTTGTATGTCTAACTGTAAACTCTTAGAAAAGGGCCTAAAAATCCATGATCAAGATGGAAATCATGTTGGATTCTTCAGCTTCGAGTAGCTGTCTTCAGTGTCCTCACATGTCCTTTCTTCTCACTTGTGTATTGTTAATGCCTCTTCCCTTGTCTTTAAGTTTTGAGTCCCATTAAATTAAGATTTCAATGTTATGACTTCACTTTCTTACAGTCCTTCCCTATGCCAAATGTAGTTACTTTGAGAAGTTGAGGCTTTGTCTTATAAAACAATAGTTCTTGGTTATAATAACTGGTATCATTACTATTAATAAAACAATATCTGAAAGTACTAAGAAAGGTGCCTTTCAAAGTGTGTCAAGGAGGTCTGTAAAGCTAAGAACATTAGGTCTTTGAAGGTAAGTAACTCCTTTTTTCTAAAGTAGAGATAATCCCCTTCTCAACCATGATTAAGAACATTTATTTCTGAAACATCTCTTGTCAATGTCTCTTTGATTAGGCCTGAGGATGTGGCTTAACCATAGAGCACATGCCTAATATGCACGAGTTTCTAGTTTGATCCCCAGAATTAGAAAATAAATAAGCAGTTCCCCTATGATTTGATGAGATTTACATTGAGAAAAATCAATAATTTCTTATGCTACATTAATATTCAGGAAAAACAATTTAAAAAAGTCTTGCTAGCAAGTTTGCATTTTAGTGGTAAACTAAAAGTAAATCAACTTTATAAAGTAGCTTGAAAGAAAGATCATTAATCATTGACTCAGTTCATTTACTATTGCTCATTTTGAATGTGAAGCAAATAAATATAGAACAGCTAATTGTCTTTAAACAGTAGAATGGTTATCTTAATAAGATATTTTGAAATCTAAACTATCTGATGAAAAATTATTTGAAGAAAATAAATTGTATTATGTTAATATATAATGAAAATTGAATCCATTATAGTTTATATTATTTTGTACCCAATATTTTTCTATACAAATAGATGTAATGTATTCAGTAAGCACTTCCTAAGGGCATTATTTGGGACAGAGTAACTCAACAATTTCAATAGTCATGTTATGACATATGAGCTTGGCTTTATTGTTGTTATAAAAATCATATTGTAAAGCTAATATTATATAATAATAGGATGTAACAGAATAAAGGTTTGTGATATGCTGTTTAAAGCAGAAAGATACCACAAATTTCCTTTACATTGAAAGTTTTCCAGGAAAACTGTAGTACTGGGGAAATCTTTGAAGACTGTTATCTTTTCAGGGCTTCAAGTGACTCTATGGTGAGATAATGAGAAAGAGACAAGTTTCACTTCTTCACTGCTTTTTTCTACTTCTAATAAATCCTAATTTCTAATTTATTCTTCATTAGAATAAAAGAATGCAAAAGAAAGCTGAGTTGTAACGAAGGAGAATGAAAGAGAGATGTTCAGAAGTAGACTTAAGGGCGCCCAATCTGAGTTCTGACTTGTCTTACTTATGTCCTCTGGCATTGTTCTTCCCATTAGACTAAATTAATTAAGCACTTAAAATTCTTTTTGACTGCTTATCTATCAGCAAAATTTTTAGTTTAGACTGCCTAAATTTGTCTTTGTGGAAATGTCAAATTTGACTAATGCTTCTTGTCACTGTAACACACATGCTTGCATAACAAATAAACTATACACATGTATTTCAGAGATATTGTACAGAGGGTTCAGAGCTTAAGGCATTTGGTTTGCATTTGCATCCCCAGTTCAATCTCCAGCACCACATATGGTACATAGTCATTCCTAAGCACTAATATCTCTTCTGATCATGTTGTATATAACCCCAGACACCTTAAGAAAACAAATATGCGGGGCCGGAGAGATAGCATGAAATAAAGTTTGCCTTTCATGCATAAGGTCATTCGTTTGAATCCCGGCATCCCATATGGACTCCCAAGCATGCCAGGAGTGATTTCTGAGCATGGAGTCAGGAGTAACCCCTGAGCACTGTCGGATGTGACCGAAAAACCAAAAAAAGAAAAAAAAGAAAACAAACATGCACATATCATTTGCTAAAATATTACTTTGATAACTGGGTTAGTTTTTCCTCTTAGAAATTTTGTGAAGCATTTAGTCTTTTTAGTTAAAATTTACAAGATATTTCTCAAAAAGTTGTTATTATTTGCTCAATTTTATGGATTTAGAAACTGAGAATTACTGTGTCTATCTATTACTTGACAATAGTCTCCAAACCAATGGATGGTAGGAGTAATACTTTAACCCACTTCTCTCTTACTTTTAAAATCACTATATGGAGACAAGACCATTTAGTTATTAAAAGAAAAACTCTTGGGATGACATATTTGACAAGATACTCTGAATTGACACAAACTACATGCAATAAATCTAAATTTGAGAATGCTGATATTTGAAGATTTTTCTTTCCTTCCTTATATGTCCTCTATTAGGTGAGGGTAAAAATTATTTGTACACCATAGTAGTGTTATGTTAAGTTAAGTTGCTGTGTATATCACATGTCCAGTTATAGTTAATAAAGCATTAAATATGATAAGAATCAAGGTGGGTGGTAATGAGGCCTGATGTTATTGATAGGAACAAGTATTTGAAAATTTTTTGTTGATTATTTGTTTTTAGGCCCAAACTGGCTGTTCTTAAGACTTACTCTGAATTCTGCCTACAGAGGTTCATCTGCACTTACCTTCTGTTCTACCACTACAGCCCTGAAGATTTAAGGATTTTGTTGTTCTTGTCCAAAGGATAAATCAGCTTTCTCTGAAGTAGGTAAACTTCAATCTCTTGATTGAAACATGTTGCCTTGAAGAAAATGGTGCATAAAGTTTGATTATAAGACTTGCCTGAGTCCAAAGAAGACTATTGTGTATTACTTTCAGCACTATTATTACAGATTTTAACACTTTTAATCATTCTTCTGAAAAATCTCATTATAATGGCTTTTCTAGAAGCTGGAAATGCTGCACAGTTTTCCTTCTCTCTAAACTCTAGAAACATTTTTTCAGGTCATTTCTCTAGTGGAATTGGAGAGAATGAAGCTAACAGAGTCAGAATGAATATAACAAGTCTACATAGCTTGGTAATGTGACTTTAAGAAGAAAGATCTGTTCCTTGTATCTGAAATATCTAGATTGATTCTCACTTGTTCAAGGGAATTGGTCTCTAGAGAACCATTTACATCAGTATAGCAAAGGGTTTGGATCGTTAACCATCCATAGTTAATAGAATGTATAGTCACTGTCTCTAACAACCAAGTCAAGTTGCAATTAACAAAATAACATTGCTCCTGTACTGATATTATAGTTTCTTGGGTAAAAGGAATGCAATGCACTAATAATTACAGGGGACAATACAGACTAGTGTACTCATTGCATATTTAGATGCCATATTAATGAAATTTAGACTTGTAAGTCTAAATGACCTGAATCTTACATATGAAGAGGAGAGTAGCCCACACTCTGAAACAAAAATAGCAGCAATGTGAAGACCAGTTAGAATGTTCTCAGGCTTCAGTAAAGTCTCTGCCCTCCGGTTAAAAGTTAGATCTCACTAAGCCAAAAAAAAATTTTTTTTTCTTCAACTTATTTCTCCAATGAGTGAAACATGAACAATGAATAATGGTTTTCACACTATCATGATCATTAGATGTACCTTATTTATGAAAGAATTTAGTAAGACGCCAGGATTTTATAAAGTTGCATTGATTATCATCATCATCAACATCATCATCGTTTTATTTTGTGTAGCCTTCTAAGCAGCATTAAGTGTGCTGGGGTTCTCTGATGTCTATGGCTGTCCAAACAGGTTGAATAGTTCAGTATTAGGACCATATAATAAAAGGGGTCATTATACCTGACAATGCTTGGAATTGGAGCTATATGATACCTAAGTTCAAGTTCAGATTTTCCACTAATCACTGAGCTAGGGGCTAATGGTAAATATAAACACTATTTTAAAGAAGTACTTTCATTATTATTATTTTTATATTTTATCATAGTATATAAATACTTTCTTTGGGCCTGGCAAATAAATTGAATACACTTGAGATTGAATACTTAAGGATGAAATATTATGGAACTAGATTAATCTCTCTAGGTAAAGTAATATAATACTTAACTCCCATTGACTAAAACAGCACTTATATACTATTTTAGAAAGAAATCTAATCATGACAAATAAAAATTACTAATACTTTAAAGAATAAAATATTTTGGAAAGCTACTAAATTAACATGAAGATTATTTATATCAATAAAATCATCTATTCTCCCAATTTATTATTACGGTATATATTTTACAGTCAAAGAACATATTTTATAATATGGAATAAAATCGAAGAGAGATTGGAATAGGAGTAGATTTCTCATCTTATAAACCAAGAAATGAATAAAAACGAGCCAAAATATATACATTTGTAACAGCTAATGAAGGTTCATTTAAATACAATGCTATACTGCTTAGATAAGTGGACAAAAGTTCAGAATATTTTTATTAGTGTCCAAGTATAAAGTAACTAAGGAAAAAGCAAGAAGATTATGTTTTTAATTGGAGAGGTTTAAAGTAAAGAGAGTTTTGTTATGATCAGGAAGAACTTAAACTATCACTTCTGACAAATAAGAAATCTTGTCAAACAGAGTAGGCAGTAGCAGAAACTAAACAAGAAATCAGCATGGATCTAGTCTATACTAAATTTTTTATACCAGAAACATCTTGAATCATAACTTTCAACTTCAATGAGTATAGACATTTAATATATGTCTTGCCTTACATTATATTTACACTATATATAATATAAAAAGTGGAGTAGAAAGTCTATTATCAGAACAGATTTTTTAAATTTTTTTATTTTTATTTATGTGAACAATGATGCAAAGAAAGAGGACAAGGTAAAGTTACAGTGAAAGGACAATAACCCAAAAACAGAGTTCTCAGAAGAAATCCCCCTGCTGACACCTTAATTTTGAACTTACAGTCAAAGAACATTGAGAAAAATAAAACCGAACCCATGTACAATTACTTTGACCCTCAAGTCCCCAGATTGTAGTACATTATAACATTTCTTAGCGGTACACCAAGCAATCTAAAGCCATAAAATTTATGTAACTCCATAAACTTGAAGGCATAGTAGTTTCTTTTTACATTTCTATGCACACTCATATTAGTTTAAGTTAACCTCAAAAGTTTAAGTGGTTTTTTTTTTTAGGTTTAAAGTCAAAGGAGCACAGTAAAAATGGTGTTAGAGTGGCAATTATCGTTTGCATAGCCCCACCAAAATATGGGGGACATGCGAAGGAAAAGCCTTGGCCTAAATACAAGGAGATCCTACCCCTGAAGTTTCCTGGCATAAGACCAACTCTAGAGGCTGGCGAGGTGGCGCTAGAGGTAAGGTGTCTGCTTTGCAAGCGCTAGCCAAGGAAGGACCATGGTTCAATCCGGTGTCCCATATGGTATCCCCAAGCCAGGGGCAATTTCTGAGCGCTTAGCCAGGAGTAACCCCTGAGCATCAAACGGGTATGGCCCGAAAAAAAAAAAAAAGACCAAATCTAGGCACCAGGCAAACTAGTTTGTCCAATCCAGGTCATTGTCTGCAGTGCCACTAGTTTTATTTTTCACACAGACTCTGTTGTTGGTATCATGTTTCTGTACTGAAGATCCTGGAATCTGTATATCCTACATTGAAGTCAGGATGGTGCAGAGCGTCCTCTCATTTCAACTCACAATTAAAGGGCAATGCAGAAAGCCCTGTTCAATAAGCAGGTCGTTGTTGTTGTTAAGTCTTCTCAGCAGAACAGATTTTTTTATATGTGAAATAAATTACAACTATGGAATTTGATTTTTACACATCACAATTTCTACCAGTGTAAAGACAAAACAGAGTTTAATTTTTAAAATATATAATACAGTAAAATAAATCTTGCTATCTACAATTTATTATACTAGTCATTCATTTGATAAATAACTGGTAAATTTATAAGTAAATTATTTTTTTGTTATTTTAAACACCATATCTTATAAGGTTTTCATAATACAGTTTATTTCCCTACACATAAAAATTATTCATGATTGAGTTTCAGTCATTCAATGTACAACATCCTTCAACTGTGTACATTTCCCACCATCTATGTCCTCAGCTTCCCTCCTACTATCTCACCTGCCCATTTCTCCATTCTCCTTCCCTCTTTCTGGGGCAGTTATTCTCTCTCTCTCTCTCTCTCTCTCTCTCTCTCTCTCTCTCTCTCTCTCTCTCTCACTTTTTCTCTTTCTTTTTTTCTTTCCCTTTTATGCACTGTTGTTTGTAGTGTTGTCACTGAAGGAGTATAATGCATATCACTTTATATCAATTCAGCATCCAGGTATTGTCCAGTGTTATCATTTCCAATAATCATTATCATAGAGGTCCTTTCTCTGCACTAACTGCACACCTTCACTATTTGTGCAAGCTTCCTATCATGAACTGGTTCTCCTAACCCTCATTTGTATTTATTGTCTTTGGATATTATTACCACACTATCTTCTTTATATCCCCCAAATAGTGAAATTATTATATATCTATCTTAACCCTCTAATTTACTAAGCATAATGCACTCCATATATATTAGATCACACCCTACTTTTACACAAAACAAAGGTCTTTTCCCCAATTTCCTCTTTCTTTTTACCAAGCTCTTTGACTTTAAAAGTCCACCTCGATCTCACCTGACCTTACCCCTTGTGGATGGTTAAGAGATTTCAGTTTGGCTTGGCATGCAGAAGTGATACCATGAGGTGAGAAGCCAACCGACTCCACAATTCTCTTCTAACTGGTTTAGTTTACTAGTTCTTTGTAGTACCCTGCTTCAGACCCATTCAGGGTGATTTTACAACTGGTGATCGAACAGGGACCAAGGGACCTGAGAAGACCCAATGACAATGTGTGACTTGACCCTCTGATGGATAATCACCATAATGGCCCCTCAAGCTGGACTGAGCATGCCGTGCCTTTCACTGGAACATTGGTGCACAGGCTCCCTTTCTGAACGATTTCATTTTCTCTGGTCTATCTGCATCTCTTGTTCTGGGCTGTATGTGTCAGGCTTGTAAAGATTGTCCCATGCATATTGTCTAAGAGGAGAAGGATGCCTTCCCAGTGGTGATACATTCAGGGGCCTCAAACTCAATTTACCTGGGGGCCGCGGGAGGCAAAGTCGGGGTGATCCTTGAGTGCAAAGTCATTAGTAAGCCTTGAACATTGGGAAGTGTGACCCAAACAACTAAAACAAAACAAAACAAAAAAAGATTCCTCTAGGGCAGGGCCACAAAATGTTTTACGGAGGGCCACAAATGGTCCGCGGGCCACGAGTTTGAGACCTCTGCGAGTCTAGGTAAAGGACATTGCCCTGCTGCCTTTCTTCTAGAAAAAGTGCTTTGTACGAAGACCTTAGGCCCCCCAACCTGCAGCAGGTTATCAGGGTCACTGATACTGTAGAAGCAACATAGCCAGCTTCACTGAAGGGGAACTAACATCATGGAAATGATAAGGTCATCCCTCCCAGATTCTGGCCCAGGTACCTAAGGCCTTTCTTTACCGGCGACTTCAGCAAACTACTACAGAAGGTGGAGATGGAGAATTCAAGCCCATCCAAAGCCCAAGTAAGGAGAAGCTGGTTTCAGAACCTCCTGCACTTCCAAAAAATTATTTTTATTCAAGGTATTTTTTGTTTTGTTTAGTTTTTGATTTTTGGGGGGGGGGCACACCCAGTTAATATCATGACCCTATTTGCCTCAGTCACTATAATGTTGATTTAACTGTGTGTTCTACCTGTTTAGAACTTAATAGCTACTGTTTTCTTCTGTGCCCTACTGTAAACAGATAATTATGCATCCAATTAACCACTCTAGTATTAATTTGTACAGTTCTGAGGAAAAAGATAATATTGTTTGTTTTGTAATGGTTCTCAGCTTTTCTAGTAAATTTTCCAAATTGCTGTGATGCTATTGTGTATATTATTTATCAACTTATTTTCAAATTATGTCTGCAAAGATGTTCTAATATCTTTGCCCACGGAATTCTCTGGAAAAGAAACTTGGACATTATAGACTCTTATTACTGTGCTCATTATAAAAATGTTTTAGCAAACTTATTTTCAAACTGTATATATATCTGAAAATTTTTCTTAGGATTTTTGTCTAGAGATGTTTATGGAAAAGGAACATGGATGCTCTTGACTTATATTACAGTGCTAGGTTTAATAAATTTTAAGAATTTGTTTTCAAATTAAGTATATCTGCAGAAACGTTCTAATGTTTATGTTCAGAGAAGTCTATGAAAAAAGACAAGGATAAGAAAAAAGCTGATTGTTTTGCGAATGATGTGTGCAAAATCTAACCTATGATGCTTTATTTTATAGCCAAGTCTAACTCTCAACCAGAATTGATTTCTAGGAACTAGAAAATTTTCTCATCACCTTACTTACTGCTAATGAATTTTGTTTTTTGTTTTTTTTTTTTTATATTTCTCCAGGTTTTAGTGTATCTATGCAAAATAGCAGACACTTTGGGGTTCCCACCTCTTGGGGAATAATGGAACAAAAATTATATAGCCCTTTTCAAAAACTTTTTTCTTTTTTTTATTAAATATAATTTTTATTTTAATCATAGTGGCTTACATATCGTTGACAATGATATTTTAGGTACATTTTAACATAAAATCAGGGGAATTCCTATCACCGAATTGTCCTCCCTCCACCTCTGTTCCCATCCATCTTCCCATATCCTCTTCCCTTACCCCCAGGGCTGCTAGAATAAGTGGTCCCCTCTGAGCCTAGCTTACTACTTAGTGGTCTTACACCTATTTGGTCTTGGTACCTCCCTTTCCCCCCACCCCCAATTAGGAGGCGGGACTAGATAGTTCAAGTTATGCGGTTTTGTTTGAAGAGAAAAGTAATAACCTGGAGAAAAAAAAGAAAAAAAAATCAGATACTCCGGAAATGGGTGGAGTCCTTCTAGAGGCTTTCATCCTTGGTTTGAGAGAAGAAGGCGAAAAAGAAGGTGAAACACCACAACAGTACATAAAGAACTGTCAAATAAAATATCCAGTGAGCATTCCAAAAACAAAACAAAACAAAACAAAACAAAACAAAAACAAAAACAAAAAACAAACAAAACAAAACAAAAGGATAAGCACCATATAAAAGCCATGGAATTGAGATTAAAAAAAAATGTGGCAGAGCACATAAGAAAAGAAAAGAAGAAAAATAAATAAATAAATAAATATAAATGGAGACATCCACTTCAATAGCTGAACCACAACAATGAAATCAACAAAAAATAGATAAGTAAATAATAATAAAAAATTGTTTTGTGCTTTTTTTTTCCCTCCTGCAGATGCACAGTAAATATTGGGGTCATTCGAAAAGGAATTTCCTTTGCCTAAGAGATACAGGGTTTCTTTTTTAAACAGAAATTATGTATTGTTAGATCACACCCTGCTTTTACTCAAAAGAAAGGTGCTCCCAACTTCATCATTGTTTTCACAAAGTCCTTTGAATTTAAAAGTTCACCTGGAATTCACTCAACCCTACCCCTCCTGATGGTTAATAATGAGGTTTCAGTTTAACTTGGTGAGTACAGTGAGACTATGAGGTGAGAGGCCAACAAACTCCATGATTCTCTCCTAATTGACTAGGTTTATTAACTCTTTGTGGCTTTCCTGCTTTAGACCCATTCACCTGGAGCTGGAAATTTGGTGTGTGAGGTGATTTTATACATATGCATCCATGTAAAATCAAATTCTATGTTTTCAATTTTTCCTAACAGGTGCATAGTGTTTCATTGTGTAGATGTACCTTCATTTTTTATCTACTCATCTATTTTTGGGGAATGGGATTGTTTCTTTATTCTGATTATTATAAATACTAATCCAGTAAATATAGGAATTCAGAGAACTTTTCTGCATTTTTTTGGCTCCAAGTATATATTCCTAGGAATGGAATTGCTGGGTTATATGGAAGTTCTATTTCTAGTTTTATTGAGGAATATCTATATTGTTTACCAAAAACAATGGACTGGCTCAATCTCCATTTCCACCAGCATTAAGAGTCCCTTTCTCCTTGCATCCATGCCAGCACTGACTGTTCTTTGTGACTTATGCCAGCCTCTGTGGTGTGATACCCCATTATTATTTTGATTTTCAACCACCTTTATGATTAATACTGTGGAGCATTTATTCATGTGCTTTTTCGCTACTTGTATTTCTTCTTCTTCTTCTTCTTCTTCTTCTTCTTCTTCTTCTTCTTCTTCTTCTTCTTCTTCTTCTTCTTTTTTTTTTTTTTTTGTAGTTTTTGGGTCACACCCGGCAGTGCTCAGGGGCTATTCCTGGCTCCAGGCTCAGAAATTGCTCCTGGCAGGCATGGGGGACCATATGGGACACCGGGATTCAAACAGATGACCTCCTGTATGAAAGGCAAATGCCTTACCTCCATGCTATCTCTCCGGCCCCTGTATTTCTTCTTCAAGGAAATGTCTGTCCATCTTTTCTTTCCATTATTGAATGGAGTTAGATTTTTTTTTCCTGTTGAGCTCTATCAGTGCCTTATATATCTTAGATATTAATTATTTTTCCCAGTCCATAGGCAGTATTTGTATACAAGTCAGTGTTTCTATCTTCTAATTTTGTCCCACTCATTTATCTTTTATTTCATTTGATTGGTCAGTGGTGTCATATTCTTGAAGATTCCTTTAGCTTCAACGTCATGGAGTATTTTGTCTGCATTTTTCTCTATGTGCCTTATGATTTCGGTCTAATATCAAGGTCTCAATCCATTGTGATTTAACCTTTTCTTATTCACTTTTTTTTTTGAGCCACAACAATTAGTATTCAGGTATTACACCTGGCTTTGAACTCAGAAATTACACTTTGCAGGCTCAGTGAAACCATGTGGATTACTGGATATTGAACTGGGGTTGGTTGTGTGCAAGGCAACCATCCTACCCGCTATCCTATTGTTCTGGTCACTATGAGTCAAAAATATTCTATTTCTTGGTTCTATTTGGAATTTGCTCTTTGTAGTGTCAAAATAAATTTGCAAACTGATGTTACATAAATAAATTAATAACTTCATTTTATTCATTATGTAGCCAATGGAATTTATTGACTATCAATTATTTAGAAATAAAAGCAAACAAAATTGTTCATTTAGTGAGCTAAAATGGTAAAAGCTAAAGAAATAAATAGAAGTCATAGTAAATTAACAATAATAAATTATTAAGATTGATTGCTTACTTTCTAAGATAAATTATAAAGATAACTAAAATAAACAAATGTCAACATTTACTTATGGCTCTCTAAGAACATAAAATATATTAATATTACTCTAATATTTAGGTAGAGTTGAAAAGGATTTTCCAGTTACACTATCTGATTTTTTTATTTCCTTTGTTTTGCAGAGTATGTGATAAAATATTTTACTTTATTGAGCTGAAGGGCAGAGTAATTTAGCTATAGCCATAGAATAGACCTTGCTATTCAGTACCTATTCCTCTATTAATACTCTGGAGTACCTGCAGGAATTTGGACGTCATGGATGCAAAGCATGTACTGTGCATTTGAGTTATTTCCCAGCTCAAGTTCAATTTCTTAGTGCAAATCTACAAATTTTTATAAATATTCAAATATGTAAATGATTAATTAAATCAGCAACAAAACAACTTGGTAAAAAATTGGTCAAGATATCTTTGAAAGAAGGTAAATAGATGAATAGCAGTTATGTGAAAAATATTCAACATCATTTATATTAGAAAATTTAAATCAAAGTTAAAATTACATTTCAACTAATATCTGTGAGAATGACATATAGCAAAATTACTTGCCAGAAAATAAATGGATAAAGAACATGTGCTATATACTCAAAGTAATGTAAAAATAAAAAACAATATCACCATTTATTACATTCTGGTTAGAGCAAGATGTTTATGCAAAGTGAAATAAACCAGAAATTAAAGAATAAAACCAAAATGTCTCCACTTACGTATAGAACATGACAAAGCAAAAATAATTATATAACAAAACTAATGCTAAAATAGAGAACAGAAAGGAGAGGGTTATGAGGGTTATTAGATTAATGAGTAGTAGAGAGATTAGTGTGATATTGAGGAGCAGTGATAACACTCCTAGTATAATAGTAGATATGATTTATTAAGCGGACATTTGTGAAACACTGATACATATTACAGTATGAAGCTTGGGCAGTAAAAATAAATGCAGTGGGTAGGGAGCTTGATTTGTAAAGTACCCACTATGATTCAATCCTGGACACCCCATATGGTCACTTAAGCTCTGCCTGGAATGATCTCAGAATATAAAGCCAGAAGAAAGTCCTATATTGTGTGGCTCAGCAAACAAACAAAAAGTATGAAACTATATTCCAAACTGTGCCAACAGTCAATGAAAGCATTGTCATCTTCCATTTGCTATACAAATAGTTGTTTCTAAAGAGGTTAAAGTGTGTATGTACACATATGTTCTAAAAAATTTAAATGTTGAAGTTAATCTTTTATCTTAGGAGACAAGTAGGTGCTGATTGAATTTTTATTTTTTTTAGTTTTTAAGCCACACCCAATGATACTCAGGGGTTACTTCTGGCTCTATGCTCAGAAATCGCTCCTGGCTTGGGGGACCATATGGGATGCCAGGGAATCAAACCGTGGTCGGTCCTAGGTCAGCCACATGCAAGGCAAACTCCCTATCACTGTGCCACCACTCTGGCCCCTGAATTCTTAGTTTGTGTGTAGTAACATTCTGCTTTAAAATTATTTATGAAATACCTATGTTCGTTTTATATTTAAACTAACACAAATACTTATAGATTTTATTTTCTGTTTACTGTATTTTCAAAGTTTTTCATCAAATGTGGTGTTATAGGTCTGTGAAAATGTATATTATTTTGTGGGCTTGGTTTGCATGTAGCCTCTACATGTTCTATTCCTGAGAACCAATAGGTTCCCTTGAGTGTATATATAAGTGATCTTTGAACTCAAAGCCAGTAGCAATCCTTGGGCACCACAGAGTGTATTCCACCACCAGAAAAATGTTTATTCCTGATAGGATGAAATCTTCTCTATTATTACTACTTATTTCCTATTTCAGCCCTTGTAACATTTATATTCACTTATCTTCTTGATATTTGATTTTATAAAGATGATAAATTATGTGACTCTGGATGATCAATGTAGTGCATGAATATCAGATTAGAAGATCTACTGATTTTATATGAATTTTATACAATTGGTTCAGCCTATATTTTTGTTTGACTTAATATCAGTTATTAGTCATAATTGACTACCTCTATAAATATGCTAGTTGTGTTTTCATAGTTTTATTCAAAATTTATTCATTAGTCAATGTGTATATTTTGCATTTATAGGAAAATTAATTAAGTATGTACTTAAAAGTTAAAGGCAATATGTTTGTTCCACCATAATTAATTTGAGTTTTATGCCTATTATGCCTAGATATAGCTTGTTTTCTAATGGATGTCATTCAACTTGCACTTTAATTCTGGATGCAGTCCAAAATTATGGTGTGATATTTCAACTGAAAGTAAACATTTAGCAATTAATTCTTACAATATTTACTTAAAGGGTTGTTGTTGGTCATATTCTAGACATGAGAGACTCTAGGGGGTCCTCAAACTTTTTAAACAGGGGGCCAGTTCACTGTCCCTCAGACCATTGGAGGGTTTGACTATAGTAAAAACAAAACTTATGAATGAATTCTTATGCACACTGCATATATCTTATTTTGCAATGAAGAAACAAAACAGATACAAATACAATATGTGGCCCGTGGGCCATAGTTTGAGGACCACTGCCTAGAGACTATTAATAGTTATATACTTTCTTTTGTACATTGATATTTATTTTTGTTTTCATACCTCTGTGGACAGTTTGACTTTATTTATTCATTTACTTTTTTATTATCACACTGTGATTTACTGTTATTTATAATACATTACTTCAGATATGAAATGTTTAGAAACTAACTCTACTATCACTGTGATTTTCCTTTCCAAGTGTCTCCATTTTCCCACTCACTACTATAGACTGTTTCCATGCATATACAAATTTAATGTCTTGCTTGTTGAAACACCAAGGCCAATATAATTATCAACACTTAGATCAATAAGATTTTAAATACTTGTTATATATCTCCATGGCGTTACTAATTTTATTGGCTAAAAATTTACTGGGCTGTGGTTGGTGCTAATTGAGTCTTCTGTGTTATTATTTAGGTTTATTGTGCTTCTTTTAATACTATTTAATTCCTGTGATACTGTTTGGCAAACTCAATATAAAATATTGAGGTGCCACATGGTCATTTGTGTCTAGGATTTATAATTGATAATAAGTCAAACAAAAATATAGTCTGTACCAATTTCATTATCATTTTTAAAACATTTTCTAAAATGGTAGCTTAGTAGTTTGCTAAAGTATTGTTATGTAGCTGAACCATTTCTGACAGTGGGTACAGTGGGTACCACAGTATCTGTGGTACTGGACTGCTGTGATTCCTGCAGAAAGGGAAATTTACTCCTCACCAGTCCCATAATATTCTGAGAATGCCTCAGATCAGCCTGAAAAAGACTACCTGGAAAGTGTCAACTGCCATTGTTTAAAAGGTTTTGTGTAGGCCTTTTTTTTTAGCAGTTTAACTTTTAAAAAAATAAATTTTTATTTGAATTGCAATGAAATACAGTTAAAAAGTTGTTCATGATTGAGTTTGGGTTATAAATGAACAGCAGGTAGAAAAAATCCTTAAAATACATGAACAAACAACAATAGATCTTTGGGATGAATTCAGCAGAAAAAATACCTTAAAAAACACTGGGGTCCTACAGAGTCAGGAAGAAAACCCCTATGAAGAATTAATAGTCAAAATCTAAGAAGTTCCCAAAGCTGAAAATCCTGAATACCTGTATAAAATCTTGAATACCTGAAGAGTGACAGTTAAAAGAAACCCATATAAAACATCCCAAGGAACATTCTTGTCACACTGATGAAACCCATAGAAATAGACTTATAGCAGATTTAGAACAAGCAACCTCCAGGCCAGAAAGCATTAGTGGGATATAATGAAAAAAAAAAAAAACAACAACAACAACAAAATGAATGTCTCACCAAGAACACTTCACCTAGGCAAACTCTCATTCAGGTTTGAAGAAAGATAAACAACTTCACTAATAAACAACTGTTAGAAATTTTACAGATTCAAAATAAATTTAAAAGAAGAATTCAAAGGATACTTAAAAGCCAGACAAACCCCACAAACCAAACTACTACACAAAAATTTCATGACAATAATCTCGCTCAATGTCAGTGGACCAAATGCAAAAAATAAGAGACACATCAGAAAATTGAATTCAATATTCAATGACAACAGAGACAAGGATCAATAAGACTGGTCCATGGTAGGAAGCTTACCACAAAAAGTGGGGTAATAAAATTAGGTCAGGGACGGGACCACTATGGCAATGATAATTTGAAATGACCTAATTGGACAAGAACCTATTGTTGAAAGGAGGTAAAGTAATATGCATAATACTCCTTAGTAACTATATTGCAAATCACAGTGCTTAAAAGAGAACAAAGAAAAAATAGAAGAATGACAAAGAGAAAAGGAAATTGAGACAGAGTTAAGTTGGTAAGGTACATCAATAATATGTTCTGTGTTACAAATTAGATTCTCTCAACACAAATTATGAGATAAAGCTTGAAGTGAAAAAATTTTATTGGGATCAGCACATATGGGAACATAATGATCAGATAAATGGGAAAATTGTCTTGCAAAATTTTCAATTACATGAATATTTTGATGGAATCCTCTGTAGTATTATTATATATAATCATGTGCTGTGAAAACTAAAATGCTTATGTTAAAAATTGTAACTTTGGGGGCCGAAGAGATAACATGGAGGTAAGGCGTTTGCCTTGCATGCAGAAGGACAGTGGTTTGAATTCCAGCATCCCATATGGTCCCTCGTGCCTGCCAGGGGCGATTTCTGAGCATGGAACCAGAAGTGACCCCTAAGCACTGCTGGGTGTACCCAAAATCCAAAAAAAAAAAAATGTAACTTTGCTCACTCATTTCCCTAAAAATAACATATTTCTAAAGGCATGATGTCTATAAACCTTCTGGAAGTTGAACTTTGTCTATTTATTGAAATAACAGTAGCTGTGAAGCAAACTCATTCTAGAAATATGTTCATATAAACTATAATTTATACCTTGAGGCATTTTGATAGTATTCTATAGTAAATAAGAGTGAAACTCCATAGAGAAACAAAGGATGTCTCTTTATAAAGATTGTTGTCATACACTTGTAAAATCACTTTTTACTTCTTACTTTTACCTTTTTTGAGTTAATAAGCACAGAATTTTAATTACATCAACCCTGACTCTCAATTGATTCCTGTTAATATATGTCAAATAAAAGTGGCAGGTAGGGGGCTGGAGAGATAGCAAGAAGGTATGGCATTTGCCTTGCATGCAGAAGGACGTTAATTCGAATTCGGCATCCCATATGGTCCCCTGCCAGGAACAATGTCTGAGTGTAGAGCCAGGAGTAACCCCTGAATGCTGCCAGGTGTGACCACCTCAAAAACAAAACAAAACAAAACAAACAAACAAAAAACCAAAACAAAAAATAAAGTGGCAGGTAGCAGCCGGAGTGGTTGTGCAGCGGTAAGGCGTGTCTGACCTAAAACAGATCTCGATACTATCCCCCAGCGACCCCCGTTGGCCAAAATACACTTTCTCCTGTTATTTAGTCTGGTTTCTTGTGGACTGCTCCGTGCTGCTGTTGGAGTTAGCACAAACCCCAACACTGTGCATAACATGAACTGCAGGTGGCTGAAATAAATCTGTTGGCAGCAGCAATCAACATCGAGGAAACCAGCCAACCAGCTACTCAAAATTATTACCCCAAGAATGCAGTATAAAACAGGCATTAATCAATATGTTGTAAAATGTCAAGTATTAGAAGTGAGACTTATTATGTCCTTTTCCAGTTTCAGTGAAACAAGTGCTTGGGAATTCATCTGATCTGAAACTAAATTGGAGATTCCCATATACAAAGTGTAAGTTACAGTACTTTGGAACATCAACCCAACCACTCCAAGGAATTTTATTCTCCATTCTGGTGGCCCCAGTATTTTACATGAATAAGTTACCTGGATACTACTCCCAGTGGTTCATTGAACCTCATCACTTTGCATGTCTTGGAGTAGAATTATTGTTTGAATTTATAGTAGTAATTGGTGAAGGAGACAGAAGCATTAAAAATGTAGAATCAGAGTTTAAGATGCATCCTTTATAATAGAAGATCATATTCTCCTTATATGTTTTATAAAGAAGAGATTGTACTGGAGAAATGGGTACTTGAAGAACTTTAAAATATCTGCCACTACTTGATATATTGAACCATCCCCTGAATTACTTAAATTACTTCCTCTGTTTTCTTACTAGTCAAGTTTCCTCTATTTATTGCCAATTGCCAATTTGCAGTGATGGTATGCAACAGAAATGGTTTAGAAATGGGTTAGGACTTAAATAATATTTTAAGTAAATAATTATAACAAAATTAAAACTAAGTTTACTAGTTTTTATCTGGAATGTCAGAAGTAAGAACTTCAGATATGACTGGTTACTAGCTAAGGCAGAAAAATAAATGGCACACATAATGTTGAACCTAGTTAGGACCAACATAATGTTGGACTTAAATATAGTAAATTATATACATATATACATGTATACATTTATACATATACTACATACATATACAGTACATTATATACTTAAATGTAGTACATTATAAGCAAAAATATCTGGTAAAAGGATAATAAGAAACATATATGAAGAGCTAAATTACTTCATTAGGCAATCACAAAATAGATATCTATTAATATGCTGATAGGGAATTGAGAAACCTTAAAATATCTACCACTATTTAGTAGATTCAATCATGCCTTGATTAATTTTTGTCAAAGTAAATGAAAACTATTACAAAATATGATATGAGGTATATGATCTTAGTGTCCTTGAGTTCTACCAGCCTGGTTTATTTACAAGCTGAGTTCATCTGGGAGAGACAGCTATTGAAAAACAAAAACAAAAACAAAACAAAAAAAAAACAGCAACAAAACAAAATCTTTCCAAACTCCATGTATATGTCTTCATTCCTTAGCTGAGACTTTGGAAGTTTAAATGCTTTACCTATCACTGAAACTTAATATTAAAATTAAACCAAATAATGGTTGAAGTCAAAGTGGCATTTTATTCAGACTTGGTAAACTAGGAATTGTCACTTTCATTGCATTGTCCAATCTAATTTGACGTTTTTTGTTTTTGTTTTGTTTTGTTTTATGGCCACATTCATAGGTGCACAGGGTTTACTCCTGTCTCAGGGCTTAAGGTTCTGGCAGACTTGGGGGACCATATGAAATACCAGGGATTAAGACCAGGTCTATCTTGTGCAGGGCAAAATGCCATATAGCTCCAACCTCCCAAATAGACAATATAAACTGTAGCTTTTTGGTGTCAGTTGTTAGTTCCTTTGTTATTTTGTTTTGTTTTCAAGGCTATCTCTCTAGGCTTTAATTTGAACTATAGAAATACTATCAAGTGGCCAAGGATTTTTGTTTCACTTATTACCCTATTATCTCAATTTAGTTGATAAAACAAAATTATTAGTATTACTTAGTATTATCCAATATCTGGTAATATATCTAATCTACAAATTTATTACAACTTTCAAGCAATTAATAATTAAAAAAATATTACTGGCATGATTTTATGCTTTGCTTGCTTCTTAAATAGAAGTCCTCAATTATATATTTATATGCTTATATTGACAAAGTGTTTATTAACTGACATCAATTATTTCCTCTTAATCTTGTCATATGCCTGCTGTTCAGTCTAAGGTATAGTTAATTAACAACTAACTATAATTACACATATAATGAAAATAGAGTGCACTGTCATGATTATGAGCATGTTACTGTTATACAAGGATGATATTATTGCATCTGTAAGAAGATTATATTCAAATAATTAGGTTCTCAATTTTTTCTCTTTAAGAAGATTAACATTGTTGGAGCCTGAGAAGTGGAGCAAGCAGTTAGGCATCTGCCTTGTGTGTGCTAGCCTAGGATGGACTGTCCCCAAGCCAGAAGTGATTTCTGAGTGCATAGCCAGGAGTAGACCCTGGGGGTCACAGGTGTGGCCCAGACACCAAAAATCAAAAATAAAAACAAAACAAAACCAATAGTTTAAATCTCTCTAGATATTATATTGATATCTCAAAAATAGATATTCAAATTTAATTTTATAGAAAAACTCTCAGAGTAAGATATGCTTGTTGTTTTTTTATGTGGAAGATTTGGATAAAAGTTTATTCTTAGAAGAAAGCTTTAAGACAGTTCTTATATTTATTTTATTTGTTTATAAGGTAGAGCAAATTAAATGACCATACTTGATAAAAATCTTTTTTTTTTTTATTTTTATTTTGATCATAGTGGCTTACATATTGTTGACATTAATATTTTAGGTACATATTTACATAAAATCAGGGGGGATTCCCCTCACCAAATTGTCCTCCCTACACCTCCGTTTCTGTCCTACCTCCCATTTCCTTTTCCCTCACCCCAGGGCGGCTAGAATATGTGGTCCCCTCTGTATACAACCCACTACTTAGTAGTCTTGCACCTGTTTGGTCTTGATGCCTCCCTTATTTCCCCCTCTAACTGGAGGCAGGACTAGCTAGTTCAAGTTGCGTGGTTTTGTTTGAAAAAGAGAAAAGTGATAAACTGGGGTAAGAGTCTAATACCCCGAAAATGGGTGGAGTCCTTCTAAAGGCTCTCATCATCAATTTGGGAGATGGAGAAAAAGAAGGTGAAACACTCCACTAGTACCAAAACAAGTATCAAATATCCAGTGAGGGCTCCAGCTATATCGATAAGCACCTCAAAGAACAGACAAAACAAACAAACCAACAAAAACAAAAACAAAAACAGACAAACAAAAATCACACCATGGTCTTGAATTAAGAAACATGGCATAGCACATAACGAAAGAGAAGAAAGGAAGAGAGAAAATAAAGTAAGTATAATTGGGGACAACACTTTCAATAATCGCACCCAAACAGAGAAATTGACCAAAATAGATAGGTAAATCAATAATAATAATAATAATAAATGAAGGTAATATATATTTATATAAAAAATAACCAAGGTTTTGTGCTTTTTTGTATTTGTTTTTTTTTCCCTCCTGCCCTGGCACAGTAAATATTGGGGTCATTCGAAAAGGAATTCACTTGGCCTAAGTGATATGGGGTTTCTCCGTCCTTGGAGCATACTGTCATGGAATCAACTCTAGACTTTGCTCAGGATCAGGGTCCTTTACTTTCCCGGTGGTGTTTTTTTTTTTTTTTTTTTTTTTTTTTTGGTGTGTGGAAGACTTCTGCTCTGTGTTTAGAGGTCTCAGTATCTGCACAGATCCTGAGGTGGGACTTATGATGAAGTCAGTCTTTGTGGTTCTAGAGGTTCTGTTACCTCAGTGTCATTTTAATCCATCTTCTGTGGTTGGTGATCTTGGTCTTTGCACTGAACCTAGGGTGGCACCTAGGATAGCGTCTTTCTTTGTGCTTCCAAAAGCCCCATTCCGTTACAATTGTCTCTGCCAGACCTTTGGGACTGGGGATCATGATTATTGTGCAGGTCATATTTCAAACCCTAAACTAGGGCTCTTTTATTGGTCCCAAGATGTATACAGTCTGGTCGTGGTTCTAGCAGCCAGTCATCTGCAAATCCCGATCTTGGTTTTTGGACCTACCAAAGGGTGCCAAGACTTCTGGTTTGTCTTGTCTTTAGTTGGTAAGGTAGGCTAATCTGCTCTAAGGTCAAGATGTTCGCATTTTCCTCGTTGCCAGGATATCATGTTAGAGCTGGGCCTTGTTGTTGGTCCCGACGTATCAAGGCTGTCCCGGATGGAGTTTGTTTCCTGCAGCTGTGTGAAGAGCTATGCCGTTTCTATGTCGGGGATCAAGGGTTCAAGGCTGGATGAATGGTATCTAATCACCTGAGGTCTAAGTTGATTCCACATGACATATTTTCAAGGCAGGAGATATCCCTATATTGTAAACAACTATGAGTTCCTATCTCTAGTAGATAGGAGCTCTTTTTTTTATATGTAAGATTTCCCCTTTAATTAGTGTGCCTTTGCAGGGGGAAGTGGTGCTACATTATAATGTCTGTGTATTTGTGGGTGGACTGATGGGGTAACCGAAACAGGTCACATACCCAAAAACGAGGAGAAAAAAAGAAAAGAAAAAAAAAAGGAGAATTAAAAATGTATGTACTCACAAATATATATATATATATATATATATATATATATATATATATATGACAATCATTTAAAAAAGATAAATAAATAAATAAATTTAAAAAAAAAGATAAAATGAGTTAGCGAAGTTTTTAAGGGACCAAAGTGGTGCAGAGGACTACCTTACATTTGGGGGAGAGCAGGTAAAGAAGTGGTGTATTACAGGTTTTATGCCTATGTTGGAAGTACAGTTTTTCCCATTGTCTTTTGGGTTTTTCTTGTGGTGTGTGGGTTCCCAGGCATCTTCCTAACACAACCCCTGACCTTCAGATTGGTAAAAATTTGCAGCAGGGAGGTCTTGGAAGAGTTCTTGCATTGGGGATACTTTTGGACCTAGACCCGGTTTCAAGGAACAGTCCGCCTTAGGGGGAGTTGGTAGGGAGGGCCTCGCAGCATGAGTCCATAGGGGAGTTGGCTGTCTTTTCTTGCAGGAGACGAGGTGTGGTTTTATCTGGGTGTCCTCTCGCCTGGGTGCTGGGTACTGGTTCATTGGGTAGGAGGTCGATCTTGATGCCTAATAGAATAAAGACTGAGGGTGAAGAGTTTTAATATGGTGGGAGATCTGGATGGGATTGAGGGGTGAAGGGATAGTTGGATTTCCGGAGGGGAGAAAGGGGAATGTATATGGGAAAGGTATGAAGGGAGAGAAAAGAGAAAATACCTTAGAGAGAAAAGGGGAAGAGAAAGGTAAAAAAGTGATGAGCAGAATAGAGAAAAAAAAAAGTAGTGAGAAGAGAGGAGAGAATAGAAAGGGAATGCTGGTTTGATTGAAAGTGTTCGAAGAATAGAGCCTGTAGTTTAATTCTGTACGTCTCAGGTACTGCTTTGGTGGTCTGACTGGTCAAGTGCTTCAATTCCTAAATGAAGGTATTACCTAGAGATAAAGTGTATGTTAAAGAGTTTTCTCGTGGCCATCTCGTAGTGCATGCAAGGTATGGTATCTCGTGTGGTATCCCGAGTTGCCACCTTAGTTTGTCCGCCCTTTGTATCCAAGGGCGCCTGTGGACAGAAAAGCTGAGAGGTTATTTAAGATATAGTAAAATAAAGGCATTAAAAGGTAGTTTTATGGTATGTTGCCATTGCAGTCCGTGATTTCCCTTGGTGTTCTATACTTGTGTTCCTGTATATGAACTCCAAGGGATTATTGTGGGCCTTTGTTGTAGAAGTCTGATTACATACCTGTTCTCTCTATGCTGCCGTTTCTGTTGTTGTTGTTTTCTTTTTGGAATAATGTGTAGTCAAGAGTTTGCATTGTTCCTTTTTCATGTATTTTGGACACTGCTCCCACGTATATGTTGACTATTACAGTGTTCGGAGTTTCTACCCTGTTAAACCCTGTTATTTGATTGTTAGGTATTAGTTGTGTATAAAATATGTGTTCTAGGTGTTTCAGAATAGTGCTACCATTCTGTGTTTTTCTTTTGTCTTCTGACTTACTTCGTTTAACATAACATGATCTAGGTCCATCCACGTTGCTGCAAAGTCCGTGACTGTATCATTTCTGACTGCCATGTAATATTCCATTGTATATATGTACCACATCTTAATGATCCATTCATCTGTTGTTGGACATCGAGGTTGGTTTCAAGATTTGGCTATTATACTGAGTGCTGCAATAAATAGTGGGGTGCATACGTATTTTGGAATGAATGTCCTTCCACCTTGGGGGTATATGCCTAGGAGAGCAATTGTTGGGTCAAATGGCAGCTCAATTCTGAGTTCTTTGAGCACTCTCCAGACTTTTCTCCATAGATGTTGGACTAGGGGGCATTCCCACCAGCAGTGGATGAGAGTTCCTTTCATACCGCATCCTCGCCAACAAAGGTTGTTTCCATTATTTTTGATGTGAGCCAACCTCACTGGTGTGAGGTGGTATCTCATTGTTGTCTTGATTTGGATCTCCCTGATGATGAGTGAAGGTGAGCATGTTTTCATGTGTTTGTTGGCCATCCTTCTGTCTTCCTCAGAGAAGTGTCTATTCATTTCATCTCCCCATTTTTTATGGCTTTATTTGGTTTTGAGGGGCTCAGCTTTCTGAGTGCTTTGTATGTTCTAGATATCAGCCCTTTATCTGATATGTCAAGTGAAAAGATTTTTTTCCCATTCTGTCAGCTGTCTTCTTGCGTTAAGTAGGGTTTCTTTTGCCATGCAGAAGCTTTTTAGTTTGATGTAGTCCCATTTGTTTATATTTGATGCTAACGTTCTTGCCATTGGTGCTCCATTCTCAAAGACCCTTTTGATATATAGGTCTTCGAGTGTTCTGCCTATTTTATTCTCGATAAACTTTATAGATTCAGGTCAGATTTCAAGGTCTTTGATCCATTTTGAGTTGACTTTTGTATAAGGAGTGAGATATGGGTCTATTTTCACTTTTGTACATGTGGTCTTCCAGTTGTACCAACACCATTTGTTGAATAGGCTTTCTTTGTTCCATTTCAGGTTCTTGCCTCTTTTATCAAATATTAGTTGGCTGTATATCTGGGGGTTTATGTCTGGGAATTCTGTTCTTATCCACTGGTCTGAGGTCCTGTCTCTGTTCTAGTACCATGCTGTTTTAATTACTATGGCTTTATAGTATAGTTTCAAGTTAGGTAAGGAGATGCCTCCCAGCTTCTTGTTTTTCAGTGTGTGTTTGGCTATCCTGGCTCTTTTGTGGTTCCAGATGAATTTTGTGATTGATTGTTCTATTTCTTTAAAGAATTGTGTCTGGATTTGGATAGGGATTGCATTAAATCTATATAGAAGTTTGGGTAAGATAGTCATTTTGACTATGTTAATTCTACCTATCCATGAGCATGGATGTTCTTCCACTTCTTTAGATAGTCTTCAATTTCTTTCTGAAGTGTTTTGAAGTTTCCCTGGTATAGGTCTTTCACTTCTCTTGTAACGTTGATTCCTAGATACTTGATACTTTTTGGTACTATCTTAAATAGGATTGTATTTTTAATCTCTCTCTCCTCAACTTCATTGTTTGTATATAGAAACGCTACTGTCTTTTGTGTATTGACTTTGTATCCAGCCACTTTGCTGTATTGGTTGATTGTTTCTAGGAGTTTTACTGTGAACTCTTTAGGGTTTTTGATGTATATCATCATATCGTCGGCAAATAGAGCTAGCTTATGTTCCTCTTTCCCTACTTGAATTCCTTTGATTCCCTTCTCTTGTCGGATTGCTATTGCTAGGACTTCTAAGGTTATATTGAATAAGAGTGGAGAGAATGGACAGCCTTGCCTAGTTCCTGACCTTAGTGGGAATGCTTCTAGTTTCTCGCCATTAAGTATAATGTTGGCTGTAGGCTTTTCATAAATAGCTGTAACTATCTTAAGGAAGGTGCCTTCTAACCCTATTTTGCTGAGTGTCTTTAACATGAAAGGATGTTGGATTTTGTCCAACGCCTTCTCGGCATCGATTGATATGATCATGTGGTTTTTGTCTTTCATGTTGTTGATGTGATGTATCATGTTTATTGATTTGCGTATGTTGAACCAACCTTGCATTCCTGGTATGAAACCCACTTGATCGTGATGTATGATCTTTTTGATGAAGTGTTGGATTCGGTTTGCTAAGATTTTGTTGAGTATCTTTGCATCAATGTTCATTAGTGAGATTGGTCTGTAGTTTTCTTTTTTGGTGGTGTCTTTGCCTTCTTTGGGAATGAGTGTGATATTAGCCTCATAAAAGGAGTTGCGGAGGATTCCTGTTTTTTCTATTGTTTGGAAAAGCCTATGGAACAGTGGTAATAAGTCTTCTTGAAATGTTTGATAGAATTCACCTGAAATCCATCTGGGCCTGGGCATTTGTTCTTAGGGAGTTTTTTTAATTACATCTTCAGTTTCCTCTGAATGATTGGTCTGCTTAGACTTTCTAGATCTTCTTTTTCCAGTCTTGGAAGAGGGTGTTTGTCCAAGAATCTGTCGATTTCTACTGGGTTCTCTAGCCTAGTTGAGTATAGTTGTTCATAATATGATCTCATGATATGTTGTATTTCTTGGGGTTCTATTGTAATCTCTCCCCTTTCATTTGTGATCCTAGTGATTTGGGTGTTTTCCCTCTTTTTTTTGGTGAGTTTTGCCAATGGTTTGTCTATCTTGTTTATTTTTTCGAAAAACCAACACCTGGTCTCATTGATTTTTTGTATTGTTTTCTTAGTTTCTATGTTGTTTATTTCTGCTCTGGTTTTTATTATTTCTTGCCTTCTGGTTGTGGTTGAATTTCTCTGTTGCTGTTGTTCCAACTCTTTGAGGTGATCTTTTAAACTGTTGGTTTTGTTATTTTCCTGTTTCTTGACATAGGCCTGTATTGCTATGAGTTTCCCCCTAATTACTGCTTTTGCTGTGTCCCATAAATTTTGACATGTTGTCTCTTCATTGTCATTTGTCTCAAGGAATCTTTTTATTTCTTCCTTGAGTTGTTCTTTGATCCAGCTGTTGTTAAGCAGCATGTTGTTTAATCTCCAGGTATTAGTTTTCCTCCATTGCTTCTTCTTGACATCAATTATAAGCTCTATTGCATAGTGATCTGAAAGGGTACTTCTAATGATCCTTACCTTTGTGTTCTTATGTAGGTTGGCTTTGTATCCTAAGACATGGTCTATTCTGGAGAAGGTTCCATGTGGGTTTAAGAAGAATGTGTATTCTGCTTTCTGGGGATGGAGGGCTCTATATAAGTCTATTAGTCCTAAATCTTCTAATTTTTCATTTAGAGCTCTTATTTCTTTGCTATTTTTCTGTTTGGAGGATCTATCCAGTGGTGATAGTGGATTATTGAGGTCCCCTACTATTATCACATTTCCCTTCATGTGTTTTTCCAGGTTTGCCAGTAGTTGCCTCACATATTTTGGTGACTCTACATTAGGTACATAGATATTGACTAGGGTTAGTGTTTCTTGATCTAATGTTCTCCTGATCAGTAAGTAGTGACCCTCTTTGTCTCTGATCACTTTCTTGAGGTTGAATACAATTTGGTCTGATATAAGAATGGCTGTCCCAGGTCTTTTTTGTTTTCCATTGGCCTGAATAATTACTTTCCATCCTTTTATTCTAAGCCTATGCTTATCCTGTAACTGTAGGTGTGTTTCTTGCAGACAGCAGAAGTCCGGTTTATTTTTCCTAACCCAGTTCTCTACTATGTGTCTTTTAATTGGAGAGTTTAGTCCGTTAACATTTAGGGAAATTATTGATAGAGAGGACTGTTGTGCAGTTGTATTGTGTGGAGTGGTTGTTGCTACAATCGGGGGTTTGGATTGTGTAATTCGTCTCTGAGTAAGTCGCTTAGGATCGGCTTAGTTTGCACAAATAGTTCAAGTCCGTTCATGTTTGAAAATGTTTTTAGTCTGCCCTCCCATATGAATGATAGTTTTGCTGGGTATTGGACCCTGGGTTGGAAATTTCTTTCATTCAGTCGTTTAAATATGTCATTCCACTGTCTTCTTGCTTGAATTATTTCAAATGGGAGATCTGGTTTGATTCTTATGTCCTTTCCTTTGTACTTGAGGTTTTTTTCCTCCCTTATTGCTTTCAGGAGTTCCTCTTTCTCTTTGTTTTTTGCCATTTGGATTATTATGTGTCTTGGTGTGGTTTTATTAGCGTCTATTTTATTACGACTCTCTTGACTTTTTGGATTTGTCCTGAATTGTCTTTCCAGAGGGTGGGAAAGTTCTCTGTTATTATCTCCCTGACTACCTGTTCTTCTCCCTTCCCTATTTCCTCCCCTTCTGGTATACCCACAATTCTTAGATTGTTTCTTTTGTCCTTGTTCATTAGATATTGGATTTTTCCTTCCAGTGCTTTGCCTTTTATTTCTTTGTTGGTTTCTTTATCATTTTTTGATTGCAGTTTTCCTTCAAGTTCTTCGATGTGCTTCTCCAACTCTGTGTTTCTACTCATAAGGCTTGCTACTTTGTCTTTTAAATCCTTCACTTCTTTTTGTATGGAATTTGTCATGTCAAATTTCTTATACTCGGTTGCTAGGGTTTCTTTCATTTCTTTTAGTAATTCTTGCATTTCCTTCCTCATGATCGCTTTTAGGTCTTCTTCCCATGGATCTGTGCGTTTTGGTGGACTTGGAAACTTGATAGGGTTTGTCATGGTGTCTCCAGTTATTAGGGATCTCCTTGATTTACGCATAATTCTTTGTATTTAATGGTGTGTTTTGGAGTGCTGTGGCTTCTAATTTCGGCCTGCTTTGGTCCCCTTCCTGAAGGTGTTTCTAGAGGGGCCTGTTGGGTGAGTTTGTTGAACCTAGCCTTTTCTCCTCCTCTTTGCTACCTAGAGTTCAGCCTTCCTGCAGTGGGTCTTGTCCCTTTTCTGGTCCTTATTTCTGTCAGCAGTGCAGTTCCACTCCTGGCCACAATGGTTACTGGCGCTGTTGAGCCTAGCTCTCAATCCACTCTCCTTTCTCTGGGATTCAATGGAGCTCCGCCCCCTCAAAGCCTCCCTTGAATGAGTTCCCTCAGTTCGACCCTGCAGGCTCTGTCCTCGCCCTTGGGGAGTCCCTGGTCCACTCCAGGGTCCAGGGGGGTGGACTGCTCTAGGTCACCTGCGAGTCCAGATGGCTGGCCCTATCTCCCTATCTCCCTATCTCCCCCGTCTATTCGGGTCGCTCAATTTGCCTTTCTAGGCGCCACCCTGGGGGGAGGGGCCGGCCCAAACGCCGAGCAACAGGACAGAAACTCACTCACGCCTCTCCCGCCAGTACGCAGGGGTCTCTGGGTGGAGGAGCCTGCCCACACGCCGTGCAAGGGAACAGGGGGTCGCCCGAGCCTCTCCGGCCAGCACGCAGGGGTCCCTGGGGGGAGGGGCCGGCCCAAACACCGAGCAAAAGGACAGAAACTCACTCACACCTTTCCCGCGGGCAAGCAGGGGTCTCTGGGGGGAGGGGCCGGCCCAAACGCCAAGCAAAAGGACATAAACTCACTCAGGCCTCTCCCGCAGGCATGCAGGGGTCCCTGGGGGGAGGGGCTGGCCCACATGCCGTGCAAGAGAACAGGGGGTCGCCCGAGCCTCTCCGGCCAGCACGGGCAGCATGCAGGGGCCCCTGGGGGGAGGGGCCGGCCCAAATGCCGAGCAAAAGGACAGATACTCACTCAGGCCTCTCCTGCCAGCAAGCAGTGGTGTCTGGGGTGAGGGGCTGACCCAAACGCCGAGCAAAAGGACAGAAACTCACTCAGGCCTCTCCTGCCGGCACGCAGGGTACCTGGGGGGAGGGGCCGGCCAATAAAAATCTTAAGTAACACATTAATATACTTAATTATTCAAGTCAAACATGTGAGTTATTCTGTTATGATCTTTATTAGCTCTCTAAAATTTTCTATTATATAATGAGTTTAAGATTTTGTATTTTCTTATTTACTTTGAGAAAATTTAAATGTGAATTGCTGTATATAAAATGTCAAAAATAAATACCACTGTTTTTGAATTAAAAAAAAGGTCCTCTTTGAAGCCAGAGCGATAACACAATGATAAGGTGTTTGCCTTGCACACGGCCAACACAAGACAGAACCAGGATCAATTCCCAGCATCCCATATGGTCCTCCAAGCCTTCCAGAAGAGACTTCTGAGCATGGAGCCAGGAGTAACCCTTGACTGCTGCAGGGTGTGACCCACCACCTCCCCCAAATAAAATTAAATAAAAAAGATTCTCCTATAAATTATATAACCATCTTCAGATTTATAGCTTTTAGTATATATGTGCTAAATTATGTGAAGATTTATAAACTATTTTTCACAGAATATGTAATGACTACTTTTTTATGTGAATAATAGGCAGATACAACTTAATGAGAGAGTGGGGCCTGAGAGGGTAGATCAATGGCCTTGCACAATCTTATCTGCTGCACTTTAGTCCTGAGGACTGCCTGTTGTGCCTCAAAAACAAACAGTGATAAGGGGGATTGTTAAATTCTGAGACCATGAAGCTATAGCCAGCCAAAATAAGAATTTAGAAGCTTGTAATGTGAAAATAAGCAGTTGTTAAATACCCTAGCATCTGATATTCTCACCAAGATGGGCCCAAGATGTGGTCCAGTGCCCCTCACAAACACTGAGGGGAGGATGTTCCACCAATATGGCTGGAGATGTCAAAAATTATTAAACAATAAGAGGTTAAGTTTGGGCCGGAGAGATAGCCTAGAGGTAAAGCGTGCAGAAGGACCGTGACTCGAATTCCAGCATCCCATATGGTCCCCGGAGCCTGCCAGGAGCGAGTAGAGCCAGAAGGAACCCCTGAGTGCTGCCGGGTGTGACTTAAAAAAACAAAAAACAAACAAAAAAAAGAGGTTAAGGTCAAGACATAGTTTCCAAAAATTAAAACTACAAAGTGTGCTGAGAATAGATACCAAGTGGCTTATTGAAATTTTAATCGAATGTTAAGGTTGTAACCATATATATAGCTTGAATATTTGATTTGGGGTCCTTGTCAAAGGTCCTCTGCTTTGCAGAGGCATGGACCCCAGCCAGGTGGAATTAAATCTCTTGCTATTGCATCATCAAGGCTGGTTTTTGAGTTCTGTGCTGTGAAGGAAGCTTGATTCTGAACTTAACAACAGAAGACTAAATAAATAAATAAATAAAATAGAGGGAATTGAGTTTTGGTCTTATTCTCATCAAAGTAATGATTTATTAGCTTACATATTCTAAACATATTTTCAGAAATTATACACAATGGAAAACTGAGAAATAAAAAAGAGGGAATAGAATTTTGATCTTATGCCATTAAATGTAATGACTTATTATCTTATCTATATTCTAATAGATTTTCAGAAAATACACACGCAATGGAGGACAGTGAGAATTCATAGTGGGGAAACATATGGTGAATTTACATTAAAAATATGGAAAATTATGGAGAATGTATTTTTAGTTCTGGACATGAAGAGAAAAGAAGGGAATATCAATTGTCTGCTGTACAATCTGCAATCTCGGTACACTGTAGCCAGGATCCTTGGGTTCTTACCAGTGATACCATGTTATTACAGTTGTTCCTTGATCCATGCAGAGATAATGAATAAAATGGCTTAAATTTCTACCAATATGAGAACTGGCATAGCTCCTAAACTACAAATCTAAGGCCTGTCTGTTTTAGCTTTTTCTAACTCCAAAGTCTCTCAAATTTGGGGAAGGTAAGAGAAGGGAAAAGATTTGGAAAAAATATGGTGGATAAGATTTCTTTGCATGTGACAGAACTGAACTGAATCCCCTGCTCCTCACTCAAACCCATCATATGTGATCTCTGAGCACAAAACCAGGAAAAATTCCTGAGTGCAACCAGGTGTGCCCCAACCCTGATGACTAAAAAAAAAAAAAAAAAGGTAGAAAAGTTGCATTAAGTTCTCACACTCTGTAGTCTGTGTTGAATACATTGATTTTCTGACAATATGTGTATATATATGTGTGTATATATGTAGTCTGTGTTGAATAAATTGATTTTCTGACAATATGTGTGTATATATATAAACACATACATATGTATATATATTATAAAGCTGTTTTGGTGATTGGGGACAGTACAGTAGAATAAAATCTAAGAAAAGATTCATTACAATTTTAACAATATATATACAATTATTAAAAGTAGATGATATGATGAAATGACATGTGAAGGTTATAAGATAAATTATAATGGTCTTTGTTTTATTCCTGGCATATAGCTTCTAAATTTAGAATTCTAAATTATAATATTGATGTACATATTTAAATATTTATAACAAATATGTTTCAATCATATCTGAGTCTAATAATATCACGTAACCTAAAATGGTGTGTAGTTGAATTGAGAGACTATTCTTAGACTGTTGGCATCCAAGTATCCTCCAAGAGTTTTCTTCTTGAAATTTTTACATGGTCTTTTCCTTAGTGATAATAAAAATATTTCTTTTTTCTTTACAGTGTTTTTATTTGGGTTTACTTGCTATAACTGAAAGGCTGTTGTAATTTCAGGCAGGTTGAAATCAATGTTAAAAGCGGCTAAGAGGTGATTCCATTTTGGTGGATTCCACATCTCATTTCAGAGTGTGTGATCACAGTTTTCTACTTTAAGGGGTTATCTCTCCCTTATGGGCTTATCCTTTTCTCTCTACAAAACATAAACATATTTTGCTTTATTTTGGGAAGCACACCCAATGTGCTCAGGGATCACTTCTGGCTCTGTGCTCAGAAATCGCTCCTGACTGGAGGACAATATGGAATGCCGGGGATCAAACCTGCTTCCATCTTGGGTCGGCCACATGCAAGGCAAATGCCCGACCATTGTTCTACCACTCCAACTCCACATATTATGCTTTAAAATAGATAAAAAAAATTAAAAGAGGCAAAAAAATACTATGTCCTTATTGTAATCAAGAGGTTGTAGGTTCCTGTGGAAATTTTTTGTTTAAACAAAATATAGCATACAATTCATTATAACAATACACATATATTTTGTAGCACATAATACACTACTTTTTAGATATTTTGTCCATTGCTATTATGTTACTATTTTATTCATAGTAATTATTTTTTAACATTCTTCCATCTGTTTCCCTGTCTCAATTATATGTGGCAGACCTGACTTCTAATAATAGCTTTTTTTGATGTACCCCTCTATTAGGATACTTTATTTTTTAATCATAATTCATGGGAATATTTGTTAAATTTGTTAAAGAATTTCTGACATAAACGACTTGAAAAGCCAATTCTTTATTACTAATGTTTTCAATGTCATTGTTCAATTTTAAATATCAATAAATTTCAGACTGTTCTGCTGACTTGAATGCTTTTGACTGAGCCTATTTCTCATTTTATATATTTGGTCATTTGCCTTCAAGCATATCTTTAGGAGTTGCATGTTGTCAGAGAAGAACTAGAGCTGGAGAGTAATTCAGGTGCTAAAATAGGTTTTAATAAGAATAATTCAATAGGGAAATATCATAGATAATTTTTTTCAAATATGTAGGTCATGTAAGAATTCATTGCTATTCAAAAAAGTGACAGTATAGACTAAATAAATAAGTGGAAATCAAAGTTCAGGGCAGTTGAAATATCAGAGTTTAGGGCAAAGTGATTTGATGAAGTTGTCAAGTGTGGTCAGACTTGATCTAATATCAGATGATAGATTGAGGGATGCTGGAAAATAAAAACCCTGATTAGACACCAAGGGAATTAGGTACTAGAAGTGGTAAATTCTGACTTAGCAAGATTGTCACTAATATAGAGTTTTACAGGGAAGCACATCCGTAGGAAGTTGAGGAGAAAGCTCAGGGTACTGATAAGTTTTGGATAAACAGATATTCCCTTCAATTAAATTTTTCAGTATTTGGAATTCTGGGCTATAGAAATGTCTGAAATGTCAGAAAGAAAATCAACTATTGAATAGTCCTGTACATTTTTAACTACAATATTCAACCTAAAATGTGCATAGTATGATATTTTATTTTTTTGATATTTTGTTATTAAGTTAAATAAGTTTTCTGTGTTGTATGAGCAAGTTGAATACTAAAGAATTCCTCTAGGACAATATTAGTAACTTTGTTCATATGTATATTGGTTTTCAAAGCATGTTTTAATACATTTTCCTTTCCTTGCACTTTTAGTAGAAAACTTACATATATATAGGCATGGTGATTCCTGGAGATAAACTGACATGTTTGAAGAAACTTATGATGTGCACTTTGCACATTTTCTGAAGAATGCTGTTCTTCAATAGGATGTTATCTGATTTTGAAATAAAATAAACAATTCAACATTTACTTAGGAATAGTACTTTAAAATATTTTACCTTAAGAGAGTCAAGGGGCCGGGCGGTGGCGCTAGAGGTAAGGTGCCTGCCTTGCCTGCGCTAGCCTTGGATGGACCACGGTTCGATCCCCCTGGCATCCCAGATGGTCCCCCAAGCCAGGAGCGACTTCTGAGCGCATAGCCAGAAATAACCCCTGAGCGTCACCGGGTGTGGCCCAAAAACAAACGAAAAAAAAAGAGTCAAAAGTCAGGGCTGGAGAGATAGTGTGGAGTTAAGGCATTTGACTTTCATGCAGAAGGTCATTGGTTTGAATCCCGGCATCCAATATGGTCCCTCTAGCCTGCTGGGGGTAATTTCTTGAGCGTGGAGCCAGGAGTAACCACTGAGCGCTGCTGGGTGTGACCCAAAAACCAAAAATTAACTAACTAACTAACTAACTAACTAACTAACTAACTAACTAACTAACTAACTAACTAACTAATTAAAAAGAGTCAAAAGTCACAAAATTCAGTCATAAAATTCATAATGGAAATGTAAGGATTAATTTAACACTAAATATAATCTTCACTGATCCATTATATTATATAAAATATATTAAATATTTGTGCCTTAAAGTTTATCTTAATAAATTTTTAATCTTCTTTATTATATTTTATTGAGCATATAGGAAATGAGCAATAACTAAATGTATTGCTGTAATCCACACATATATCAAACAAAAATGAAATATGATGTTACATTATATGGATAGACAATTAAAATAAACAGTTTATTAATTTTATATTATAAAAATCACAATCTTTCAAAGATTCATTTTCTTCCTTTGATATAAAGAAGCCAAATTAACTGAAGGTAGACTTTTCATATAAGTGACAATACATACATGAAGATAAAACAAAACAGACTCAAATAATAAATATTCAAAAAGTTCTATACTTTTTATAAATAGTCAACTTCATTTAAAATATACAAAACACTATTTTCTAAAGACTATTTGTATTCTCTAACAATTTAGGGTATGTATGTGCTTCTTTATAAAATCTCTAATTTACATAAACTGCAAAATATTAATGAGTGTACAAAAATAGTTAATTCTGTTACTTAAGAATTTATTTTATTGTAATGAAACTAACATTGAATCTTTCATTGGGAGTATTCTTTTATTTAAACCTACTGCCCTGAAATGATTGAAATATTGATGAATCACTTTATAAATATAATTATATATATTGCTTTGAGATTTTCACATTAACTTTCTTATTTTATCAACAATAATAGGTTCACAACTTTTATTTATTATCTCAGATTGAAACATTTGTTTGTATGTGGTGCAATGGTTTATTAATTCTAACATGTAGTCTTTCCGGTTTATTAAAACCAGGGTTCTGAAAACTGAATTTATTACACTTCCACCATGAATTGTATGATCATTATATTATACTATTTCCAAAATAAAATTATTTATCTAAAAAGTTTCATGGCAATACTACTAGTTTAAGGTTTTGAGGTGAATACAAACTTGAGAACCTTCTCAGATTTTTTCACATGATGTCATTAAATTTTATAATGTCCAGTGATTATTAAAGAATAAGTAAACTCATATAATTTATACTGAGCAGCACAATGAATAGGAACTAATAAAAGAGCAAACACATTTGATTTTCAATTCTACAAGCATCACATAACTCCTACATTGAGGGATATATTTGTCACAGAAAAAAAAAATCACAACTACTTTTAAAACCCTATGCTTCTTTCTCATCTCATCAGAACTCGGGAAATGAACAGCTCAATGGTGTTAAAAGAAAACCATTCTTGCAGTTGTCAAGGATTAGGGCATACATCCCTAAAATATGTTAAAAGATACCCAAGTTGCCTGTTTATTACTTTGAATTAGAGTAGCTTGAGGGACTGTAGATGGAGTTAATATTACAAAATGTCTAGCCTCGTAAAACCAGGGAAATTAATTTTCAATATGGAATGTTTCTGTACCAGGAGGGAAGGAAAAATAATATTGTTTTGTTACGTGGCATTTAAGGCTTATTGTGGGTAAATAAATCCTGGGGCTTTTGTTTTGTTTTTGTTTTGCTTTTGTTCTAGAGTCATAACTGGCTATGCTTTAGACTAAGTCCTGGATTCTTGATCAGGAATCACCAGGGACAGAATCAGGGAACAATAAGTATGTGCAACTATGAATAAAATCCAGGCTGTATATGTACAAAAATAAATGACTCCCCACTTAACTATCTCTTCTATTCTGTCCCCACCTCACCTCACCAAGTGTAAATAGGTTCTGCTTAGTTCATCATAGAAAAAATTCAAAATGATTTGGGTCTGAAAATTAAATTGGACTAGGAAGATAGTGCAAAGGGCTGGAACACATTATTTACATGTAGGAGACTCAAGTTTGATTATAGCACCACATGGTTACCCAAGTATTGCTAGAAATGATTCCTAAGCACCAAACCATAAGTTGTTCTTCAGTACCTCTAGGCATGGCTGAAAACAAACAAAAGTTTATTTATATAAGAATATATCAACCACTTCATTAATTTCTTCAAGTTCCAATTTTACATGTAAAGTAAAATCGTTTTATCCTGTTAGCCTTTTTATTATGTCAAATTAATTTACATCCAAGCTATTAGAATTTGAAGGTCTAAACATGATTAATAATTCTACTAGATAGCCTACTGTTATAAGATTGCTAATACAAATAATTCTAGTTTAAAAGTAAAAAGCTTGTTAAAAATTAATACTACTAATTAATAATAATTAAATAATACTTTAAATAATTCCACATTTCCCATTAATTAAAATTTTTCAGCTAGATTTATTTGGTGTTGTTTCAGCCACAGGACTCTTTTCATTTGCAAGAAGTAGTGCAATAGCATGCTGGGACTTTCCATTTCCCAATATAAAGGTTATATTATTAGAAAATAGAAGAAAAGATGGATTTAGATGTTAAGTAATATTTTTGTGTCTACCATAATACTCATCAAGGGAAACATCAAAATTTGGGTAGACTTCCTGTACACATTTTATGGTTCAGTATTTATAGTTTTAATATTGTATTGCCTATGGGAAAGTAATGCTATAAATTTTCATTGCTTAGATTCTCATAAGTTTTAATTTAGTGTTTCTATAACTGTTTTGCAACTGAAATATTTAAAGATACTTGTTCCTTGCTTTCTCTGAACACACTCAATTCACTTGACCTGAAAAACACCAAATTTATCCCTATGTCATAGTATTTACGTTTATTTTACCTTCAGTGTTGTGAAACATTCTGCAGGTCAAGACCTGCATCTAGATGTATTTCAAATGCCCCTACCTGGGACTGTTGTTTTTATAAGATGCCCCTTCTAATAAAATTCGATGGCATTTATTCTACTTCATTCATTTTTACTTTTAAAAAATTTATTCTTAAGCAACCATATGTGTGTATTTGAACTTTTATTGTCTGGGTCTTGAGGTAAGTGAATTGATGGACACTTATCCGATTATATTGTCATAGCCCCAAACAGTATCCTGCTTACATTGTATCTACTTGATAACTTTTTATATAGACAAGAAATATTTTATAGATGGCACACCTAGACTTAGTAGGTTCCTGAGACCACTTCTTATGCAGTTCAACCTGCATGACACAGTCAGTGGTGATCTGGGACAACAAACTGCTTAGTAAATCATCAGATAATGACTTTAGCAACACCTTGGTAGAATAGCAATAGATTATCATAAATTGACTTTTATTGAGCTATTTTTCCAATAGTTTCATTTGTCATTTTGTTACAGCAAACAATATGAAAACTTTTTTATGATTTTATTGAAGGTGTAAGCTTCTTGTTTGAGGGAGAAAACTAGTAACATTAGTGGAGGAAGTAACACTGGTGGTGGAATTGGTGTTGGAAAATTGTATGCATGAAACAGCTAAAATATGATTGATATTATAATAATAAAATATTATAAAGCATAGTGTATACAAAAATCTAAACTTAAAATATGAGTTTATTCATATTAAAGAATTTTGGAAGCAACTTATATACCTTTAATAAGATAATATACTTAAAATTACTTAAAAACATGAAAAATTAAAAAATAAATGATTATAAAATGATTATGAGCTACTGAACAACAAAAAAACTTGTGAGAACCACAAAGCGTGCTATTAATCGAAATAAACTTAGGTACTGTATAATTTCCAAATTTGATATTCTAAAATATGTAAAAGTGTGAGACAATAAAAAGATCAGTGTTTATTCATATTTTGCAATACAAAAGGGATGGTTATTTATATCACATTTTTCTAAAAAAATTTTTGGCCTTGCCTTTTTATCTTTTTTTTTTAATTTTTTCCTCTCCTTTCCCCTCCTCTCTTCACCCCTCCTCTTCTCCCCTCTCCTCCACTCCCCTCTTCTCCCCACCCTTCCCCTCCTTTCCTCTCTTCACCTCCCCTTCCTTTCCTATCCTCTCTTCCCCTCCCCGTTTCCTTCCCTTCCCCTTCTCTCCCCAAATCTCCTCTCTCCTCTTGTATCCCCTCCCCTCCCTATATCTTCTCTCCCCTTCCACTCCCCTCCCCTCTCCTTCCTATATTTCCTCTTTCTTCCCCTCCTCCCCTCTCCACATCTCCCCTCCCCTCTCCTCTCTCCTCTCTTTGTATACTTTGGAGGAGAATACTCAGCTGTGTTCATGTTTCCCCAGGTGTTCAGGGATCAAAATGGTGCTCAGGTTACCAAATTGAGGTCAGTCATATGCAAGACAAGAACTTTGCCCATTTTACCATGTCTCTGGATCCACACTTGAGAATCTGATTTTTAAATGGAAAAATCATGAAGATATAGTCATCTTATTTTCTCATAAATTAAATACATTGAATTCCTTTTATTTTTACTTTTTATTTATTGACTAATTTTTGTTCACAGTATTATTAGTAATGGTTTTCCATGATCTTCAGAATTTTAAAACAGTGGTACATTATAAACACTCTAATGCTAAACACAAATCAAAATGAACTTGTTGAAACTCATTAAATATAATTGAATAATCCTTGTGTATTTTAATTAACAATGAATCAATATTAACCTCCCAGTCTTAATCTTAAGAAACTAGCTACATGAATGTAAGATATTACAGAAAAAAATAGTGGGAAGTTTATTGAAGTACAATAGGGGTAATCTATGATTTGTTAAACTTTTCTGTAAAGCTAAAATTGTTCTTAAAACCTATCTATTTGGAGTTCTAGAGAGAGAGAACAGGGCCTAAATACTATATGGAATATAGGCCTAATGGAACCTGAGAGATAGCACAATGGTAGGGCTTTTGCTTTGCACACAGATAAATAGTAGTTGGATTCTCAGCATCCCATAGGGCCCTCCAGCCCCTGCCAGGGGTGATTTCTGAGCATAGAGCCAGAAGTAACCCCTGAGCACTGTTGGGTGTGACCCAAAAAGCAAAAATAAAATAAAATAAAATAAAATAAAAAATATACTCCTAAAGTTGCATGGTTTACATACAACTGAACCCAATTTGATGTTGCCAAAACTTCTACCATCAAAAAATAAACTTATCTATATAGCTCTCAGATAAAAATTTAAATATGGAAAGCACTCTAAAGTTTTTTCTCTGATTAACAAGTTTGTTACAAGTAAACTTGAGAGTAACATTTTTTCTCAGTCATATCCAGTAAAAAAAAATATATATATATATATATATATATATATATATATATATATATATATATATATATTCTTTCTCCATAACATTATTTGAAAGGCTTAAAGCACTGCAAAATCCTACATAATTTATGGCATTACATATTTATTTCTAAGTTTTATGTTGAATTAATTTTATGTGTGTTAAATCAAATTTCCAAAACAGCTGTTTTTCTGTTTCATGTTGTACATTTTTGAGAGCTAATCAAATACATAAGCCACAAACACCAGAATTCTTAGAAAGCAACATGCTTTGGAAATGCATTGAAAGTATTTGTCATAATTATTAATAAAATGTAAAATAATAAGTAGATGTTAATATTATTATGTATGATGTGCATACTATATATAATTGTTCAAAATAATACAGTAGTAATATTATGTAGAAATTAAGGGGGCCGGGCGGTGGCGCTAAAGGTAAGGTGCCTGCCTTGCCTGCGCTGGCCTTGGATGGACCTCGGTTCGATCCCCCGGTGTCCCATATGGTCCCCCAAGCCAGGAGCAACTTCTGAGCACATAGCCAGGAGTAACCCCTGAGCGTTACCGGGTGTGGCCCAAAAAACCAAAAAAAAAAAAAAAAAAAAAAAAAAGAAATTAAGATCTTTTGTTTTGTTACTAATAATCTAGAGAATAATTGATCACTTGGTTTGGTTTGGAAAACATTTCACTTGTAATTGATGATTAAAATACATTTTAATATCTTAAGATTTTTCTATGATACTAAAATATTCAGTTTACATTACTACATATAATATGATAGATTATAGATTTTTCTAGTGATTTTCAGTTTATTTGAATTATAATCTAGAATAAATCATGTTTGAAATACAAATACCATTAAAGAAGATAATTATAAATTCATGTAATTTTATAAGTTTACAGGATTGCCTTATATTTCTATTGATTTTAATAATCATAATGGTGTTATCTATCTCCTTTCCTATACCCTATAGAAAATTTTACTTTTTCAGTCTGTCTTTCCTAATAAATATCTATGCTGCAGAAAATGTTAGGCATCATGAAACTGGTAATGTCACTTACAAGTCTTGAGTGATTCATTGATTGTTGGTCTCCTTATAACTAGCTAAAAGGTTATTGTCTCATTGATGAAACTCTTGCAGAAGGCAAAGCAATAGAATGTATTGATGAACTGTCTAAAGACAAAAAATGCGATTCCAATTCACTGCAAAATTCTAATTGGGAATCTATTTTAAGACTTCACAGTTGAAAGATAGTTCCATTTGTTGTCTCCTGCTTGTAAGCCATGGTTTTAAAGCCAACTGATAGCTGGGAAGTTTCCATGACAGATCCTGAATTTCTTTCCAGAGCTCTGATAACACAATGAGAGAAAAGAGGTTCTTTCCTGTAATCTGTAACTGAACTAAAATCTGATTCATCACAGGACCAAATATGTTCTGATATTTATCTGATCAGGAATTAGAAAAAAAATACTAAAAATGTTAGATCTTCTCTTTCTTGATATTTTCTCAAGTAAAGGTAATAGCTTTTTTTGTTTGTTTGTTTGTTTGTTTTTGTTTGTTTTTTCGGGCCACACCCGTTAGATACTCAGGGGTTACTCCTGGCTAAGCACTCAGAAATTGCCCCTGACTTGGGGGGACCATATGGGACACCGGGAAATCGAACCACGGTCCTTCCTTGGCTAAAGCTTGCAAGGCAGACACCTTACCTCTAGCGCCACCTCGCCGGCCCCGATAATAGCTTTTTGAAGTAGGTATTACTATCTTTATTTAAAGGGTGGGAAATCTGAAAGATGAAGACAATTTTCATATTTTAAAATCATAATATGGTAACATTTGCTTTTAACAATTTTAATTCTTTATTAATTATATTATTTTTACCCAAATACGTTAGGGTAAGCATAAAAAAGACATTGGCATTCTCCAAGTAATTTCTGGTGTTCTTCCTATTATAATAAACAGATACATTATTTCATTCTCATATATTTTGGTCTTTAACACATATTCTCAGTGGCATAATTTGTTACTCTGGCAATTTTAATAGCCTACTGTGCTTCTGTTTCTTCAAACCTAGACTTGGATAATGTCAATTGTCATATTGACAGTCTGTTTAATATGAAAATTTTAACATTTCTGAAAGTTTAAAATACACATTTAAATAGTATTAATTTAAAATTAATTTATTTCAAAAATACTTCTCAAGCAGTCAGACGATGAAAACAATACTTTTCAATGTCCCATTTTTTCATATACTTTATCAAAATATATTTAGAGAGGCATCTGGATTTTTGTTACCCAAAAACTTCATAGATGATACTTTTCTTTTGATGGGGGCATCTCCTTTGATATTCAAGACTTAACTCCAGCTCTGTCAAAGATATTTTGGTAATGTCTGTGGGACCATATGCAAACAAGGTTGGTCAGTCACCTGGAAAGCAAGTAGCTGTTCCCCTCCATTGTTCCTCTTAGTCATAGGTAGATTTTTTTCTACTTCACTTTCATCATTACTATGCATTTTACATCTTTTTAAATGCTATTGTTCATTAAGCCATCAATTTTCTCTTAATTTTATCAGAACCCACGAGCTAGACCAATCTTGTATGCTGATTAAGCCTCTTTAATTTGCTTTTAAGTTTAATAATATTTGAAAATTTTATAAATTTCCTATCACTTTATCACTATTAGGTGAGCAATAAAAGTGAACTGAATACTCTCCTCAGAGTTTAATCTCTCGGATAAGGAAATTAGAATAGAAATATGGTGAAACCTCATAGAAATCAAAGAAAACATAGCTGAAGCTGAACAGAACACAAAGATAAAAATAAGAAAACTCCAAATAGAAATAACAGGTCTAAAAAACATGGTAGCTGAACTGAAAAACCTCAATGGAAAGACTTTCCAACAGCAGTGAAGAATAGAATAAGTGACCTGGAAGATGAAATGCAGAACGACTCCAAACAACAAAAGAGACTGGAAAAAAACCTTAAGGCAAACCATGAGAAAATGGAAAAAGTACACAAAGAATGTGAACAGATGAAAATAGAAGTCTTTGATAAACTCAACAGAAAAAAAAACAAAATATAAGAATCATTAGAGTACCAGAGGCCCAGGAAGGAGATACCCAGGAAAAATCAACAGTCAAAGACATCATTACAGAGAAACTCCCAGAACTAAAGACTGCATGCAATCAAATCTTGCAGGCCCGAAGAGTACCAGCTTAAGAACCCAAAGAAAAACACCCCAGGACACATCCTAACCACAATGATGAATCCCAAAAATAGAGATAGAATACTTTAAAGTGGCAATATCAAAAAGAGAAATTACATTCAAAGGAACATTCTTAAGATTTACAGCAGACATATCACAAGAAACTCTCAAGGCCAGTGGTGGAATATTGTGACAAGATTGAATGAAATGGATGCTTCACCTAGAATATTGCACCCAGCCCAACTCATGGTAAGGTTTTAAGGAAGGATACATAGCTTCATGGATAATCAACAGCTCAGAAACTTAACAGATGCAAAAACAGCCTTAAGTGAAAAGCTGAAATGTCTACTTTAAGACAAGACATACCTACAGACACACCAAACTTATACACAAAGATGACATTAATTTTCATGACAGTCATCTCCCTCAACGTCAATGGACTAATTGCACCAGTTAAGAGACACATCGTGGTGAAATGGATCAAAAAAGATGAACCCACTTCTGCTGCCTTCAAGAAACACACCTGAGTAGTCAAAACAAACATAGACTCTAAATCAAAGGCTGGAGAAAAGTCATCCAAGCAAACAAAACCCTTAAAAAAGCTGGAGTGGCCATATTAATATCAGACGACACAAACTTTAGACTTTGAAAAGTTGACAGGGACAAAGATGGACACTTCATACTAATCAAGGGATATGTGCAACAGAAAGAAATCATACTACTAAACATATATGCACTCAATGTGAGACCAGTAAAATATCTAATACAATTATTGACAAATTTGAAAGAGGATATTAATAATAACAATAATTTTGGGAGACCTCAACCCAGCCATGCCAACACTTGATAGATCAACCAGACTGAAACCCAACTAAAATATACTAGCCCTGATAAGAAAAATGAAAGAAAGAGGTCTAGTATATATATAGAATACTCCATCCCCAGAAACCTGGATACACATTCTTCTTCAATGTACATGAACCATTCTCCAAGATAAACCACATGCTGGCACATAAAACGTACCTCCATAAAATCAAGAGGATAGAAATTTTGCAAGCTAACTTTGCTGACCACAAGACTCTGAAATTAGATGTGAACTACAAAGGGACACAGAAGAAGAATGTTAACAACTGGAAATTAAACAGCCTTTTACTGAACAACCAGTGGGTCTGAGATGAAATCAAAGAGGAAATCAAAAATTTTCTGGAAAAAAAATGTCAATGAAGACACAAACTATCAGAATCTATGGGACACAGCAAAAGCAGTACTGAGAGGAAAATTTATAGCTTTGCAAGCACACATCAGGAAGGAAGATGAGGCATACCCAAATAGCTTAAGATACAGCTTATGAAATTAGAAAATAATTAATAAAAGTAACCAAAAATAGGGAGGTAGAAGGATATAACAAAGCTTAGAGCAGAGATCAATGAAGTAGAAACCCAAAATACAATCTGAAAGATAATGAAAGCAGAGGTTGGTCCTTTGAAATAATAAACCAGATTAATAGAACACTGGCAAAAATCACAAAGAAAGAGAGAGAGAAAATTGATAACCAGTATTAGAAACAAGAACGGGTAGATCACTGCAGATATTGCAGAGATTCTTAGGTAATCAGAGACTACATTGAGAAACCTTATGCCACTAAACATGAGAACCTGTAAGAAATGGATAAATTCTTGGTCTCCTTATACCCTGAACATTGATAATATGACCTGGCACAGGCCTCAGAAGAATGGGCATTCTTCATTCACCCCTGAACTGGGAAGTATCTACAAAACATCCAAGGTTTTTTATAACAACATCTGGAAGCAATCCTCTACCACTGCTCTGACATCGACCTGCTCAAAAGAGACTTCTCTTAACATTAAGAAGACTTGACAACAACAACGACCTGCTTACAGGACAGGGCGCTCTGCATTGCCCTTTAATTTTGAGGTAAAACGAGAGCATTCTCTGCACCATTCTGACTGCAATGTAGGATATGCAGATTCCAGGATCTTTAATACAGAAACATAATACCAAGAACAAAGACTGTGAAAAATAAAAGTGTATTGGCACTACAAACAATGACTTGGATTGGACAAACTAGTTTGCCTAGAGCCCAGAGTTGGCCTTATGTCAGGAAACTTTAGGGGTAGGGTCTCCTTGTATTTAGACCAAGGCTTTTCCTTTCCATGTCCCTCAGATTTTAGTGGGCCTGTGCAAACAATAATTGCCACTCTAACATCATTTTTACTGTGCTCCTTTGACTCTAATCCTTAAGAAAAACAACTCACTTAAACTTCTGAGGTTAACTTAAACTAATATGCATGTGCATGGAAATGTAAAAAAGTACTTTGCCTTCAAGGATTAAGGAGTTGCATAAGTTTTCTGGCTTTAGATTGCTCTGTGTGCTGCTAAGAAATATTATGTATTACAATCTGGGGACTTGAGGGACAAAGTAATTGTACATGGGTTCTGTTTTATTTTTCTTAATGTTCTTTGACTGAAAGTTCAAAGTTAAGATATCAGCAATGGGAATACTGAGAATTCTATTTATGGGTGATTGTCTTTCCACTGTAACTTTACCTTGTCCTCTTTCTTTGCATCTTCGTTATCATAATTAAAAATAAAAAATTAAAAAAATATTGGTCTCTTATAACCTTCCATGGTTGAATGCGGAGGATATAGCATATCTAAACACCCCCATCACTATTGAGAAAATTAAAACCGTAATTAAATGTCTACCCCAAAAAAAGCCCAGGACCAGATGAATTAACTAATTAATTCTTTCAAACCTTTCAAGAGGAATTACTGCCAATCCTAGCCAGGCTCTTTCATAAAATTGAAAAAATGAAAAGACTTCCAAGTAGATTTTATGAAGCCAACATCACCTTGATACCAAAACCAGACAGAGATACTGCCAAAAAGGAATATTATAGACCAATATCCCTGATGAATGAAGATGCAAAAATCTTCAACAAAAATTCTGGCAAATAGGAACCAATGCCTCATCCAGAAGGTCATTCACTTTTATCAAGTAGGTTTCATTATAGGAATGCAAGGATGGTTTAACATTAGTAAATCTATCAACATAATACACATGATCAACAACAAGAAAATTAAAAACTACATGATCATATAAATAGTCCATAGAAAGTATTTGATAACACCAACACCCATTTTTGATAAAAATTTTCATAAGATGGGAATGAAAGGAACCTTTTTCAATATGTTAAGGTCATCTACCACAAAACAATGGCAAATAGTATCCTCAATAGAAAAAAACTAAAAGCCTTTACTCTAAATTGTTGTACAAGACAAGGCTGTCCTCTCTCAAAACTTTTATTCAACATAGTACTATAAGTCCTTGCTATAGTGATTAGGCAAGAAAAAGATATCAAGAGCATCCAGATACAAAACGAAGAAGTTAAGCTCTCACTGTTTGCAGATGACATGATGCTATATTTAGAAAACCCTTAAAACTACCAAAAAGCTTCTACAAACAAAAGACTCATATGGCAATGTGGCAGGCTACAAAATTAACACACAAAAATCAATGGCCTTCTTATACCAACAATGATAGAGAAGAAATGGACATTAAAAAAAAACCCATTCACATTAGTGTCACACAAACTGAAATATCTGAAAACTGAAATATGAGTCAACTTGACTAAAGATGTGAAGGAACTAAACAAACAAAACTATAAAACCCTGCTTCAAGAAATAAGAGAGGACACTAGGAAATGGAAACACATACCCTACTCATGTTTTGGCTGGATTAATATAATTAAAATGGCAATACTCCCCTCAGCATTGTACAGATTTAATGTGATCCCTCTAAAGATAATCATGACATTCTTCAAAGAAGTGGATCAAACACTTCTCAAATTTATTTAGAACAATAAACACCCACGAATAACTAAAGCAATTCTTGGGAAAAAATATGGGAGAGATTACTTTCCCCAATTTTAAACTGTATTACAAAGCAATAATTATTAAAACAGTATGGTATTGGAGTACAGACAGATCCTTATATCAGTGGAATAGGCTTCGGTACTCAGAGAATGCTCCTCAGACATAAAATTACTTAATTTTTGATAAAGGGACAAGAAATCTTAAGTGGAACAAGGAAAGCTCATCAAAATGTGGTGTTGGCACAACTGGTTAGCCACTTGCCAAAAAGCAAACTTAGACCCCCAGCTAACATCATGTACGAAGGTAAAACCCAAATGGATTAAAGACTTTGATATCAGACCTGAAACCGAAAGGTATATAGAAGAATATGTAGGTAAAACTCTCCATGACATTGAGAATAAAGGTATCTTCAAGGAGGAAACAGCACTATCCAAACAAGTGGAAGTAGAGATAAACAAATAGGAATATATTAAGCTGAGAAGCTTCTGCACCTCAAAGGAAAAAATGCTTAGGATACAAGAGCCACTCACTGAATGGGAGATATTTTTCACCCAATACCCATCATATAACGGGCTAATATCCAAAATATACAAGGTACTGAATGAAATTTACAAGAAAAAAATTAACCCCATCAACAAATGGGGAAAAGAAATGAACAGATACTTTGTCAAAGAAGAAATACAAATGGCCAAAAGGCACATGAAAAATGCTCCACATCACTAATCATCTAGAAAATGCAAATTAAAACAACAATGAAATGAAAACAACACCACACAGACTGGCACGTATCATAAAGAACAAGAATAATTTGTTCTGGAGGGGATAAGGAGAGAAAGAAAAACTCACTCACTGCTAGTGGGAATGTTATCTAGTCCAGCCTTTATGGAAAAGAATATGTAGATTCCTCAAAATATTGGAAATATAATCCAGTGCTGCAGGCATCTTGCATCACAGCACCTCTAATGGGGAGCAAATCCTTCAACGAGAGGAAAATGGGTAACACGAGCGGTTGAATATGAAATATGAAATAATGAAACCACACACAGAGTATGTGGGGTCAACACATTTTCTGGCAGGTGTGCGACAACTTTAATGTTTTGAGCAGGGGACTTATAGGGGTATAATTAACCATAGGTGAAGAATAATTATAATAATCAAAGCAAAGTACAACAGCAACAATACCTAAGCTATGAGTGTGATTGTAAAAAGAGAAGGTTAAAACTCAAGGCAACTCTTTGCAAGCTTACTTTAAATGCAAAATTAGGAATAGGAGGGAGTAGAAAATATCTAGGAACTTGATCTTTACTGGGCTGGACACTATTGTTTCAGGGGTCAAGTAAAGAAAGAAGTCAAATCCCTTAAATGAATTTCCCTGTTTCTAAAGGAGAGTCAATAGTCAGGATCTACATTCTGATTACACCCTTGATTACCAGAAAATGCAGCTGCAAGGACATATTTAAAAAAGAGAGAAAAAGTATTGTCTTTGTTTTTAGGGCTGGCTATATCCAGAAAAGGGGTTCTCTTAGTAACATTTGGTGCTGGAATTTCTGAGCCAAATTATTTAATAGAGGCCATAATTTTACCTGATATTTACAAAGGAGAGTACCCAAATACTGACTGAAAATGTAATGCCTAGCATCTCTTTTGAAATTCCTCAACCTTCCACACAGGGAAAAGAGGTGTTCACAGCAGGTCTTTTAAGGAACCCCATGGGTGTTATTTTAGTTCTCCCCACCAGGAAAATCTGAGGATACATCTGGTGGGCTAAGGCCCTCTAACAGTTTATGTATGCTGTGGCAATCCAGCTATACCACTCCTAGAAATATACCTTAGGAACACAAAAATACAATTCAAAAATCCCTTCCTCACACCAATATTCATTACAGCAATATTTACAATAGCCAGATTTTGGAAATAACCAAGATTCCTTTCAACAGATAAATGGCTAAAGAAACTGTTGTATATATACACAATGCAATATTATGCAGCCATCAGGAGACATGAAGTCATGAAATTTTCCTATATATGGATGGACATGGAATATATTATGCTGAGTCATAGAAGAGAGAGAGAGATAGACACAGAATACTATCACTCATCTATGGATTTTAAGAAAAATAAAAGACATTATTTCAATAATGGCCAGAGACAATAGAGATGAGGGCTGGAAGGTCCAGCTCAGTATAGGAAGCTCACCACAAAGAATGGTGTGTGCAGTTAGAGAAATAACTACACATACAACTAACACATCAATATGAATAAATAAGAGAAGTAGGAAGCCTGCCTCAATTACAGGCAGGGGGGTTTGCGAGGTGGGAGATTTGGGGCATTGGTGGTGGGAATGTTGCACTGGTGAAGGGGGGTGTCCTTTTATGACTAAAACCCAACTACAATCATGTTTGTAATCAAATTGTATAAATAAAGTTATTAAAAAGATAGTATGTTTCACAAGATAAAGCTCAGATTTAGTCAAGATTGTTCTTTTGTTTGTTTGATTTCTTGTTTGCTTTTGGGCCACTTCTAACAGTGCTCAGGGGTTACTCCTGGCTCTGTGTTCAGAAATCTCTCCTGGAAGCACTAGGGTAACCATATGAAGTACCAGCGGTTGAACCTGGGTCTGTCTGGTTTGGCAGCATGCAAGGCAAACACTACCACTGTGCTATCACCCTAGCCCCTCAAGATTGTTATTTTCAAAACTGTGAGAGAATTATTTTTTTCTCTTTCCTTCCAGTTTCTAGAGCTGCTTTATAATATTTTACTGGTAGCCCTAGCTCTCTAGGGTTGTTGGAGCAATACCAGCATGTGGTCTCCTGGATGGTCATATTTTACATTTGACACTAATCCTGAATCTCACTCACTAATAAAACTCTTGCAATTACATTGATTTGTCTAATGTTCTTTGATAAGTTTATAATTTTATAGTTTAGTGATCAACCATCAATCGTATATCTTACCTATTTATAATTTTCTTTGTGATTTAACACATTAATAAATTACCAATAATTGTATATGGACTTCATTATTGGAGATTATTTTTTCTGATAATCACTATACCTCTTAGCCCAATGTACCTCTTTTCATTGACACTGATGCTATTTTCTTTTTTATCTTGAAGAGCTCTAAATGCTGCTGAAGTGCCTCTAGTGATCTGGAATACTAGAGTCTGAGCAGTATTGTGTCTTTATCATTGAGTGCTGAATCACAGGCTTAGCTCATTGTAGTTGGGTATGTCACCAACGTCTCCTAAGCAGTCCCTTTTTAGAAAAATAAACATACTGTACCTGTTTCCACCTAATCTTTTAATAAATACTTTTGAGTAAACTTATTATTTTAAACATTTGTAAACATTTTTATCCTACATATTTTACATAGTTTAATGGAGATTTTATATAATTGTATCAGTATTATACTTTTTTGGCTTTTGAAAAATCAATAACATGCATAATGTAGCCCAAGTAGTCTTTATCACTAGCAGTAAACCTTAGTGAATAAAAAGAAACTGATTAAAATGTGTAGGCATTTTTGGGAAGTGAGGAGGTCTTCTCAAATGCTGCTTAGAAGCCCCAAGCACCTTTCACATCTTTTCTTGGCCAATAACACTAGCAGTTTAATGCAGGGTCCCAAGAATGCAGTGTTTCTCAGGCAATGTGTTATCCGAGCTACTGATTCAGTATGCTCACTAGGGCTCCAGTCCCAAATGTGGAGTATTATGGTTCTTAAGTGCCACATTCCACTTAGTTGGGGATGACAATGTAGTACTGGGTATTAAAATGTGGTCGAACAACTTGACCCCTGCATTTTCTTTCTATCTTATGCATGTGTTCAAAACAACAATACATATTTTTATTTCTAAACAAGTGTGTATATTTAAAATATAATTATATATATTTTTAAAAATATACCAAAATTTCTTATTAGAATGTATTCAGAGCTATTCCAATTAGTTTCTATATGTTTCTACTAAAAAAGCAATCTATGGCTATTATTTCTACACCCTCCTAACATATGCCTAAATGAATACTTAACATTTTAAAGTAGCTGATCCCCAAAAAAGCAAACATCAAGGATTAGTTTAGAATTTACCAACTGAAGACTAAGCAGCATTTGATATCAGATCTTGAATAAATTAATAATAATAATAATAATAATAATAATAATAATAATAATAATGACATTCACTTGTCTAAAATATTCTGGCCCATTCTAAAAAAATGATAGGAAAAGTCACATGCTTAGAGAGAGAAGAAACAAAATTTAAACTCAGGTCACTTTTACTTTAATACATTTTATAGGATTAACACCAGATAAAGAGAAGAATTTGAAAGTAGATATACCACTTTATTTTAGAATATATATCTTTGAAATTAGTGCGGGCTCTAAAATGTTTCCCCAGAATGCAAACAGAAGAAATAAATATTCTAGCATAAAACATTTAAGGGTAAAAATCTTTTCAACAAATATCAAGGAGAGTTCCCACATGACAGTGGATTTTGAATTTGATTGCTGAAGGCAGACTAGAGAATGTGCCAAGATTCATAAGGAACACATTTTTTCAGAAAGTTGTTTGTGTTTTTGTTATTTCTATTTGAATCCTTAACTCTCTATGAAGAAAACTAAGCTGGGGAATAATGATACTATTAAGTAAGCACAAAGGCCTATGGTCTATAAGAACAAAGTAAATGGAGATAATTTATCTATTATTACTAATGTATTTTTCTTTTTCTTTTCTATCTTTATTTGAAGACAAAGATGCAAAGGAAGGACAAGGTGAAGTTACAGTGGGAAGGCAATCACCCAAAAACAGAATTCTCAAAAGAAATCCCCTTGAAGACACCTTAATTTTGAATTTTCAGCCAAAAATATTGAGAAAAATAAAACAAAACACATGCACAATTACTTTGTCCCTCAAGTCCCCAGATTGTAGTACATTATAACATTTCTTAGCAGTACACAAAGCAATCTAAAGCCACAAAGTTTATGTAACTCCTTTAACATTAAAGGTATAGTAATGTTGACACAGTTGATCATAATACATTATTTCATTAAGGATGAGTCAAAGGAGCACAGTAATGAAGGTGTTAGTGTGATAATTGTTTGCATAGGCCCAGCAAAATATGGAGGACATGGAAAGGAAAAGCCTTGGCCTAAATAAGGGACCTTACCCCTGAAGTTTTCTGGCATAAGACCAACTCTAGGCTCCAGGCATACTAGGTTGTCCAACCCAAGTCATTTTCTGTAGTGCCAATACACTTTTTATTTGTATGTAGTTTGTATGTATTTGTATGTAGTAATGTAGTATTATATCATCTCAAGGACAATAATTTTGGAAATGTACAACCTATACTTAAATCAGACAGCTGTTCTTTGTAATCTTGAGCAGGTCAGTATGTCTTTCAGAATCTGAATGTTTATTTTCTACTATAGAAAATATATAATGTCAAATATATAATGTGTTCAGTATAAGTTCTGATGAAACTGAATATTGACATATTAAACTAAAATTTTGTATTTGTTTATGAAAAATTCCCTGAATACTGGATAATATAATTCTTTTTGAAGGGAATTATCAATTTGTGTATGTGTAAGAGAGATTGGAGTAGGCTGGGGTAGGGATAACATTGCAATGCTTTGTGGTGCACAATGATTGTTTAATGATCTAAAAATGTGGTACTATGGGTACACATAAATGCATCCTTATCTTGCTCGAGGTGTAAATAAAAGCATCTAAACTGTGCAATAACTTATGTAACTTTCCATAATAACTACTATCGTTACATGTGAGAAATCTGGAACTATTGCATAAAAAGGAATAGGTCTCTAGTTAAGATATACTGCTGGAGGTGCAGGTGTGGTGGAGCAAACGGAAAGACAACTGCCTTGCCCATGCTTGCCTAGGATGGAACTAGGTTTGATCCCCCGTGCCCATAAGGTCCCCTAAGCCAGGAGCGATTTCTGAGCGTATAGCCAGGAGTAACCCCTGAGAGTCACCAGGTGTGCCCCAAAAACCAAAAAAAAAAAAAAAAGATATACTGCTGGAGCCCACCCAGGGACATCAAATGTAGCAAATGGAAATATAGCATAACGAGGGAGGGAGGGAGGGAGAAAGAGGGAGGGAGGAAAATAGTGAGGGAGAGAAGGGAAGGAGGGGGGGGGAAAGGGGAGAAGGAGAGGAGAAAGGAGAGAGACGAGAAAGCAGAGAGAAAGGAGAGAAAGAGGAGAGACAGAGATCAACAGCAAGAGAGCCAGAAGAAGGAGGCCTATAGCTCTGGGACCGAACTGCTATATTTCATACAGAGGAAAAGGAGAGAAGGTGTAGAAAGCAAGGTGCATCTGGCTGAGGCTGCTTATTCTGCATATTGGGCCTCATTTTAACCTGCATGCACTTTCTGCTATGCTCCTCCCCCTCCCCCGGTATTTTCCTGAGCCCACCTCCCAACTGTCAGGCTTCTTCTTTTATCCATGGTCAGATGACCATTTCAGTAGAGCATATTCCAGTCCATTGTCCATTACAGGGGTCCTCATAACTCCTTAAAGATGCTTAACAGTAACCCCCTTAGATACATTAACATTATATTATAAACCTGAGGCAAGCCCATTTGCTGAGATGGGAGCTAGGGATTAAGAAAAATGAAGTTTAACAAGAAAGGCCTGCTTAAATTTATCATATTTCTGCTTCTCTTTTTTAGAATGTATATAGGATTTCAGACAACCTACATCATATTTAATTTTCTTAAGGTTTTTCTGTTTGCAGATTGGAAAAGGTAATAATGAAAATGTTGATTAATGGAAGCAGTAGGTTTTTGTTTTTTTATTAAATTCAGGATATGGAAGTAAGAAAAGAGAGGAAACAGTGAAGCAAATGGATAAATGTAGTATTTGATAACTTACCATGCATAAGTCTAGATTTATGCAAAAATTTATAAATTCCTGATCATAATAATGAACTTATATTATAAGCAGTTTTCTTTCTCTTAAGTGGTCATAAACTTTCATCCTATATAGTCCATCTAAGAACCAATGAGTAAAGTGTTGAAACAAATCACTTTTATTCCATTTAGTGGGATAGTTTAATAATTGGTTGTTGATTTCAGCAACTGTTAAATAACTGTTATGAATCTAAAATGGTCACAATTCATGTAAAATCTTTAGTTTAATTATAATTATATTTTATATATATAATATAATTATAATTAATTATAATGAACTTTCATGCTATGAAATGTAAAGAAAGACAAAATTTGCTGTTGCATAGATGGATCCTGAGAATGTCACTAATCAAAATAATAGATATATTATCTCTCTCAATGTGGATTATAAAGAATAACAAGCACTTAAAGGCAAAAGAAACTCAAAACTATATTTTAATATGAAGGTTACCACAGGGGGGTATAGGGAGAAGGCAAAGAAGAGGGGTTGTTGTGGGACTGGGAGAGAAGTAGAATATCTGGTAATGGATGTGTGCTGGAATATTTCATGCATGAAACCTTACAGTAATAGTTTGTAACTCACAAGGCTTAAAAAATCAGTTTTAAAAAGTAAGGTTTACAGTAACTTGCCAAGATAAATGGAGCAAGCATTTGATCATTTGCAAGTGCAATCTATAACTTGTAATATTGTCAGGAATCAGAGAAAGAATAAATCCTAATTCATACTTATACATGTGGAATGTAAGACCAACTTAAAGAAATAAATGATAAGAAATATATGTATGTCTTATACATTTTAAAATCAATAATACGAGGCCAGAACAATTGCATAGCAGTAAGGCGTCTGCCTTGCTAACCTAAGACAGACAAAGGTTTGATCCCCTGGAGTCCCATATGGTCCCCCAAGCCAGGATTGATTTCTGAGCGCATAACCAGGAGTAAACTCCTGAGTGTCCATGGGTGTGGCTCAAAAACCAAAAAAAATAAGATAAAATAAAATAATTGATATGTACACTTCATGCAGGAAATTTAAAAAGATGGATGCTGGAGCATTAGAACAGTGGGACTGGGACTGACCTGAGACCAACAATCTCTGGTATCACATATAATCTCACACGTTTACCAGGAGTAATTTCTGAGCATAGATCTTGCAGTAAACCTTGAGCTCAGCCAGGTGTGGCCCTCAAACCAAAAGACAAATATATTTTAAATGAGTTATTTTCCATTAATTCTCAATTTATTAAAACATTCAATTTTTAAACAGGTTTTATAATCCTAAAATACTTATTTAATTAAGCTTACTAAATTACAACTACAGAAGACTAAAATTATTTTTGATTCAACATTTAAATATGCATATTTAGTCAATCCATATGCTAGAATTTATCAGGTACTTTCTGGACAGAAGAAAATGGGGAAAACTTAAATGAGAAATTTAGTAGTGAAAACTGAATATTTTACCCAAAGTACTCCAAAATACATACTAGGTGTTCAAAAATTACTTCTATATAATCTAATCAACTATTTTATAAAATATTATGATTTTATATAGAATACTCTAGTATTATTCAAATTATAATAAAATATAATAAAGCTAAAATATGTACTTTAATTTCAAAAGCTTTTGAACATAAGATGCTTAGCACGATAAATTGAGAAAATGCAAGGTAAGTTATTTGTTTTCTGATGCTGAAAGTATGGTGTAGAAAATACAACAATGAGCATATAAAAGCTTTATTTTTTCTGTTTCATATATATACAAGGTAAAAACCATAAATAGAATTTTAAACATTGTGTGCATGTATGTTTCTGGGTGGCAACACTTTCTGCAGCATTTAGCACATTCTAAGCATGAAACAAATGTCTACTGTGTAAATCAGGAGCTTAAGTGAATGAACACACATTATCAATTGTGAAATTTCCATGTACAAAAAAATTCACCATTTATCTAGGTTATATTCCTGTGTAGAAACTGTATGTGGAATAAGTTGTAATTTCTACTTTAGGCAAATAACAAAGATTTATATCACTTCTTCCACTGTGGAACGCTTATCTTTTAGTCAAGTCACAATGCTGACAAATTTAGAAATGAAAAACTTAGTTGCTTCCATACATATAGTTTGATTTTTCCCTGCAGAATTTAATAAATAAAACTTTATTTTAATTCAAAAGTTTCATGATTAGAAAGTATATAATGACTGTAATATTGTGATCTGCATAGCATAGTCACAGGTAAAACATAGCATTTGACACATATTTCATTCTTTGAGCTAAGTTGTAAAAATTTTCATATTCCTTTCAAATCCACTCTGAAACTTAGAAAGAATAGTTTACCACACATATCTATGTGCAATCATAATAATACATAGGTATACCCATGTGTCTATGTCTGTACATATAAACGTAATTTATGCATATTTCCTCATAACAGGATGCACTTATTGAATTATCTTTTATAATAAAGTTAGGCATACTGAAATTCTACAATTACATTTCAATTGAAGACTGATATTTAAGATTAAAATATAATACAGAGGGCCCAAAGATGTGGCGCTAGAGGTAAGGCGTCTGCCTTGCAAGCACTAGCCTAGGGCAAACTGCGGTTCAACCTCCGGTGTCCCAGATGATCCCCCCCACAAGGAGACAAAATAGTACTTTATACCTGTAGCAGGCTACTTTTATTTATAGCGGCCTTTTATTTATTAATATGGAGCCTAATTTATTAGTTATTAAAACCCAATTTTTATTAGACATTGTATATCCAGTCTTCTTTTTCTAATCTGCCGTAAATAACTATTTTTTAACCCAACAAATCAGAAAATATGTAAAGAAGGCACATTCAAAGTTATACTAGTGGAGAAAGAATTAAAATGTTATAGAAGCGTTTACGTTTTTATATGAATAACATGTAAATACTAAATATTATGCATAAATTCTAAGTTTACATAAACAGAGAGATCTTGTATTAATATAAACCTACAATAGAAAATACATATAATATATGACATCTAAATAGAATTAAATGGTAGAAATTGTAATAAATGAATAATATAAATATCTTACATTAAATTTGAGTTTTTTTGGTGGTGGGAGGGTTAAACCTAATGGGGCTCAGATTTACATTCAAAAATTACTACTGATAGGTCTGACGGGCCATACGTGGTGCCTGGAATAGAACACATAGTGGCCCTGAATAAAGGAAACAACCTACCCACTGCACTATTAGTATGACTCTAATTGATTTCTGAATAGATTATTAAATTGGAATTATGTAGCATAGGTATGCTAAATATCCCCAGTAAAAATCTTTAAACACATGCAGCTAGTTATACATAAAGAAATGTAGATGTGGTATACAGAAAAAATAGATTAAATTTAGAAAAAGACAGATATTTAGATTGGAAGGTTAGGTATACTATTAACAGCAGTGAGATCATACTTCTATATATATTTAAATACTTAAAGATACTTAAGGAAAATAACTGGAATTCAGACATGTTTTTTTTAACTTATTTTTTGTGACTGAAGTTTATTACACAGAATTATTTACAGTACATAGTGACAATGAATGAAGGGATTTCCCACCACCATGTTGCCCTCCCTTCACGCCTGTTCCCAGCTTGTCTCCCTCACATCCCTCCTTTTTTAAAAAAAAATTTTTATTATCTTTTTTAACATAATATTTATTTTGATCATAGTGGCTTATATATTGTTGACCATAATATTTTAGGTACATATTTACATAAAATCAGGGGGGATTCCCATCACCAACTTGTCCTCCCTACACCTCCGTTTTCGTCCTAACTCCCATATCCTCTTCCATCACCCCTGGGGCTGCTAGAATATGTGGTCCCCTCTGTACCTAGCTTACTAGTTAGTAGACTTGCACCTGTTTGGTCTTGGTGCCTCCCTTATTTTCCCCTCTAACTGGGAGACAGGACTAGCTAGTTCAAGTTACGTGGTTTTGTTTGAAGAAGAGAAAAGTAATAAACTGGGGTAAAAGTCTGATATGCCGAAAATGAGCAGAATCCTTCTAGAGGCTCTCATTGGATTGAGAGACGAAGGAGAAAAAGCAGATGAAACACCCCAACAGTACAAAAAGAAGTGTCAAATATCCAGTGAGGACTCCAAAAAAAAGAAAGCCATGCTCTTGAGATAAGAAACATGGCAGAGCACATAAAGAAAGAAAAGAAAAGAAGAGAAAAAAATAAGTATAAATGGGGACAGCAACTTCAATAACCACACCAAAACAAAGAAATAAGCAAAAAGTAGATAAGTAAATAAAAATAAAATAATAATAATAATAAATGAAGATAAAAGTAATATATAAAAAATAAAAAATATTTTGTGCTTTTTTGCCTTTTTTTTCCCTCCTGCACTGGCACAGTAAATATTGGGGTCATTTGAAAAGGAATTCATTTGTCCTAAGAGATATGAAGTTTCTCCACCCTTGGAGCATATTGTCATGTGATAAACTATAGACTCTGTTCAGGTTCATTTATTCTCCCGGTGGTGCTTTCGTGGTGTGTGGAAGACTTCAGCTCCATCCTGAGTGATAAAATCAGTCCTCTGTATCTAGAGATCTCAGTATCTGCACAGGTCCAGGGGTGGGATTTATGATGAAGTCTTTCTTTGTGGTTCTAGAAGTTCTGTTCCCTCAGTGTCATTTTAATCCATTGTCTGTAGTTGGTGGTCTTGGTCTTGCACTGATCCTAGGATAGCACCTAGGATAGCGTCTTTCATTGTGTTTCTAGAAGCCCCATTCCGTTGCAATTGTCTCTGCCAGACCTTTGAAACTGGGGATCATGGTTATTGTGCAGGTCGTAATTCAAATCCTAGACTAGGGCTTTTTTATTGGTCCCAAGACATATACAGTCTGGTCATGGTTCTAGCAGCCAGTCATCTGTAAATCACGATTTTGGCTTTTTGAAGTTTCCCTGGTATAGGTCTTTCACTTCCCTTGTAAGGCTGATTCCTAGGTACCTGATATTTTTTGATATTATTTTAAATGGAATTGTATTTTTAATCTCTCTCTCCTCGACTTCGTTGTTTGTATATAGAAATGCTACTGTCTTTTGTTTATTGACTTTGAATCCAGCCACTTTTCTGTATTGGTTAATTGTTTCTAGGAGTCTTACTGTGGACTCTTTAGGGTTTTTGATGTGTATCATCATATCATCTGCAAATAGAGATACTTTGAGTTCCTCTTTCCAAATTTGGATTCCTTTGATTCACTTCTCTTGTCAGATTGGCATTGCTAGGAATTCTAAGTTTATATTGAATAAGAGTGGAGAAAGTGGACAGCCTTGCCTAGTTCCTGACCTTAGTGGGAATGCTTCTAGTTTCTCGCCATTAAGTATACTGTTGGCTGTAGGCTTTTCATAGATAGCTGTAACTATCTTGAGGAAGGTTCCTTCTACCCCTATTTGGCTGTGTTTCTTTAATATGAAAGGGTGTTGGATTTTGTCAAAAGCCTTCTCTGCAGCAATTGATATGATCATGTGGTTTTGGTCTTTCTTGTTGTTGATGTGATGTATAATGTTGATTGATTTGCCCTTGTTGAACCAACCTTGCATTTCTGGTATAAAACCCACTTGGTCATGATGTATGATCTTTTTGATGAAGTTCTGGATTCGGTATGCAAAGATTTTGTTGAGTATCTTTGCATCTATGTTCATTAGAGAGATTGGTCTGTAGTTTTCTTTCTTGGTGGTGTCTTTGCCATCTTTGGGAATGAGTGTGATTTTAGCCTCATAAAAGGAGTTGGGGAGGATCTTGGTTTTTTATGGTTTGGAAGAGCCTATGGAAAAGTGGTAGTAAGTCTTCTCGGAATGTTTGATAGAATTCACCTGTAAATCCATCTGGACTTTTGTTCTTAGGGAGTTTTTTAATTACATCTTTAATTTCCTCTGAGGTGATTGGTCTGTTTAGGCTTTCTAGTTCTTCCTTTTCCAACCTCGGAAGATGGTATTTTTCCAAGAATCTGTCAATTTCTACTGGTTTCTCTAGCCTACTGAGTATAGTTGTTCATAATATGATCTCATGATATGTCATATTTCTTGGGGTTCTGTTGTAATCTCTCCCTTTCATTTGTGATCCTACTGATTTGGGTGTTTTCCCTATTTATTTTTGGTGAGTTTTGCCAGTGGTTTGTATATCTTGTTTATTTTTAGAAAAACCAACTCCTGGTCTCATTGATTTTTTGTATTGTTTTCTTAGTTTCTATGTTGTTTATTTCTGTTTTGGTTTTTCTTATTTCTTGCCTTCTTGTTGTGGTTGGATTTCTCTGTTGCTGTTGTTCCAATTTTTTGAAGTGATCCTTTAAACTGTTGATTTTGCCATTTTCCTGTTTCTTGACATAGGCCTCTATTGCTTTGAGTTTCCCTCCTAATTACTGCTCTTACTGTGTCCCACAAATTTTGACATGTTGTCTCTTAATTATTATTTGTCTCAAGAAATCTTTTTATTTCTTCCTTGAGTTGTTCTTTGATCCAGCTTTTGTTGAGCAGCATGTTGCTTAATCTCCAGGTATTAGTTTTTCTTCATTGTTTCTTCTTGAAGTCTGTTTTGACCTCTGTTGCATAGTGATCTGATAGAGTACTTCTAATGATCCTTACATTTGTGGTCTTATATAGGTTGGCTTTGTATCCTAAGACATGGTCTATTCTGGAGAAGGTTCCATGTGGTGTTGAGTAGAAAGTATATTCTGCTTTCTGGAGATGGAGGGTCCTATATAAGTCTATTAGCCCTAGATCTTCTAATTTTTCATTTAGAGCTCTTATTTCTTTGCTATTTTTCTGTTTGGTGGATCTGTCCAGTGGTGATAGTGGAGTATTAAGGTCCCATACAATTATCACATTTCCCTTCATGTGTTTCTCCAGGTTTGCGAGCAGATGCCTCACATATTTTGCTGGCTCTACATTAGGCACATAGATATTGGCCAGGCTTAGTGCTTCTTGATCAAATGTTCCCCTGATCAGTAAGTAGTTAACCTCTTTGTCTCTGATCACTTTCTTGAAATTGAATGCAATTTGGTCTGATATAAGAATGGCTGTCCCTGCTCTTTTTTGTTTTCCATTGGCCTGAATAATTATTTTCTGTCCTTTTATTCTAAGCCTGTGCTTATCCTGTAGTTGTAGGTGTGTTTCTTGCAGACAGCAGAAGTCTGGTTTATTATTCCTAATCCAGTTCTCTACTATGTGTCTTTTAATTGGAGAGTTTAGTCCATTGACATTTATGGAGATTATTGACAGAGATGACTGTTGTGCAGTTGTGATTGTGTAGGATGGTTGTTGTTACAATTGGGGGTTTGGATTGTGTAATTCATCTCTGAGTAGGTCGTTTAGGATCGGCTTTGTTTGCACAAATAATCAAGTTCGTTCTTGTTTGAGAATGTTTTTTGTCTGCCCTCCCATGTGAATGATAGTTTTGCTGGGTTTGGACCCTGGTTGGAAATTTCTTTTATTCCGTTGTTTAAATATGTCATTCCACTGTCTTCTTGCTTGAATTATTTCAAATGGGAGATCAGGTTTGATTCTTATGTCCCTTCCTTTGTACTTGAGTTTTTTCTTCACCCTTATTGATTTAAGGAGTTCACCTTTCTCTTTTTTTTTTTTTTTTTGCCATTTGGATTACTATATGTCTTGGTGTTGGTTTATTGGGTCTATTTTATTAGGAACTCTCTTCATTTTCTGGATTAGCTTTGAAGTTTCTTTCTAAAGGATGGGAAAGTTCTCTGCTATTTTTCCCTGAGTACTTGTTCTTCCCCTTTCCCTACTCCTCCCTTTCTGGTATACCCACAATTTGTAGATAGTTTCTTTAGTCCTTGTTCATTAGATACTGGACTTTTCCTTTCAGTGCTTTGCCTTTTATGTCTTTGTTGGTTTCTTGGTCATTTTTTGTTTGCAGTTTTCCTTCGAGTTCTTCAATGTGCTTCTCCAACTCTGTGTTTCTGCTTGTAAGACTTGTTACTTTGTCTTTTAATGCATTCAATTCTTTTTGTATGGAATATCTCATGTTCTTTAACATTTCTTCTTTAATTTGGCTGATTTGTTCATCCATAGATTTCTTATACTCTGTATCTAGTGTTTATTTCATTTCTTTGATCAATTCTTGCATTTTCTTCCTCATGGCTGCTTTTAGGTCTCCTTCCCATGGATCTGTGCATTTTGGTGGACTTGGAAACTTGCTAGGGGCTGTCTTCATATCTCCAGATGTTAGGGTTCTCCTTGATTTACCCATATTTCTTTGCATTTGTTGGTGTGGTTTGGAGTGCTGTGCCTTTTAAATTCAGCCTGCTTTGGTCCCTGTGGTGTGGGGATGGGTCTCCTCCCTGAGGGTGGTTCTAGAGGGGCTGTTGGGTAAGCTCGCTGAGGTTTGGCTCTTCCTGTGCCCTTTATGTGGCCTGATCTGTTGCTTTTCCCTTTTGTTGTCAGCTAGTGCAGGTCCTCTCCTGGCCACAATGGTGGAGGGTGCTGTTGAGCCTAACTCCTTCACACACACACACACAACACCACCCCCCCCCACCCCCCTACCTGGAAGTCAGCCTTCCTTCAGTGGGTCTGGTCAATTTCCTTCTCTTTATTCCTGTCAGCCGGTGCAGTTCCACTCCTGGCCACAATGGTGACGGGCGCTGTTGAGCCTACCTCTCTGTCCTCCCTCCCCTATCTGGGAGTCAATGGAGCTCCACCCCCTCCGAACTTCAGCACAAAAAATTCCCGTAGCCAAACCCACCAGGTAGCTGCCCTCAGCCCTTGGGGAGTCTCAGGTCCACTCCAAGGCTCAGGAGGGTAGGCTGCTCTAGTTTACCCAAAGGTCCAGGTGGCAGGCCCAAGCTCACTCAGTGTATTGGTCCCAGCCTATCCCAGCGGTGCAGAGTGGGTCTCACGCCGGCATCTCTTATCGGCTATGTGCCAGGGAACTGCACTCCCCTGTCTAAGCTCAGGTCGGGTGGGGTGATCTCTGGGGACAGGAGAGTGAGGCGGCAGGTAAGGGGGTCTCTGCACACTCACGTGGAGCAGCCCCAGGGGAATGCACTCACCCTGGGTACCAACGTGGGGTGGGGGATGCAGGGGTCTCTGCGTGCCCAGTTGGAATGGCCTTAGGGCACTGCACTCACTCTGAGGACAGGCGTGCAGGCTGGCTGGCATGGAGGTCTCTGTGTGCCCACGTGGAGCGGCCTCAGGGGAATGCACTCACCCTGGGTACCAGCGTGTGGAGTGGTGGATGCAGGGGTCTCTGCGCACCCAGGTGGAGCAACCTCAGGGCACTTCACTCACACTGGGGACAGGCGTGCAGGCTGGTGAGCATGGAGGTCTCTCTCATATCCCTCCGTTACTCCCCAGAATCCTAGTGGAACTGGTTTCCACCTTACAGCTTGTTATAGGTTGGGTATCTATTCTGTTCGGTGTTCCAGTCTGGTCAATTTTATTTACACTACATGTTCATATGACTGGTCCTGGTATCATTCTTTTCCCCCCTCATTTTATGAGGCTGAATGATTCGAGTTATGCTATTCTGCTGGAGATAAAAAGATTAAGAAAAAGAGAAGAAAAAAACTTGGTATCAACTACTAAAATAGAAAAAAAAAATCACCGAATGATATCCACAAAAGTGAAAAAGAAAAAAGTGGAAGAAAAAAGAGAAGTGAAATAATATAAAAAATAAACAAACCAAAAAAAAAAAAAAATAAAGCGAAACAAAACCAGAAAAAGCCCTGCAGTGGCAGGGCTTGGTGTTACCTTACCTTTTTTTTTTTTTTTTTTGTATAGGCACAGTAAGTATTGGGGAAGGAAGGAAATTCCCGTGGCCTAAGAGATTCAGGGTTTCTCCACTCTTGAAGCATATTGTCATGGGAACAACCACTGACTCCATATCTTCTCATTGCCATATCCCAGGGTTTTTTGTTTGTTTGTTTGTTTTTTGTGGTGTCAGGAACTTTTCCACTCGGTTGTGGATGAGAAAATAAGGCCACTGTAGCAAGAAATCTTGGTATTTGTGCAGGTCCTAGGACAAGGCCTAGGATTCAGACATGTTTTTAAAAAATAAGCCCACTGTTTCCTAAGGATTAGAGGGAGTGTGGTTATAGGTAAAAGCTATGGACAGAGCTTCACCACTGTCACCTGAAGACTTCCTAAAAATGTGATGACCCCCATATTTCCAAATGCCAATACTTCCATATAGGGTTCTAGTTTTACAACCTCCTTTCCATTATAAATTCATTAATTTTTAAAAATGATATATTGGGATTCTAGTGAAAAATACAGTTTTTTTTAAATCAATGCAAAATCATCCAACAGAAAATTATAAAGGTCCATTGAAGATATACAAAATTGAAAAATGGGCAATGTTTGATATTGATAAAATACCGATCTGTGTGTATGTGTGTGTGTTTTAAGATTCTCTATTCTGAAAGAAACAAATGTGGCTGCTTTTTTCTTTCAATTTTTTTCAAATTATATGGCTGCTTTACACTATTTTTAGGGAGAAAATATTTCGCTTCTATTATTAAGTTGCCACAACTTTTAAAAGGAATATTTTACTACCTCCTTTCGCATTGGGTAATACTTTTGCTGCCAGCACATTTAGAAGGTCATTTCTATTATGTTCTCTTTCAATACAAGAGTGACATTTAGACACAGAGCTCCTCCCCAGAACACTCTTCTTTCTCTATTGGATCACACAGGCAGCTGGAGTACAAAAACAGTCTTCTCTAATAGTTTAGTATTCAGAAGAACCTGTCAGGGGTACTGAGAAAGGAGAAAAGCTTCCTGATCTATTTACAATCATTTATATTGTAGACAGCCATGTGGAGAATAAAAACTGTGGAATTCTGAAATAAAAGAAATGAAAGTATTATTAAAGTCCTTTCCCTTCTAAATCAGTACATTTCATAATTTTGCACACTTTTTTTAAGTAAACAATTTTACGTAAAAGCATTCTATTCCTGACAGTATCTATGTGGGAAAATATTTTAAAAATCAGAATCTAAAATTAAGTATAAAATATTTTACATTTTTTGTTAGCAAGCTCCTTAAAAAGACATCTCATTTCCTGCAACTCTAAGAGACTAAACAGATGGCATAACGGGAACACTTTTTGTCAGAAAAGTGACAGTTTAAGAATCTGGTATAAGGACCAGGGCAATAGTAGAGTGAGTAAGGTATTTACCTTGCAAAAAGGCAGTGCAGTTTTGTTCTCCCACATCCCATATGGTCCCTTGACCACAGCCAAGAGTATTGCCCCTAGACAGAGCCAGGAATAAACTCTGTGCACTGCCAGTGTACCCCCTCATCCCCCACAAAGATGCAGGTACATTGACTCAATTATATTTATTTCTCTTAGTTAGAAAGCCAAACAAATGCATCATAACTTATGCTATTAGCTAAACGTAAATTTCAGAGTGGATCTCAGAATTGTGTTCTATTTCTTTCCACATTTTTTCCACTTTATGCTACCACCATTATCAGAATATATTCTCAGTGACTCCTTTTAAATTATATTAAAATACAATCATCCTTTGCTGACCTAGATTTTAATGATTATTGGCAGATGTTTGCTCTTCATTAAAATATAATATGTCCTGTAAAATATGTGTTCAAATGTCTTTAGAGAATAAATTAGAAATAAAACTTTTAAATGCTACTCTGCTCTGCTGTTACTTTCCATTACATGTGACTCCTGTCTTTCTTGATTGCAGCCAGCTTTGTGGATATTACTGCATTTTTTTACAGTATGTTGTGCAGTTGCCAACTATTATTACCTCGGCTTTACAGGTGTTGAAACAGATGTTAAAAGAGACATTCTGTCAGTTTACAATTTCCTTTGTATCACTAAGTAGAATTGGAGCTGTAACTCTTTCTGGAACTTTTAGAATACACACACACACACACACACACACACACACACACACACACACACACACACACACACACACACACATATATATATATATATATATATAGAAAAAGGGTAGATTGTAGTTTGAGAATGGATTGTAATGAGTGGAAAGTACATCTGATTAGCTTAAATGTTCTCTCTATTCATAGGTTAATATACTCTTATTTTTCAAATTTGTATAGGGAAATGTATGGATTTTAAGCTTTCCAGGTGTGCATATCAGCATGAAGTAAATTAAAAGGCATAGTCATATAATTTGAAAAAAAAGAGAGATGAATTTTTGCACAATTCCCACCTTATTTGAAAGTATATATGTCACAGTTTACCAGGTTTGTATGGGGATTTGCCAAAAAACAGTAACTGCAGGGCCGGAGCGGTGGCACAAGGAGTAAGGTGTCTGCCTTGCCCATGCTACCCTCGGACGGACCTTGGTTCCATCCCCCAGGGTCTCATATGGTCCCCCATGCCAAGTGCGATTTCTGAGCGCATAACCAGGAGTAACCCCTGAGCGTCACCGGGTGTGGCCCAAAAAAACAAAAATAAAACCAAAGAAAACCCAGTAACTGTTTCTAAGAAATCATGGATTTGTTTTAAAGATGTTAAGATAAATCCCAGAGAGAACAATGAAAGATATGAAAAGAACATATGTGGAAAAAGTGGACTGGCACGGTCTGAAGCATAAAAAGATCTTATTTCTATCCTTCATTTAGTACGGTATTTTTTTTAATTAGGTTTTTACATTTTATCCACCATTATTTTGCTACCACCTCCTTTAAGATATGAAAATAAGAATTAGGTATTATTAGGTGTAATAATTAGGTGATTAAATTTATAAGCTTAATGGTTATAAAGAAAATGTTTATTAAATAAAATTATCATTATCTCATATCTTAAATATTTTCATTAGTAAAGAAGGGAATGACAAATTATCTTCAGCCAATGTTGAAGCAGAAAAACTAAAAATCAAATACATTATTTGAAAAATGTGCATCATAAAATTAAAATATTTTAGAAAGTGTTCATAGTTATATATTTATCATTTCTAATTGCTCATTCTTTTGCAATATTATATTTTTATATTAATGAACAGATTTGTAATTAAAATGATACACATGAGATTTAATTATATACTTGTACAGCTTTTAGATGGCACTTTGCCATTAGAACAGAATCAATTTAGAGGATCTTTGTAAATAAGATGAAATCTATAGTCTTTAAGGTTTTCCCATTATGACATGATAATTTGACAACAGCTGTATCAAAATCAAAATGACATTAAAATTTCTATAAAAATTAATAAGATCTCTCTTGCTGAAAAAAAAACCCAAATAAATACTGACATTTGTTGAAGAGCCATAGATAATTTATTTTTTTAATTTTTATTTTGATCATAATGAATTACATATCTTTCACAGTAGTATTTTAGGTACATATTAACACTGAATCAGGGAAATACCCATCACCAAATTTGTCCTCCCCCCCCCATCCCAGTTCCCTTTCTACAATCCATATACCCCACCATCACTCCCCGGGGCTGCCAGAGTAGGTGGTCCCCTTTTTGTCTAGCTTACTATTAGTGATCATATATCTGTTTGGTCCTAGTACCCTCCCTTGTTTCTCGCTCTATTTAAGAGATGGAGCTAGATAACTCGAGTTATGTGGTTTTGTTTTAAGGAAAGAAAAGCAATAGATTGGGGTACAAAATAAGAAAAAAAAAGTCAAATATGTTGAAAATGGGCGGAGTCCTTCTAGAGGTTTTCAACCTTAGTTTGAGAGAGGATGTGAAAAAGGTAATTGAAACACCACAATACAGAAAGAAATATCAAATATCCAGTGAGTACTACAGCAATAAAGATAAGCACCACACAATAGTCTTGGTTCTGAAATCAAATCATGTTGGAGTGTAAAAAGAAAGAGAAAAGATAAAATAAAATAATATTGGAGACAAAAACTTCAATATCTACACCAAAATAAAGACGTCAAAAAATCGATCAATCTATAAATAAATATGTGGAAAAAATTATTGTTTTGTGCTTTTTTTTTCTTTTCTTTTTCCCGTGCATAGGCACAGTAGGGCACAGTAACTATTGGGGATATTATAGAGGGTATTCCCTTGGCCTAGGAGATACAGGATTTCTCCACCCCTGAAGTATACTGTCATGGGATTAACTAGATATTTTATATTTATAGAAAAATGTTTACTTCTATCAAAAATATGTTCAAATAGAGGATACAAAAAAGTATGGATTTTAAGAATATCACATTCTGCTAGCATTTCATACCTTTAGTTATCAAATTAAAAGACATGGTAAGCAATTCTATTATAAAGCTATAAAACTTTCATCTATTTTATAATATATAACATAACATTAAAGCATATTAAATCAAAGTACTTTACAGTGCTTCCAAATCAAAAGAGAAATAATATCGAAGTTGTTTGCACATAATGAGATCATATTCTTTATGTTAGAATCATGATCAAACACAAGAATGTTAGAAGATACTCCGTTTTCTTTAACAATAATATAGAATGAGTTGAACTCAACTCTGAGTTCAATTTTAATTGTTTATTTATTGTTTAATATCTTAAACTTGTGCTTTTATTAAAACAGTATTCAATTTGATATTAAATGAGCTGAAAGCCTTTTTATAATATAAAAATCTAAACAAATTTTCTGAATCTATAGATATCTTAACAGCAAGTAAATAAGAAATTCTCTACATGAATGACTGTATGTCTTTAAAAGTGAGTTATAATTCTCTTTCAAACTTGTGAAAAATATCAGAAAATCTCTAAAATAATATTCCTGAACGATATCATAAGAAGTTAATCTTCTAAAATTGAGTTTATTCTGAGTATTTATCAATTTATATAATGCTTACTGGAGTCCAACTAAGCTTAAAATAAAATATGTGTCCTCTAAGTCAGAATTTAATAGTGAGCTAAAATGTTATAGTTAATTGATTCACTGATCCAAAAGAGACTTAGATTATCTCTTCAATGGCAAAAGAATAAATTAAAGGGTAAAAAGTCCAAAGATATTTTGCATGCATCATATCTTTCATTTTCACAGCATCTTTCCTAGGTAGGGTGTAGCTAGTAACCGTGACATTTGCAAATAAGAAAACAACATGAAATACTATATCTTAGTTGCTGTATGAAGGCTTAGCAACTTAGAGATCCATTCGAGAAAATTGAAATCTTGAATATATCTGTCATGATAAATGGTGGTTGGAAGTCACAAATAAATCTGCCAAACAATTCCTGAAGGATACTTATATAGGTCACTGAAATGCTATGACACTGTAAATCCAGGAGTTGTTTATGTATTAAGGGTAAAGAATAGATTAAAATAAATATTTATTATCAGGAACAGAGGGAAATGAGCAGGCAGTATTCCTCATCAGCGAGAGGAAGAATATAACACTGATTCTGAATGGGGAACAGGATTTTCTGGAGCTGCTGAATTTTAAGATAAAACTAAGATGAAAGAGAGCCTCAAAGCCTAGTAAAATTTACTATTTGAGGGCCCGGAGAGATAGCACAGCGGCGTTTGCCTTGCAAGCAGCCGATCCAGGACCAAAGGTGGTTGGTTCAAATCCCGGTGTCCCATATGGTCCCCCGTGCCTGCCAGGAGCTATTTCTGAGCAGACAGCCAGGAGTAACCCCTGAGCAACGCTGGGTGTGGCCCAAAAAAACCAAAAAAAAAAAAATTTACTATTTGAGATGTTTATCCTTTGGTGGAGAACAGGGTGCACAACTTGGCTCTTAGGGCTAACTTTTTCTTGTTCTGTGCTCAGATGTTATAAACAGGATCAGACAAATAGGCGTCTTATGCACTGTAGTAACTCTTTGCTATGAAAGAGACCTTGACATTTGTTTGTATATTTGTTTGTTTTTGGTGGTACCCAGCAATGTTCAAGGCTTATTCCTACCTTGATAGGTGTGTCACTTGCAAGGCAAATACCTACCACTATACTACCATCACTGCTATAGAACCAGCCCTTAAATTTAAAGGGAAATCATACTTTAGAGTTTCAAAGACTGTCTCCTTTGCATCAAAGTGAAAAATTATGGCAATCTCTACCTGCTTATCTATGAGAAGTTCGAGACTTACATCTGTATCATTCAGAATCTTTTTGTATTTTGATCAATAATCTCTAATAAATCCCCTTTGCCTCAGTAGCTTCTTGATAGCTAGAGACTGATAATATTTAAGGTGTTATTTGGTCAATTTAAGAAAATTCCCAAATACTGTGTTCTCTATTTTAAACTATTTACTCTTTTAATTGGTGGTACTAGGTAGTTGAGTGCATTTTTAAAATAATTTCTCTAGAGAATTATAGACATAAGAAAAAATACTATGGAAATTTGATGCTTACAAATAAAGAACAAATAAACCTTTCCTCCAAAGTAAGAGATTAGAGAGAAAAATCTAGACTTACTCTCTCTGGGTTCTTAGACCACACTTGAAGTGGGTTTCTGACTCCTGGAGGCTATCTATGATTAGGTTTTGAGTCTAGTTTAGAATAATTATTTTTAGTGCTCAGATAAAATTTGCACACTACTAAGTAGTATTTTGTTGAATTTATGTAAGTTAGCATTAAGATCTGCTTCATAAAAAAACAGAGACATGCTGAGATAGATATCTCTGATGGACAAGCACAGGATCTTACATCTTGATTTTAGTTGTCTGAGATATTAATTGCTTACATCTTCTAAAGAGTCCATTGCTAATTTCTTGCATACTACTTGTGCCTGGGAACAAGAGATCTATTGAATAATGACATTTTACAATGGTGTCATCCCCATAAATTTAAAAGGGAGGGATTTTTTTTTTTTACCAACTACCAATTATCTACTATTAATCAACTTTAACTTCAAGAAGCTGTGTCAGACAAGGAAGTCGGAGGGTAGATGAAAATTTATTTTCTCCCTATATTGTAATGTATTTTGAGAATAAGACAAGCAGATTTGAAAATGCAACTATTATGAATAAAAATGGAAACAACCATGAATGTCTCCTTTTAAGCTTTTGGACTTAAAAAATATGTCACTTAATTTTCCTAAACCTTTTCCATTATAGTTTTTGTTTATAGAATTAAATATGTAAGTGACATAATTCAAGTAAAATGTTCATTACATAGTCCTGAGATACAACATCTCCAACTTTAGAAATAATAAGACATATAACAACATTTAAAAATGTTCTTTTTTTTTAAATACGGAATGCTTCAAATGAGACAAGTTTACAAGTAGCATTTTAGCATCAGAATATGAAAATAGGAGGTAGCAAATAACTATAATATGCTCTTTATATTTATATCTTATCTAAAGTAATTGAAGTTAATCATAAATGCGATTTATTTTCTTTCAAAATATTCTTTTCCTTTAATAGCAAATTCAATATTTAGGAATTCCTTCTAAATTCAAAACAATTTTCTTTGTTATTCTAAAAAGATGATGTAAAGTAACCTACAAATTCACATTTCCATTTTATAGTTGTTAATTTTAATTTAATGAGCATTTTATCATTGATTGTGGTAATGTTTCTAGTTCAATTTTATAAAATGGGAACTTCACTCTACTATCACTTTTTTAAAGCATCACCTTGCATATATTCACACAGACAGAATACTCATTCAAGTTACCCAATGCTATTTCCTTAGGAAAGAAATTCTTAATCTACAATTAGAAGAGATATTTTTCCCTGTGGCATGAAGAATATTTTGCTAAAACATGAAAGAAAGCTTTCAAGTTTGCAAATAGATTTACCAATAAAAAGAATGTTCTTGGTTATTTAAGGCAAATATATGACAAAATATTCTTGGCTTTCCAAAACAAATGTAATGGAACTTCTGTTGTTAATATCTTTTTCTTGTTATTCAAGATTCTTTATACCTCATCTTGCAGGAAATGCATAACAAACTTCTAATTCATTAGCACCAATAGTTCTAGAATTTAAGAAAAGTTGAATCACACAAAATACATTTTTTTTACAGTTTCTTTTTACAGTTTATCTCATGAAATGTCTGTGTTGCCACACAGATTAGAGAACACTGCCTGACCACAATGCAGGTTTCAAGAAAATTAAGAAAAGTAAGAGAGGTAAAATTCTATTCCTCTTTGATCTGTTTTTTATTTATTATTTATTATTTATTTATTTATTTACCCCTCTCTGATCTGTTATTATCTCTTGGCTGTTATTATTTTATTATTAATATAAATATATACATATGTACACACAACTTACAAAAATTTTATTGTTGTTTATAGAAAATATTCAATAAGACTCAAATTTGATTTTTTATTTTTATATTTCCTCAATAGGCTATCTTTGTCATTTGCCACAAGAACATAAAAATCCATAGCTCAGGATAGGAAATTATAATTAGGACAAGTTAGCAATATATCATTTCTATTTTTTGGGGGAAACAACAAGCAGTACAAGGGGATTAATCCTTTTCCTGCACTCAGAGATTTCTTTTGGTATACTCAGGGGATCTTATGGGGTGACTAGAAGCAAACACAGGCAGATTGCATGCAAAGAAAACACAATACCTACTGTAGAATCTCTTTGGTCAAAATGTTATCTTTATATTTCTCCTTTTTAAATATAATGATAAATTCTGCATTAGGAAAAAGTTATTTTATCCAAAGTTATTTTACCTCATTTTGGAAATAGGTTGAAAAAAGCAAACTGCGTAGAGACTCTAGACATAACAGGAAATATAGCAATTTATTCGATATATATATCACTCCCTACTAGAATAAAGCTTATCTCTGAAGTTTCCTCCTTTGACCTAAAAAGTGAAAGCAAAATTTTTTTTTCAGATCTAACAGGAATCTAGCAGACACCATATGGTGAACCTGGAAGAAACAATAAGAAATTGAACATAAAACCCACAAAATGTAAGTGGCCAAGGAAAACAATGTGTGTGTGTGTGTGTGTGTGTGTGTGTGTGTATTTGTAAGGTCTAGTACTCTTTTTTCCTATCTAGTATATGATGAAGTCTAAGATTCTAGAAAATTTGATAATATGAAAAATTAGCATCCAGTCATAGAAGATTCTGTGTCACAACAGGCCTGAAATAATCATCTCCAGAATAGTGTAACTGCACTGTAAACTATAGTTGGGTAAAGAGGATATCAAAAAAACTAATGTGAAACCCAATGGTCTATACCTAGCCACTGGTAAAATAAGTAGAAAAATAATTAGTAATGCTTAATTATAATTGTAAATAAGAGTACTCTTTAAATACAACCCATAGAAGAGCAGAGACTTCCTGCTGTGTCTGTCTTTCTCTAGCTTTATCTAAATTCTTCTCTAAACTATCCTATATAACTACATGCATCTCACTCTCTCTATATATACATATATTAATATATATTCCCTTCATTTACTTATATACATATCTATATATTTTTGTTTGGTTTCAGTGTATATATGCAGACATGCTCAGGCTTATTCATGACTCTGTACTCAAGAATCACTCCTATAAGTGTGAAGGAACAATATGGGATACTCAAGCTTGAGTTATTTGTGTGTTAAGTAAGCAACCTACCCACTGAATAGTTCCTCCAGCCGCATATCTTATATATCTTTATTATTTTCTAGTAAATATATTTACATATCAGTATGAATCTTACTTTGTTTCTCTAGAGAATCCTAACTGTATTTAATAAATTTAATTTTTCTAATTCAATAAAGTACAGACAACTTATACATATTATATTATTATCATTAGAAGATATTTTTTCAGATCTCATACTTTCTAAATGCTTTTCTTTGTCCAAAGAGTGGAACCAGAATGGCTAATAGTTTAATCTAAAAGTTTATAAATACAGAATATATTTTTAAAATTTATAACTATATGACTGATTATTTTCCTGGGGTACTAGCTAGTTTGTTTCTTACTTATTTGGAATGTTAAAAACCAAAATAGCTATCTTAAGAAATATCAAATAGTATTTTTTGATAAAATTATTTAATTCTCTCAACCTACTTTTCACCTTCATGTTTGAGATAAATGGTATCCAGGGAGATAATAAGTCATTACATTCTCTATGAATTTACAATATTTGTTCTTCCAAAGGAATCAAAGGTATGCCATTTATACAAATATTCTTTTTGCTTTTGCTCCCTTAAGTTTAAGAAAATCGTCCCTCATTTGACTATTAAATAAGATATATATAATGAAAAATATTTTATATCTACTATCAAGGTGGGTATGTAACTATAATTTTGTCAAAATATAACTTTTACTAACAAGCATCTTTCAATATAAGTGTAGAATACAGTAATATAATTAGGTACTTAGTGCTTTTGAAAAATGATCACTTTTTTCCAACTGAACATTAACAATTTAAGTTTTATTAAGATGAAGCTTTTGCTATCTATACTATTGAAGGAATGTTAGCTTTCACTGTGCTAAAATCATGAGAACTTACTGCATCATTAAACAAAGACTATTATTAAATGAAGATTCTTGATGAATTTTCAGTTTATTTATAAGGCAAACAATTGATAAAAATTAAATATTTACAATTGTATTGGTCACAGATATGTAATTAATGTATATGCATATCTTATATGCACATTTAAAGCATATGAACGTGATTTAAACTGTTTTGCTTAAACTGTTAAGAATAACAAAAAGGTGTGCTAGAAAAATGATAGTACAGTGTGACATGACCACACAATTTTTCACAGATTTACATCCATAGCTTACAGTTTAATGCTCTGTGCTAACAAAGAAACACATTTTCCTTTATTCTGACTTGCCTATTTTGCATATAATATCATGGTGCAGATCTACTAAGAAATATTTGACTTTATTTTAAGGCAGATCATGTATCTTCCATCAACTTGCATCTTTATTTTAACAATTTAATCAGGATTCAAAAATTATTAAAACTATAATATACAAAATTGTATAGAGACTGTGAGTATTTCCTAAAAGATGATCGCGGTTTACAGATGATTGGCTGCTAGAACCATGACCAGACTGTGTATATCTTGGGACCAATAAAAAAGCCCTAGTCTAAGGTTTGAACTACGACCTGCACAATAACCATGATCCCCAGTTCCAAAGGTCTGGCAGAGACAATTGCAACGGAATGGGGCTTCTGGAAACACAAAGAAAGACGCTATCCTAGGTGCCATCCTAGGTTCAGTGCAAAGACCAAGACCACCAACCACAGAAGATGGGGCTGGGCGGTGGCGCTGGAGGTAAGGTGCCTGCCTTGCCTGCGCTAGCCTAGGACGGACCGCGGTTCGATCCCCTGGTGTCCCATATGGTCCCCCAAGAAGCCAGGAGCAACTTCTGAGCGCATAGCCAGGAGTAACCCCTGAGCGTCACAGGGTGTGGCCCAAAAACCAAAAAAAAAAAAAAAAAACGACACTGAGGGAACAGAACTTCTAGAACCACAAAGACTGACTTCATCATAAGTCCCACCCCTGGACCTGTGCAGATACTGAGATCTCTAGATACAGAGGTCTGATTGTATCACACAGGATGGAGCAGAAGTCTTCCAAACACCACGAAAGCACCATCAGGAGAGTAAATGATCCTGAACAGAATCTATAGTTAATCCCATGACAATATACTCTAAGGGTGGAGAAAACCCATATCTCTTAGGCCAACTGAATTCCTTTTCGAATGACCCCAATATTTACTGTGCCAGGGCAGGAGGGAAAAAAAAGCAAAAAGCACAAAACATTGTTTATTTTTTATATATTTTTATCATCATTTATTATTATTATTATTATTATTATTATTATTATTATTTACCTATCTATTTTTGGTTGATTTCTTTGTTTTCGTGTGGTTATTGAAGTTGTTGCCCCCATTTATGCTTATTTTTTTCTCTTCTTTTCTTTTCTTGCTTTATGTGCTCTGCCATGGTTCTTATCTCAAGACCATGGCTTTTATTTTGTGGTGCTTATCGTTATTGTTGGAGTCCTCACTGGATATTTGACACTTCTTTTTGTACTGGTGGAGTGTTTCACCTTCTTTTTCTCCTTCGTCTCTCAAATGATGAGAGCCTCTAGAAGGATTCCGCCCATTTTCGGCATATTAGACTTTTACCCCAGTTCATTACTTTTCTCTTCTTCAAACAAAACCACGTAACTTGAACTAGCTAGTCCTGCCTCCCAGTTAGAGGGGGAAATAAGGGAGGCACCAAGACCAAACAGGTGCAAGACTACTAAGTAGTAGGCTAGGTACAGAGGGGATCACATTCTAGCAGCCCCGGTGGTGAGGGGAGAGGATATGGGAGGTAGGACGAAAACGGAGGTGTAGGGAGGACAAATTGGTGATGAGAATCCCCCCTGATTTTATGTAAATATGTACCTAAAATATTATTGTCAACAATATGTAAGCCACTATGATCAAAATAAAAATTATATTAAAAAAGTACTCTGTAAAAACTTAAAAAATGAATATCTGGTTTAAAAATGGGAATGTTAGGGGCAGAGAAATAGTACAATGGGTAAGGTGCTTGCCTTGTGTATGACTGATCTGGGTTTGATCATCACATCCTATATGATCTTGCAATCCCACCAGGAATGGTCCCTGAGTGCATAGCCCAGAATATTGAGCATTGCCAGGTATAGAGCAATACAACAAAACAAAATGAAATATCAAAAATGTCTCTATTAAAGCTTTAGTCACTTGATGATGGAAACCTTTTTCTGGCAATTTTATCTGAACATTTTTTAATAATTTTTTTCTTTTTTATTATTTTATTTTTTATATATTTTATTTAAACACCTCAATTACATACATGATTGTGTTTGGGTTTCAGTCATGTAAAGAACACCACCCATCACCAGTGCAACGTTCCCATCACCAATGTCCCAAATCTCCCTCCTCCCCACCTGACCCCCGCCTGTACTCTAGACAGGCTTTCCATTTCCCTCAGACATTCTCATTATTAGGACAGTTTAAAATGTAGTTATTTCTCTAACTAAACTCATCACTCTTTGTGGTGAGCTTCCTGAGGTGAGCTGTAACTTCCGTCTGAAAATTATTATTGCAAGAATGTCTTTCATTTTTCTTAAAACCCATAGATGAGTGAGACCATTCTGCATCTTTCTCTCTCTCTTTGACTTATTTCACTCAACATAATAGATTCTGTGTACATCCATGTATAGGAAAATTTCATGACTTCATCTCTCCTGATGGCTGCATAATATTCCATTGTGTATATGTACCACAGTTTCTTTAGCCATTCGTCTGTTGAAGGGCATCTTGGTTGTTTCCAGAGTCTTGCTATGGTAAATAGTGCTGCAATGAATATAGGTGTAAGAAAGGGGTTTTTGTATTGAATTTTTATGCTCCTAGGGTATATTCCTAGGAATGGTATAGCTGGATTGTATGGGAGCTCGATTTCCAGTTTTTAATAATGTTTATTGTGACCGAAGTGAATTACAAATCTTTCACAGTAGTATTTAAGGTATATAGTGACATTGAATCAGGGGCATTCCCACCTTTATCTGAATATTATTACAGAATTTTCTGCCAATACAAAAATATAAAGTTAAAAGTGTGACTGCTTTTTAGTTAAACATTTAATTACTATGTTATTTGGATTAGGTGTAGCCATTCCAAATAGTATTGCTTGTTTTATGCTGCTTGTTACCATATATTTATCACAGTGTTAGAAAATTAACCACTGTTCGATAACCCAAACTACAAATAAATGAATAACGTTAAATAGGTTTATTTTATAAAGATTAAGAGAGGGCAGAATAAAATTAAGTTAGAATGCAGAATTGTTTCAGATAAACAGTGACTTAAAAGTGATTATCATAGAAAGTTTATTAAATATTTTAGAGATGATTTTAGGAATTCATTCAGCTGAGAAAGTAAAATCATAAAGCATTCAATCATAGAAATTATTTAATGTAAAGTTATTCATTGCTTTTAGATTTATCTTGACAAAGCATTAATTTTCATGATTTAAAATGTAATTAAGATGTTTCACATAATTATCATCCTTTAGTAAACTTTATTAGAAATCATAAAATTAAAAAATTAAAAAAAATCATTACAATGCTATATTGAAATCTTTAAACCAGTCCTTCTGTGTAAATAGCTAAATTAACTGCTTGATTAACTCTATTTACCATATTGTATTTATTTTTTAAACATGCTGCATTGTTTTTAAACTTACTTAAAAAGTTAATTCTTTTTGAGTCTTTGGGAAAGAAAATATGATTCTTCCTTTCCACAACCTTTTGTCTTTCATAATTGCCTTTTAAATATTGATCAACCCAATACTTTTCAAGTTCATCCAAGAAATTGAAGAAACAGAAACACTCCCAATTGCTATGAATTTAATATTAACCGGATACAAAAACAGAGACACCACTGAAAAAGAGAATTATAGGCTGATATCCTTGATGAACACAAAAGCAAAGATCCACAACAAAATACTATAAAAAAGAATTCAACTATTTATCAAGAAGGTCATACATCAAAACCAAGAAGGATTTATCCCAGAGATGGGAGAGTAGTTAGCATACACCTTACCAGTGAAAGGAAAAAATTAAAATTTATAATCATACCAAAAGATAAAGTGAAAGCATTTGACAATATAGTCAAAGCCATTTACCACAAGCACGTGAAAAGCATACTCAGTGGGGAAAACTAAAAGCCTTTCCTCTGAGATCTCTTACAAGATTGCCCACACTCACATCCTCTCTTCAATATCATACTAGAAATAGTTGCATAGTGATTTGGCAAATGAAAGATATCAAATGCAACCTGATAGGAAAGAAATAATTCAAGCTCTCCAGATTTACAGACAACATACTAGCATATTTTCTGACATATAAGACGACTGGGCGTATAAGACGACCACCTAATTTTCCTCCTTAAATATAGTGTTTGGGCTATATTTTCCATTTAGGACTACTCTCTTTTAACTCACACCATATGGGAATTGAAAAACATAAGAGAAAAAGAGTAGAACCTTCAAGGGTTAACAGTATATGTTTAATAACGCTAGACTTCGGAGTGCCAACAATCATTTTACATTTGTCATTTGTAGTGAGTGATATACATTGTGATATACATTGAGGGAAGGGGGAGGGGCTCCTCTAAGAGCAGCTGGCTGGGGTGCAGTGACTAATAGGACAGCTAGTGGGAGACAAAGCGGAAAACAAAGCGCCACCTCTGTGTCCCATAAAAGCTGAACAGAGGACTGAACACCAGAGAGATGCATACCTGGTGGCTGGATGGGATGCAGCACTAGGTAACTCAGCTCCCCTGTGTGCCCTGAAAGATTAATCAGGACAAGCAGAGGATTGAATGATGACTCCTGGCTGATGGATGGGATGCGGTGGTAAGAGGGAGGCAGATTACTCGTCCCTGAAGCTGGAGTAAGTTTCAGCATGCCTTATACAGGCATATAAGACAATCCCTGACTTTTAAGAAATTTTCCATGGGTTAAAAAGTCGACTTTTAGGAGGAAAATACAGTATATATACTTTATATATACAGTATGTGTACAATTTCTGACCTTAGATCCAGGAGTATATATATATAAATTGTTCCTGGCAGGCTCGGGGGACTATATAGGATACCAGGATTCAAAGCATTGACTCATTTAACACATGTCACTGATACCCCAGTCTCAAAAAGTCAAATATAAAACTAAGTCATATATTTATATTAAAGATTACTAACCTAGATCTTGCAAATTATGTGGGTTATTTATTTTCCTAAATCATGAGCAAGGCTTCTTTTGTGAAAAATGTGTTTAACCTAGCTCTTGGAGCAAAGTTAGGGTTCAGGAAAGTTGTTGTCAATACAATAACAGCAGTTATTTTATAACCTACTAAGTTCCTTAGTTGAAACCTTTGTTTAAAGTGTTTAACCAAGGTTCTATTTTTAAGCTATGTTATTGACAAAGAATCGAAGTGAAGTAATTTCCTTAATCATCCATTTGATATTAAGATGGCTATAAATTATATATGGTTGTAAGATGTTGAAACCTGTTTCTCACATTGTAAGTATTATTACAAAGAGAAAGTACCTTTATTAATTTACTGTCTTTTAAATAAAAGGTGAAGTAATAAGCATCAATGTGAAACAAAAAATACTTTTAAAACCAGAGAGCGTATCTCATCCCTGTTTGAGAGATAAAAAATAAATCATACTGGGGCCAGAGCAATAGCTCAGCCGTAGGGCGTTTGCCTTGCACACAGCTGACCCAGGATGGATCTCTGTTTGATCCCCAGCATTCCATGTGGCCCTCCAGGAGCGATTTCTTACACATAGCCACGAGTAACCCCTGAGCGTCACCAGGTGTGCCCTCCACCAACCCCCCCCAAAACCCCAAAACAACAACAAACCAACACAAAAAATCAGAGAGCATTAAAATGGTAGGAATATTTATAAACACCTTTGTAATCATAACCAAGTAATATATGGACTTCAGGTCATTTTGGTAAGTGAAAATGATGATGCATTTTGCTAAAACAGAGTTCTGACTGCAAAGTTACAAAATAACATTTTATTTTAACCTTTCTATAAATGTTCTAGCAACAGCTTTCAGGTCTGTTTGAAAATTCATTATCCCATAAGGGTTTTAGAGTGACATGCAACTTTTTCTATTAAGAATATGTGTGGATAGCAGAAAATAACATCCTTATTTGTAAATGTCTTCATGCTTGCATGACAATTTTGTAGTTGTTATCTCAAATATTCCACAGAAGTCAAATGCATCCATTTTTAATATTTTTCTCTTTCTGAGGATATGTGACAAAAATAATTTGCTTCTGGTCATGATTTCACATAAAGTAGAGATTGTATGTGAAGTACATTATCATATCACTTAAAATCTGAGGAATAGAGAATTTTCTAATACCAGAGGAAGGAAAGTATTTGCATATACTCTATTATATTCCTATTTTATATATAGTAAGATAATCACAAACATTTTGCCAGAGAAATGATACAGGGATTAAGAGGATTAATTTACACATGGGTATCTTATTTGAATCCCTGACTCTGAATATTTTGCCTTGAACACCATAAGGCAATGATCCCTTAGCATAAATCCAGTAGTAAGCTCTAAATACCATTGGCATGCCCCAAACTGCACTCCTATCTCTCGCAAAACAAATAAACAACAGCCCCCCAACAATTCATTCTCCTTATCAATTTAAGAAGAAAACATGAATATGTCCACTGTTTAGAGACATGTACATTTAGTATTATTTGTACAATAATTTACATCTAATGTTAACAGTAATCATCGACTTAACTGAACATTGTTTTTGGTTTTTCAATAGGGATGAAATATTTGTGATAAAATAAATATGAAGTAGCAAATAAATTATTGTAAAATTAACGTGAAAATTATTTCAAAAGGAAATAATGTAAGACTTAGAATTGTAAGCTGCTTCTGCAAGAATTCCGTCTAATATTTGAAGCGTTTTCTTTTGAGGAAATTATAGGATCAGGTGTTTTTGTTGACAAACAAGCTTTTTTTATTTCTCACAACAAAAATATAAGTTCACAAAATTTATAACTAATAAATTTTAAATCCAAAATTTTCAGACATCAAGCATATATTTGATGCCAAAATTATTTATTTATAAATAGAAGGTATTTGAGCCACATTCAGTGGTGTTCAGGGATTACTCAGGCTCTTTATTCAGAAATCATTTTTAGTAGTACCTGGAGGAATCATATGAGATGCTTGGGATTTAGCCAAGGTCTATTTTTAAAGGCAAGTGCCTTAACATCTTTACTATCTCTTCTGCCTCTCAAATATATTATTTTATAGTGATTTATAATAATGATTCTAGTTATTAATTTAGATACTAGATTTATTAAATAACTAATAGTATTGCTATTTTCACTAGGATCTCATAGTTCAACTAAATTTTCTTTCTGTACTTCCTTTTTAAATTTGTCTTAAAATATTTTATTGCTAACTAATTTCTATTCTTAAACAACTTTCATTTAACATTTTAATGTTTTGGCCAAACCTGGTGAAGTTCAGGGGTCACTCCTGGATATCCACTCAGTTTTCCTCCCTATATATAAACTTCCCTCAAGCAATACATAACGTCTTACTTTTTTCTTTCTTTTTTTTCTTTTCTTTTCTTTTTTTTTTTTTTGGTTTTTGGGTCACACCCGGCAGCGCTCAGGGATTATTCCTGGCTCTATGCTCAGAAATCACTCCTGACAGGCTCAGGGAACCATTTGGGATGCCGGAATTTGAACCACCGTCCTTCTGCATGCAAGGCAAATGCCCTACCTCCATGCCTTACTTTTATTTTGGATATTTGATTGAAGATATAATACTGTCTAATCCACATAGATAAATATTTTGAGGTCAAGACTAACCTTAATTTTTGATTAACTTGATTTTTTCCAACTTTCAAAATAGTAAAACTACGTTTTTTCTACTATTTTACTGTATCATCTTGATTTTATTTAAAATATAATATTTCAGTAGCAATCAGAGATTAGCCAGCACTACTGAAACTATTGATTTATTATATTTTATATATCTATGATATCTATGATAAGAGTGAGTTTATATATTCCTCAAATTTCTTTGTTACATAAACTTACGAAATAAAGATATGTTTATGGTTGATGATTGTGACACTTTATCTACAGGGTAAAACCAAAATAAAAAGCAGTTACATCTCAGTGACAGAATAATATATATTGTTTGAGGTGAAACTTAATATTTTTCTTTTTAGAGTTTTCTGTGTTCTTTTCTAACTGGCAAAGGAGCCAAACAACAGCAGGAAAATTATTAGAAGAATAATTGTATGTCCTTAATTGTGTATATGAAGGGATTTCAGATAAATATGAATCACTAGTAAGGAAAATTATAGGTAGATTTTTTGAATTAAAAAAAACCATTTTAATGGGAGTTCTTTCTAAAAAGAAAGTAGTGTCACAGTAGCAGAAAAAGGAGCAATTTGAAAAAAAAAATCATAAAAACTTTCCCAGACAGAATTAATCATAGGATCCTGCTTGGGTCACTTGCAGAAGAAGTATATAGGAGTACCCAGAAGCAGCAATTATAGAAAACATATATCTATAATACCCTGAAAGCCTGTCAGGCTCTTGCAAACTGGTAACAGTCTACAGGCAATTTCTGTCACTTCAACTAAAGGAGCAACAGTCATAGACTGAGTGACAGCTGTTTGCCCCAAGTAAAAACAAATTCTGCCTTCTTCCCAATTGCAGTCATGCATTCAATGCCATAAAAGAGATTTTCTCCAGACACAATGAAGAGATACTATCAGCTGCTCATGAATATAAGTCCCATTTTTGTGTGCAAGCATTTGGAATATACTAATGCTACTTTGATTCTTAGGCATTGCATATTGTGAATACTAAAAGGCAATACCAGTCTATCACTACTTTATGATAGTACTGATCAGTAATATTGTGATTAAAAATTCTCTGCATTGGTTTATAACAAGACAATTCAACGCATTAACTGTATAGAATTAGTTTTAAAAAAGCAATATATGGTTACTAACTCCAATTTGAGGACAACTTTCATTTTTAACAATCTCATACACCAACGAGGAAGGAGATGAATTTATTTACACTACTGTACAAAGATAAATGTCTAGGAAAAACCCATAATGCAGTCTAAATTACTGATGATGTCTAAATGACAAAAGAGAAGTAGTATTCACTTAATTGACTAAAGCTATATAGATGAGAATCCCCCAATGAACATTTAAACATATTAAAGTCTTAGTTATAAACCACTGGAGAACTCAGTAGCAGGATGACAAAAGCTGTAGAACAAATAATTTTGCTTAAGTGAAAGGCAGGTAAAACTACAAAAAAAAAAAAAAAAAAAGAAAAAAAAGAAAAAGTATAAAAAAATGTCAAGATGACATAGATGTTTATGAGATCACTTCAAGATAAATAATTGACATTATAGGTATTCTGGAAGGAGAAGAAACATAGTATAAAGATTTGAATTAAATATAAATATTAAATGAAAGAATTTGAAATTGGAGCATATACCTAGATCCAAGAATCTCAAAGATTGCCACAAAATAAAACATAACACAGAGTGTAATTAAAATGGCAAAGCTATGTTGGAGGTAAATCTTAAGAACTGCATGAGCAAAGCAAGCATGTTACTATATGGCAGGGGTGGCGAGCAGGACTTTGACCCTCACTTAAAATGGCAAAGTGCAATATGTGTTTAATAGATTATTGTTAAAATTATATGCTTTGGTGTGAGTGTTTGCCTGTTTTGGCAGGTCACTGCATGGTGTGGCTCTCTGACTCTCACAGTTTGAAATTTTGGCTCTTTGTGTCAAACTTGTTCGCCACCCCTGCTAGATGGTAAACAAAACCACATAAAAGACTCACAAAAAAAGATATAAAACAATCCTGCAGTTCAGCAGGTAACTGTATGATATATGCAAGCAGTTAAAGATAATAAATATTTAAAGAAAAATATTCTAGCTAATTTATCACTTTGGAGATTGAGGTAGTGGACATCTTGTAGTGTTCAAAGCTTATTATTACTAGTTCTATGCTTATGGTTCACTCTTTGTTTTATTTTCTTTTAGCACACATTTAGTATTATTGCCACATTTTACACGACTCTCTCCTATTTGAGATGCTTTAATCTCAATTCTCTGGGGTCATCTTTTCAATAATTACTTGTTAAAGTTACTGAACCCAACTCACCAAATTGTCACTCTGTTGAAAAATCTTCTATATTCAAACAATGTATTTTATGCAATGTATTATTATTATTATTATTTGTTTTATCTATTTCTTAGGAGAAGATAAGTTTTCTGATGTATGCATAAGTATGGTGTTGAAAGTCATGTACTCCAATTCTGAGAGGAGTACTCTACATTAGTGTTTTTCAGTCATTTACCTTGTATGGTACTTTTTTGATTTTTTTTCTTTCTGTGCCCCTTGTACTATTGGTTAGTCCTCTAGTTTCATGTCTTGGCTCAGCATTTGCAAGAATTTATCTGTGATCTATTTGTATTATTCTATGACCCTACAGAAGTACTACTCTAAACCACTTTACCTTATGTTATATTGACCATGACAGCTTAGAATATGTCAATTTAATACCCATCATATGACTTATTAGTATGATCTCTCTTCACAATCCTTAATATCATAAAATATAGTCCCCATTGCTATTTCTTTTATCATATTGCCCAAGTAAGGATCTTTGAGTATTATATTAGGTATTAGCATACGGTTTGGTGGTTGAAATTGCTATTCTTATCACTTTAAAATTTAAATTTACAATTTAAATTTAGTTAAAGAATTTGGTTGACAGTACTGCTCATCATAGGGTTTCTTCTATATATCATTCCAGCACCTCTCTCTCCACCATCATTTGCCTCTCTCCACTTTCTCACCATTATTGTCACAGTGCCCACCCCTTAATAGTGACATATCCTAATTTTTCCATATGGTTGCATAACTTTGTTTTGTATTGTCTTTAGAAAATAAAGTTCTAACTCATTAATAAAAATACATCACTTAGGGGCCGGAGAGATGGCGCAAGCAGTAAGGTGAGTGTCTGCCTTGCACACTCTAGCCTAAGACAGACCGCTGTTGGAACCCTGGCATCCATATGGTCCCCCAAGCCAGAAATGATTTCTGAGTGCATAGCCAGAAGCAACCCCTGAGTGTTACCAGGTGTTGTCGAAAAACCAAAAAAAAATACATAACTTATACCAAGAAATAATTTATGCAAGTCAGAAGAAAGAGTAGAACATAATAATGTGATAATTTTTAATTTTTATAAAAAAAATTGGGAGTTTTACTGTCCAACATTTTTATTTAACTTCAAGTAAAACACTTTTTGTCAACAAACCTATTTAATAAAAAATTACATCAAAACTGATGTAATTTTTGATTAAGAAAATAAAACTTATCACAGGAAATAATTACTGCGTAATATTATTAATTTTTATCTTCTTTTGATTGATTAAGATTGAATACAAAGAAGAATTAAGCAAGCTTCTATGGAGATTAATATGCAAAGAGAAAAATAATCACCTAACAGGCTACAATAAAAGTTTTAGTTTTGTGCTTGGGTTTAAAGTTTGATTTACTTCTTGGAAATGTTCTGTCTTCTTCGCTCAAATGAATACATTTTTAAAATATGCTTCCTGGGGTTAAATTGTACTCTGGGACTTAAAGTATCTCAAGCTTTGATTACTTACAAATGGTGTGTGCATGAGTGTGGCACACAGTTAGTTCTCAAAACATAGCTATTGAGTTGAAACTGGAAGGAAAACTATATTCCCATTGCTACTCCATAGGGAGCCCTCTTCTGTGATCAATGCCTTGCTTGGTAAGTGGTGTTCAGAGGTTTTACAGGAAATGGAACAAAGGAGATATTTTACAGAGAATTTCTAAGTTCTAGAAGAAACCAGAAAATTCTAAATAATACATCTGAAGGTTTTTTGAGTCAGTTTGCTTGTGCTCTGACATGAAGTTGGTTTGGTTTGAAGAAAGTGATTATCTTTTTTGATACTGTCACAGAGCAAACAGCAGTTTCAAATGTTGACCTGTGGAATTGTTTTTGTGTTATAGGAGAGCAACCTAATGTGGCTTGACTTACAGGATAATTCCCAGAGAAAGCAGCCAAACACCTGCTTTTTATTTTCTTTCAGTTTCACAATCCAGAAAATATAATTTTGACATGTCATACTCAAAAAATATATTATTATTTATTATTATTATTATTATTATTATTATATAGATTATTTTTAAAGTTTTAATTATGTAAAAGGTGCCACTTTTTTCTCTAAATCTTAAGAAAACTTGCAATAGTTTAGTCAAATTGACACATATATTTTATTTAGAAAATTGATGTCAAATAAGTTATTATTCTGCCTCAATGGTGTTAGGCTTCATAAAACATTGTCTGAACAAGTCTAGATATATTGACCAGGACAAGCTTTAGCTACTAATGTTTTATTACAAAGTACAATTTTAAGAATGCAATGTATTTATTGTAGTCTGAAATTTCTAGTCTGAAAATAAAAACCCAAAATAAATTTAACTGTGTACCAAATATGTACCATATTTAAATTAGAATAATACATTTTGCTCCATATTATGTCAACCAAATGAGATAAAGTTGTTGCATCTCTTAGATATATGAACTCAGTCAGATGTAAGCATTATTGCTAGTCTTCATTTTTTTCCCTACAAGGTATGTCCTTGTATAACTTTTGTTTCTTGAGGTAAGTTTGATTACAGACATCAATATGGTGGAAATTTAGTGAATAAGTGGTTTATAGAAAAGCAAGTATCTTCCAATGAATAAATTTGTAATATCCATCTACCATTAATTAAGACTGTCAAGTGTTCTTTTCTTTCCAAGAAAGATAATACTGACCTTTATTCCATTACACTACAACTAAAACTTAAAAACAATCATATATGTTTTATTGATTTGACTATTTCAATTATATGTACATAAATTTTTATAGGGGCCACCCCTAATAATATTATGATATAATTATATATAATTATAATATTATATTATATATCTTTACAGGAACATTTCTAATAATGTTTAGCAATATCTTTTTTACATGGGCCACTCCTGATAAACTTTAGCAATTATATATATTTTTTACAGGGTCCACTCTTTATAAAATTTAGGCTGGTGGTTTAGGTTGGACAGCATTTGCTCAAACCAGCAGTACTTGATGCAAAGCAAATGCTTTTCTGGCTGTAGTAGCTTCCCAACTAGTCAGAGCAAGCACAATAGTGCTACTTCTTTATCTGGTTGCCTCTTATATTCAAGAAATTATTATTAGGATATATATGTAGAGGAGCTAGAGTGATAACACAGTGGGTAAGGTGTTTGCCTTGCATGCAGCCAACCCTAGTTCAATCCCCTTCATCCCATATGGTTCCCAAGCCTGCCTGGATTGATTGCTGAGCATAGAGCCAGGAGTAACCCTTGAGCACAGCCCAGTGTGGCCTCACCTCACGAAAAAAAAAAGTATAAATAGAAGTACATTCCCTGATACATGAATGGTAAAAAAGTGGTACAAATATTTTCAAATAAAATTTGTAAAATTGAATAATTCCAGAAAAGATACAGCAGCATGTTTTCCTCTATAAGTTAAAGTCAGGCCGAACTACTCCACTTTGTATTACATTTAACTTATTTCTTTTACAATATAATAAATCATATACTGCTTTTAACCATTTTATTCTATGTTCTTTATGTCAATTCACTCAAATAGAGCTACATTTATTTAAGAATAGCTTTTAATGACACATAGCCTTGAATAATTTACCTTAAACTATAATTATTTTTATTAGAGGTGTTATAAATACATTTTTGTGATTACTATTGAATTTTACTGGTAAAAGTCTTAGACTTTTCCATGACTCTACTCAAATAATTAATTACAAGAATCTTCCTTATTGTATTAGATTAGTTCATTTGAAAGAGATTTTTGACAGTATTATTTATGAGTAATAAACCTTGCAGTTTTAATTATATAGTAAAATAAAGATATCAATAATTTATTGTACAAATTTCATAAAATACATGAAGGGTGCATTTATACGATCCCAGTACACTTTATTTTATAAGTATTTTCCAGAATCAAATAGAAATAATATTGCAGACGTTAGCTATGCTTATACTTATTTCTAATCATTTATTGTTTAATAAGTTCAATCACATTAGCCATCTACTGATACAGCATTAATTTTTTATATAATCACATAATAATCTATTTTTAAACTTAGTACCAGCATACTACCAAGTTATATAAGCACAGAATGCAGTTTTTAAAGTTTATAATTTGTGGTTGCTGGGTTATTGTTAGTTCATGAAAGCTCTCTAGTGATGTAGTAAAACTTGAATAATTGTCATCAAGTACAATAAGTCTGCATCTAAAGATGCTTTTTACCTTCATGAACTATAACATCTATAATTTAATTTCTCAGTTTTACACATGACTCTATGCCCTACCCCTAAGTTAGACCAATATTAATTCAGTCCATCTTATTTTGAACAGCTAATGCTCTAGATGCCCATGGTTTTCATATGCAACTTTGCCAACTGGGATGAGGGTTCGACACCTGGACCCCAGGAACTAATGTTGTGGGCCTCCAAGACTGCACACAGTAATGCGACAACATAATACTGGGAATAAAACAAAAACATGTTAGTCCTCCACTCTTATATAACCACTATTCTATTATTTACTCTTGATATTTTCTGAATATATGTAGAGTTTACTACATGACAGAAAATGAACTAGGAGCTTTTTGGTTTAAATGTCAATTGCTTCTCTCCAGAAGAATATTTATCTTTTTAATGTAATAAAATTGTTTTTTTCTTATTTCAACCATAATACTGTTACCAGCTACTTTTAGCTCAACTGACAATAAAAGACACGTATTTCTTATATGGAAATATAATTGCAGAGATAGGAGCTTAGTATTAAGGAATACTGAAAAATACCAACAACAGATTGCATTTTTTGTACATTTAATATTTTAGAGAGGTTCTTCAATTAGCATTATAATTTGGTACAACAAAATAGTACCATCAATATTGTTCTGATATAGTAGATTCACTGCTTTGAAATGGTCTCCCACTGTGTTATGGATGGAGAGCTGTTTAGTATCAGCTGTACTAAATAAAATACATGTTATTCATAAATTTGAAGAAATTATTATCTTAGATTTTACATACTACATGATAATATCATTTTAATTAGAGAAGCCACTGGAAAGCAGCAGAGTTATATTTACAGTATGAAATCCTGTTGTGTGTACCAAATTCATTTACTTGCAATTTGCTAAATACAGAGTGAATTAATAAAGTTTTGGTGTCAACTCCTCTGATTCCTATATTTGAAATTGAGGCTAAAAACAATGCTTGCAATTGGTCATGGAAAATAAATCAGGCAGGCAAACCTATCTTTGGAGACATGGTATTATTACTAAAATTTTGCTGGTAAAGGAATTGTTGATATTCACTGACATTACTCTATTATTCATCCATAAAGAAACAGTATTATTTTTCTTTTTAAAGATTTATTTGATTCACATGCTGCTAGAAAAATAATTCAGAATCAAAATAACAAAAGTCATGTCACATTATTCACCGATCAATTTATTAAAGTTATGAAAATATGTTATCTTTTAGAAATAGATTAATGAAATGTGAATAATAATACCTCAATTTAAATCACACTGATGCCTTTTTAATTTTGGAATAGAAATTTGTCTTCCATTAGAGGATAATTTTCATGAAACTTTTAGAAAAATGAAGATTTTTTTCTGTATAGTATTGATTTATAAATTCCTCATAATATTCTGGCTAACTATACTTGAAAGCACTTCAAGTAGAACCCTTTATGGGAAAACGAATTTCTCCTGAAGTAGCATTAGTTTGTGAGAATATAGACTATGGCTTTTAGAGCTATGTTGTTAACAAGATAATTGATATGTTTCCATTCCAGTCCACTGATTCCATACATATCAGTGAACTAACTCTCTACATCACCACCTTTTCAACTCTTGAGATTTAGAACTTTATTTGGGGATGTGAAGTTGAAACCTCGTGCCCCAATCCTGAGGGATCAGAGATCGCCGATCTGAAAGCAAAAGCCAGCCCAGGAAATAATCCACACAAGATTGAAGAGAATAAAGCAGGTTAAGGAAACTTCCACCATAAGCTTTCACTCACCAGCAAAAGATACCAGTAGGCCGATAGAACAATTTTGGAAATAGAAACCACAGGGGCTTTTCGCTGTGCCCCGAGGTTGCTATTAAAAAGAGGAGGACCACCCTCATGGGTGGAGAACAGGTAGGGGTAAAGCATTAACGTAGAGGTATTTTCAGTCTGTGAGTGACAAGCACAAGCTAAGAAATATTATCCTGAATAGAGTGAAAACCAGATATTCCAACAGAGAGGAACTTATATTTGAGCCAAATACCTAAAAACCTAAATCTACTCAGATCTCATTCAATAATTAAAAAGGAAACAAGAAATGATAAATCATAAACAGGTATCAAAACCACTGGCATTTTGCTGGTCCTTTTTCACCTTGTTGATAATAATACTGGCATATACCATATAAACTTACATCGTACTGTAATTCTTTATTCTTCTTTTCTTTTTTACTTACAGAGCTAAATGTCAGACCTCAGAGATTTCTGCCTGCCTATCACGAACAGCTAAGCTAACTAGAGAAATGATCAAAAGAGCTTCATCAAAGCAGGCAAAGAAAAAAAAAAAAAAAGACCCAGAGCCTGTAAGTCCATAAGTGACATCTAGTAAGCAAACTGTGAACCAAAGCATAAATATTTCATATACGTTAATGTGTATTAACCCTACTTTGGGGTGTAGATTTTCTGTTACTGAAGGAGAAGGTAAACTAAACATATTGTTCTATTTGATCATTTTGTTATCACCAGTAACTCACAATTTTAAATAAGGACAATTTCATAAGTCTAGTCATGTGCTTTTTATACCATGTGGAGAACTGTCTTTCAAAATTTCATCAATGAAGGTGCCATTTTGAAAATATACTCTTTTAACACTAAGTAGAATTTCTTAATGAATCTACTATAATGTGGCATTTATATATAGTAAAATACTACTTTACTTATGGAACGATAAGATTCTAAAACAAGAAGGGTATCTATTACCAGGATTCTTGGCATATGCCAAGAATATTTATTTTGAGTCAACTATCAAAAAGAGATGAATTTCTTCTCTGGACTTATTCATATGTAACAAAGTTTTAAAAGAACTATTATTAAAGCCAGATATATACATACATATATATATATTTGAAATAAAAATTTATTTCTTTTAGAAGCAATATTGCTTTGATGTGAATTACAGATATTGGTTTAGCTATTTTCTATTATGCTTTATTTTATGGTGTTAGTTTACAAGTGATTATATCTAAAATATTGACAGTAAATTGAAAATATTTTATTGTTTTACTCAATTCAAATATTTTAGCATTTTAAATAATATTTAAATATTGTAAATATTATATTGAAATTATGTTTTATTTTAAATAATATTTTATATATTATTTTACAATACAATGTCATAATATTTTTTTAAATGCATGCTTCAAAATGCAGTATTTTTAGTTGGTAGAATGCTTTGGATGCTTTATTTAATCTATGGCAATTTTAGAAAAAGATATATTTCCATTTTAAGAATTGAAATATAAGTGAGAAATTACTTTGCACATTATATTGCTAAGAGTTAATCCTAGAATTCAGACTATAGTGTTCCAGTTCTAAAACTTATTCGTACTCACAGTTTTCATTTGTATTAGGAATATTAGGAATTAGGAATAGCAAAGGTTACTCATTTCTTTGCAGAGGTATTAACACCCAGATATTTAAATTACTTTTGATCGATCCATTTATTTTTTTTAAACAAATGATCTCTGTACAATCAGCTATGTGTATCTAAGGCTGTGGAGTTAGTTGGTGGCATTTTATGTAGAGAATGAGAATACTTCATTTGAGCAAGGTTTATTTCCTGATTTAAATAAATAATAAAATAACTAAAGTCTGTGTCATCTAAGCATTCCTTCAACTAAATTTAAAGACTGGATCTGTGTTAGCAACTATTTTGATGAAAACTAGAATTTCTATCATGTTCGGAGAAGAGAAACTTGCTTTTTAGACACAGATTCAGAAATTCAGAAAGCAAAGTCGAAACAGAAAATCTAGTTTTTATAAACAGCACTAGAATAAAATGAAGCTAGCAAGATAGATACAAGAGAAAACTAACAACAACAACAAAAAAAATCCACTCAAACCTTTATTAATATAATTTGAACCTCAGTGACACTGAAGTTTATTCTGTCTTTGTAATTGTAATTTGAACCAGGAACTTAAGCCAGGGATTTTCATTCACAAAAAAAACTTGCATTTGTTTTCTGGGTTATTTATAATTGAAAAACTGTTGAACATATTACATAATTCTATCAAGTAAAAAACTATTACTCTTTTTTTTCTTCTGGTGTTTGGTTTTTTAGGCCACACCCATTGATGTTCAGCGGTTACTCCTGGCTAAGCGCTCAGAAATTGCCCCTGGCTTGGGGGACCATATGGGACCCCGGGGGATCAAAATGCGGTCCTTCCTTGGATAGCGCTTGCAAGGCAGACACCTTACCTCTAGAGCCACTTCGCCGGCCCCATATTACTCTTTTTAAAGGTTGAAATTTTATTTTTTTTTATAGAATTTTCATGAAATAATGATTAGGAATTGGTTTTCAAACTTTGTAATTTGTAATTGATTTCTCTTCAACTTGTTGGTCTTCAAGACTAAATAACCACCTACTCTTTAGTTTCTGAGAAATTCTCAAATTCTTCTTTGCTGTGATTAAAGAGTAGATAAATAAATGCAGGGACTTCTGTTTTTGCCAATTGCTTATGCATGTCAATTGAAATCATACTTGCCTAAAGACATTTTTGCCTTAAGGCAAACTGCTGCCTAAAGTTCAACATGGTTATTTGAAATTGTAACAAAATTATTGATAGAAGCAATTCAAATATATTTTGCTCCCATTTAGTAAAAATTAAGAATGACCCTTGCTGAGACGTTTTTGTCTGAGGAAGGAAATTCTTCACTATTTTGAGCACTCCTTATTATGGTTTTCTAATCAAAATAGCACCAGAGATTTGACAGCAAAAATCAATTCATTTAACTATGGGATCATAATAATTCTACATAGAATAAGAGGATCCTGATATTTGGGATGAATTTACTTCATACATCAAGATTTGAGTTAAAGACCAAAGAGAAAATATGTAATTCCCTTGACTGGAAGAAAAGTCATGATAGTTGTTCTACAAATAAAGGAGTTTTGGGATAAAGAAGATACTTTGAATAAAGATGTTTTTAAACATATAAACTTACATATTAATACATTTTCAAGTTATAGTTTTTATCAATAAAGTTTATTTCTTTAATAAAATGGAATTCCAAAGTTAATTCAGTGTGCCTCTGCCCCTAGCTGAAAACTAATTGCATAGCAAATAATTTTTTCATACAAATAATGAAAAGTTCAGTTCAGAATTTCTGGAACGCTGTTAAAAGAACTTTGGGATTGACTGTTCTGAGCAGTCTCACTGGACAAAATGACCAGATAAGGGATAGATTTAAGACTATAATCTAGTTAAAAAGCAGGTTAATGGAACTAAAGGTAAGGACCAAAAATGACCGTTTGATGCTGCTAGGTGGTGCTGTTTCCCTAAATCTCTTGACAACCTTCAAGAACTAGAACCTAAACATTTCGGAGTATCCAGTTACATGGGAGATTCTGGATTGATTAAACAGTACTAGATTATCTTGGCTTTTGAGAACCAAATCCACAAAGAAAGAATGTAACTTGATACTGATGCATTCCTAATTTTAAAAGTACAATTTAGTGGCCAGAGAGATAGCATGGAGGTAAGGCGTTTGTTTCATGCACAAAAATGGTGGTTCTAATCCCAGCATCCCATATAATCCCCTGTGTCTGCCAGAGGCGATTTCTGAGCATAGAGCCAGGAGGAACCCCTGAGCGCTGCCGGGTGTGACCCAAAAACCAAAAAAAAAAAAAAAAAAAAAAAAAAAAAAAAAAAAAAGTGCAACTTAAATTCAAAACTGAGTTCTTAGAAATTTCTTATATAGATAGGAAAGGTGTCTATGTCAAATTGCTTGCATGTTTATGATAATTTAAGTAGAATAAATATTTTATTTTTATGAGTATGCGAAATTCAAGTAAAGCAAAAATCATATCAAGAACAATAATTTTTAATGATTTGATGAATAATTACTCATTTTCTAATGACATAATATATAGCATATTTGACTAAAGTGTATGAATTTAAAACACATTTAAAACAGGGGTCTCAAACTCAATTTACCTGGGGGCCGCAGGTGGCAAAGTCGGGGTGAGACAGGGCTGCATAAGGGATTTTGCTTACCGAATATTTGCAATAAAAAATCGCATTAGTAAGAAAGAAAATCGCAAAAAATCACATTAAATGTTTGCATACCCCAAACTGAACTGCTCGGGGTATGCAAATGTTTAATGCGATTTTTTTTTTTTTACTAATGCGATTTTTATTGCAATTATTCAGTAAGCAAATAATCGCGAATACTGCGATATTTGAGGGCCGGCTGTGGGCCACAACATGTTGTACAGAGGGCCGCAAACGGCCTGTGGGCCACGAGTTTGAGACCCCTGAACTAAAGTGAATAAAAGGGAGACAACATTGTTTCTAGAAAATATTCTAGAGGTTATCACTACATTACCAAGTATACATGAGATCTTTTATAAAGACTTTTCCTTCTTGAACAAGCAGTGTGAAAAAATTAGAGCTATGACATACCTAAACATATTTTCACATTTGTTAACATAGAAAGCAATTTAACTAAAAAAATTTCTGAAAAATTCTCAAATGCTTCTTTGCTGTGATTAGAAAGTAGATAAATAAATGCAGGGACTTCTGTTTTTGCCAACTGCTTATGCATGTCAATTGATATCATACTTGTCTACTTGTAAGATTTTTTTTTTGGGGGGGGGAGAAAGGGCCACATCCGGTGACGCTCAAGGGTTACTACTAGTTATGCACTCAAAAATCGCTCCTGGCTTGAGGGACCATATGGGACTCCTGGGGAATAGAAATGTGGTCTGTCCCAGTGCAAGGCAAACACCCTACCACTTGCTCTACCACTACGGCCACAATGCTAGTAAGATTTTGAAATAAGCAGAAACTTCAAAAATTCAAATGTAGAGTTAAAGTGTATGATACTTTACAAACCCTTTTTATCTACTTGATGGGCTATTGTAAATTTTTTATATTTTATATCTATTTTATAGATTCTAGAGATATTTCAGGATGTCAATAATGTTCTGTAATAGAATATATAATGTATAAGTGATACCAAGTCTCTGACATATCTGCATCTATGCTCTGAATCTATTTTTTTAGAGGAACAAACATTTTTATAAGGAACCATATTAATATGCCAAAGAAAACAGAAGAAAAGGAGAAAGCAAGATTTCAAACTCTAGTTGGCCTAAAGTATACACAACAGTATTTTAAGGTAGATAGAAGGAAATCCACCTGTTTTAGTGATCAGCTAAATTACTGTTGTATTTTTCAAGAATTAAAAATAATTAGCAAAATGAGAAAACACAGCTAAAGTACTGTAGTAGGTTAGTGGCTTTAATGTAAGTAAAAATTCAATGCTATATTGGATGCAGTAATTATTATATTTTCATTATTTATTTGAGTTTTTTAATCTATAAGAGAAATTTTATTTTATTTTTAACAACATACATATTTTACTATATCTCTTTAATTTTATAAATAATTATTATGTGTAATCCATCAATGATTATTTTCTGTAATCTATCTTCCCTAAATACCATAGTAAAATATCATACTTCAGGATTCTGACCATCAAGACTAAATATTTGGTAGATTTAAGTTTTAGTGAGGGCTCCTTTTCTGTGTTATACAGAAATTTACCTTTTCTTTATTTATAAAACTTTCTGCTTTCTTTGATTTAACATATAAATTTAGGACAATAAACCCATTTGATTTGGGTCCGATTTTAGTGACTTCACCTATACAATTTAGCTAATCACCTAATCATATAAGCTTTTCTTTCATTAGATATACTCATATCAGAAGTAAGGTTTTGTGTTTTCATTTTCTGTCTGAACTTTCCTATAGATTTTCCAATAATCTTTCTTTATATGGACAGGTTTTCTGAAATAATAGAAAATCAGGAGTTTTTAGTAGGGTAAATATGTCCCTGCTTTTCAGTAGAATTTTTTTCTGTTTCCACTTGGTTAATTTAAAGATTCTATATCTTTGTAACTTCATCTTTGCTTAGCCTTGCTTCCTGACAAAAAGATTAAATTTGTTTATACAGGATTAAATACCATGAAAATTTGTATTACATTTTTCTAGCAAATTTTATGGAAAATGGTAAAGGATCTTTGAATGTTTAAGCTATATATATAATTCAGATTTAGACCACAGAGTTAAATCTCAGTGGTGACAGATTCTCCTTTCCCTGCAGTGACTTTTCTCTAATGGGATTCTGTTAGTTTGGAATCTGGTTGTTCTCTGAGAATTTAGAGGGCAAATAATAGAGATGGAAGTAGAAAAATAGATTCTCTCATTCCGGAAGATCTTAGAGAGAGAAACGTATTTCATTTATCTTACTCTAGTTTACTACAGTTATCATTTATACTTTATTTAAGGAAAATTAATCACATAGTTGACCATAATACATGTTTTTTAATAAGAAAGGGCAAAGATAATAAAAAAACAATAAAAAAAAACAAAAAAAAAGGAAATGAAAAAATTTATTTAAAAAAGAAAGAAAAAAGGAAAAAGAACAAGTACATTTGTGAAAATTATTGTATCTCCAATGAAGCCATTAATACATTGGCAAAAGTTTTAGTAAGCTCTTATTGTTATCTGTCCATTTGGTTACATTTGTGTGTTCCAATAGGGGTGACAGCATCAAATAAATTAAATTGTCCAGGAATTTAGAGACTGGATACTAATACTGTGACTTTTAAGAGGGTTCTCAGTTGTCATGCCTCATGGAAAGAGGATATTGGGTGAGAATGCCACAATTACTCCAAAAGCCATAGGGATATCAGTCCAAATACCAGCATACCTGAAGTTTGGTCAGATAGGAGTACCCAGAGAGAACTGTAGTGGAGAAGCAAGGCCATTGGAAAAATCGTGATTCTGGGTGATAGATGCAACAAGTGTGGCTCCAGCAGGGTGGAGGGGTTGTCCTACTCTTTCTTCCTAAAATTGCCAGATTTCTGCTGTGGACAGTGTACCCAAGGTTTTTTTTTTTTTTTTTTTTTTTCATTTTGGTTTATATCTCCTTTGAGGTAAGAGAGAGTCTATGAAACTGGCCCCATTTTAGCCAGGGAATGAGTTTTGGGGCATGGTTAGAGTTACCAGGTTTCCTGGGAGAAAGAAGATATGGGGAAGGTGCCCACATTCACTTAAAAAAGAAAAAATAACAAAAAACAAAAACCTTACTTGTATTATTCCAAATACAGCATACCTGAAGTTTGGTGAGATTGTTGTCTCTGAAGAGAATTGAAGAGAAAAGGTTAGGCAGGCCATTGGCAAAACAATGATTTTGAGTGATGTATGCAGCAGGTGTGCCTTTGACAGAGTGTGGGCTTGGCCTATCCTCTTTTCCCAAAATTGCCAGCTTTCTGCTGTGTGGTCAGCGAACATATACTTTTTCACTTTTTGGTGTACATCTCATTCAGGAGAAGAGTGACTTTATTGGACTGGCCTGGTATAAACATGGCAACTGCATTTTCTAGAGAAATTAACTTTTAAAGACTTATTAAATGTATAAATTACAGCAACAAAAGCACGTCCTCTACTGGAAACCTCTACTGGAAACAACCAAGAATAATATCTCACTTCAGTTGTTTAATTTTTGAGCCAGTTGTATAAATGCCTATACAAAAAATATTAACTTTGTTCCCAAATGTTGGCTATTGTGAATAGTGTTTCAATGAATATAGGAGGGCAGATGCCTTTTCAGCATTATGCTTTTAGACTTAGGGTATATTTACATATGCTGCAATGCTGAGTATAATGGAAGCTCAATTTCTAATTTTTTGAGAAATGTCTATATCGTTTTCCAAAAAGATTGGAGTAGTCAACCTTCCAATCAACAGTGCATGAGAACATAACCAATAAGTGGATAAATAGTTTATACATCTACACAAGAAAATACTACTCAGCTATTGGGAAAAATTAAGTCATGAATTATAATTATACATGGATAGACATGGAAAGTATGGTGCTGTGTAAAATGAGAAGAAAGGGCAGACAGGATGATTACATTCATATGATGAATATTAAAAGAATAGTTTGATAATAATACCCAAAGACAATCAGAATGAACTGTTCCATGGTAGGAAGCTTGCCTTAAAAAAGAAGGATGTGAGTGTAATTAGGGTAGAAAAGGGAGGAAGGGAAGATTATGAGCATGATAGTTGGAAATGATCACTCTAGACAAGAAGTGTGTGATAAAAAGAAGTAAAATCATATACATGATGGACTTTCAGTAATAGTATTTAAACCACAATGCCCAACAGGAGTTTAGAGAGATAGATTAAAAGTGTATAAAATAGAGGTAGGCTGGTTGGTGAGGATGAAAAGGAAACTAGCTACAATGGTGGTAGGTAGTGTAACTGGTGAAAGAATGAGAGTTGGAATATTATGTTTGAAACTCAACTATTAACTTTATAGCTCTCATGATAATGGAAGGAAGGAAGGAAGGAAGGAAGGAAGGAAGGAAGGAAGGAAGGAAGGAAGGAAGGAAGGAAGGAAGGAAGGAAGGAAGGAAGGAAGGAAGGAAGGAAGGAAGGAAGGAAGGAAGGAAGTGAGGGAGGGAGGGAGGAAGTAAGAAATGGAAGGAGGGAGGAAGGGAGGAAGAAAGAGATGGTGGAAGAGACAAATCCCAGAAAATTCAACCATGTGTTCATTCATGTTTACACAGAAGGGACTAAACTTAAGGAACTTAAGAAAGGGAGGAAGAAAGGAAGAAAGGGAGGGAAGTTGGGAGGGAGGAAAAAAGGGAGGGAGGGACAAAATAAGGAACTTTCATATTTTTTGTACACTCCATTTATTTGTTTGCTTTTTGAGCCACACCCAGTAGTGCTCATTGTTAACTCTGGATCTGCACTCAGTGATCATTCTTGTTGGGCATTGGGTATTGTTTGTCATGCTGGAGGTTAAACTTTTATAGGTTGTGTGCAAGGCAAATACCCTACTCTCTGTACTGTTTTTATTTTCACCTTTTATTTTGTTTTGGATCCACACCAAAACCAAATTATGTTTGTGATTCTGGCTCTTTACCACTTTAGGTGGGCTCGTGCATAGGCCATATGCAAGGCAAACTCCCTCTCTGATGTACTATTGCTACACACTGCCTCCAGTTTATTTTAATATAAGCTCTTCTTTTATAAAAATACTCCCATTTTAGAAGTTTGAACTCCATACATAGACTGCATTTTCCAGATGCTGTCAAGAGGGTTATTGTCTAATAATTGCTTTAGATTGGGATGTCTTATTCTCACTTTTTATTTTGAGAAAGACAAAAATTACTATGAAAGTGGAATGAGGGAAGAGAGGACACTAGATAATCTAGTTCAATAGAATTAATAATTTCCATTGGTCATTTTAAATCTTTTCTACTTGAAGTTTATCTAGTAAAATATTAATATAAATTATTGTTCAATAGATAGAATTATTAAAAGGATAATACAGGCCAGTAACTTTCTTTTTGAATCCTCACCAATATATGGACAAATAAATAAACAGTAACTCTCACCCACAAGCATGTTGTTGGAGATCAAAGTAAAACCAAAGAACAAATTGTGGTAGACAATGAGGCTTGAGGGTTTTGCAACATGGAATTCCAGACTCAGACTACAGAGCAATATCTCTCAAGTAGGACACATTAAAGAACAAAGGCATCACCCAGAGAGTGACAACATACTAATCACAGCAGTCTTACCCACAAGTACCACAGCAGGGACTGGAGACTAAGAAAGCTAATACTAATCAATAGAAATTTACTGGAGTACAGTTCCAGAGAGGCCCAGGGACAAATCCCAGAAAACTCAACCATGTGTTTATTCATGTTTGCACAGAAGGGACTAGACTTAAGAAACTTAAGGATAACTCAGGATGAGACCACAGGGAACTCATGCAAGAAAGCCCAGCAACAATATTTCAGATTTAAAAATCATACACTGGATAGATGATGAACTATGGGGAAAACTGGATACTCATATAGTAGAGGGGGATGACAGGATTCAGGAAATTGTACATGGGACCTGGCAACATGGGATCAGACAGAATAATGTCATTAATGAGTAAAAGAAAAGACCTGGGCATCTGGGAATAACCCAGATCCATGTACATGAACTTTACAATAAATGCTAATTTCTAGCCTTCTTCATTTTGTAAGAAAATCTTTCATATAATTCTCAAAAATCCACCAGCTTAGGAAAATCCACTCTTGTAACAGTTAAGCAGGAGGACAGCATTCTTCTTTCTCTACAGACTTCCCCTTCTGCTACATGGGTCCCTAAGCTCCTTATTAGCAACATTTAGAAATATATATCAATATCATTCTAATTATTTTTTGTCATATAAACATGTACATAAATTTTTATTACTTTTGGCTTCCTTGTAAAATGCATCCTGTTTTTATATTGATATGAAACCCTCAAGACTCTGGAAGTCTTATGGTCCCACTGGTAATTTGATGTGAACAAGATTAGCAATTCAATGTGAGAGCCCCAGGGTGCAGTATTGTTCAGTATTTACAGTTCCAGGGATATTCAGACCACCCTGATGATTCTGGCGATCTTAAAGGCTATATGTGACAGTGTTCAGGGAACCATGAAATATCAGGACAGAACTAGCCCACGCATTATCTCCCAATTTCTGAAATGTCTATTTATCAGTAGACTATTTTGTCTCTTCTCTCATCACAATCATTTCTGTATCTCTTGAACTTTTGCCCCCCCCCCCCGCAGGTTACTTTCCTTAGACTCAATTCTTTTTTCTGTTTGTTTGTTTGTTTTTTGTTTGGGGCCACACCCAGTGACGCTCAGGTGTTACTCCTGGCTATAAGATCAGAAATCGCTCCTGGCATTTGGGAATTCGATCTGGGAATCGAACTGCGGTGCATCCTAGGTCAGCTGCATGCAAAGCAAAAGCCCTATCGCTGCGCCATCGCTCCGGCCACCATTAGACTCAATTCTATTGTTCTGTATTTCCTGTAGAAATTGTTAAACCAAGTGTAAGATTTGAAATTTTTTATTTACTTCAAAAATTTATTTTATTTCTGAATCATATTTTATATAGATAGATAGAAAGATAGAGATCATAATTAGATATTTTTCTTCATACTTAACCAGAAGATAAAATTTCTATTATTTATTTTATGGCATTTTGATTTCTGAGATTAATTTTCTATTACTCTTTTTGAAAAATATATTATGCAATTTATTACTTTGCTAACTTTTCCGGGAAATTTGTTATCTGTCTCTAGGACATATACATAAGAAATTACTTGAATTAACTTAGGCTAATTACTATCATTATCATATGATTTTTTATATTTAGTATAAAAAGAATATTTTGTTTTGTATCTGTCATAATTTTATGTATATAAAACATTAATTTTTGGTGGTATTGTAGAAAGAAAGAAGTCTCTTGTTTGGAAATGTTCACTAAACTAGATGAGACAATATCCATTTAATGTTATATACAAGAATCACAACTGGGTCTTGTTTGTTTCTTGAAACCTTTTTATTACCTGTTCAGTGCAATATAGCAAAGTCTACATAAGATTCCATTTTCAGATATGATCTTATGGGACTACATAGAGAGAAAACAAATAAAAACATAATTCTATATCAGATGCAACAATGTAATTAAAAACATGGTGTGAAATATTGCAAGTTTTTGGGTTTTTTTTTTTTTCAAAATAATTATACAGTAGTAAGCTAGGCACAGAGGGGACTACTTATTCTGGCAGCCCCGGGGATGAGGGAGGAGGATATGGGAGGTAAGACGGGAGTGGAGGTGGAGGGAGGACAATTCGGTGATGGGAATTCCCCTGATTTTATGTTAATATGTACTTAAAATATTATTGTCAATAATATGTAAGTCACTATGATTAAAATAAAAATTATATTTACAAAAAATAATTATACAGTTTGGAAACTCAATAAACTATATACAAGAATAATATATCTTTTACTCTATTACAAAAAAGGAAAATATGAGTAGATGAGGTTTATGGAGGAGTTAATGACTTTTCTGTTCTTTCAGGCTTGTCTTATTTGCCAATAAGACAGCTCAGATTGGTGTTTCTAATTAAGTAATAAGTGGAGAGAAATTTTAAACAAATGCCTTTGTTTGTATGGCATTATAGAATAATATTTCCAAAAATAAATGTGCAGGTTATTTAAGATTTAATTTTAATTAAACACCCCTGAGGCAATAGCTAATTTGACTATGATTGAATAAATCAGTAAAATCTAGTGCATATGAAATATATTAATTCTAGTGTAACTCTAGATAAATGTTTATTTAAAATTATTACTAGTTTTATGACTGTTCTAGTATAAATATATTTGAGGCAAGGATTGGTGGTAGTGAAAATAGCTGTTGACATACCTGGCTGTGTCCAGGGTTTATTCCTGACAGTGTTCTGTATCAATCCTGAAATGCTCATGGTAATTTATGTGATCCCTGGGATCAAACTCATCCAAAAATATATAAGACAAGCATTCTAGAAGTTGTATTAGCTCTCTGGGCCCATATATTTTTATTTTTTATTATATAGTACCTCAGACTAAATAATTTGTTTTTTGTTTTTTTTTTTCTAGTCTTAAACAACCTATATGAAAATGTGTGCCCTATAATTTGTTCTAACTGCAACAAAAATAAAAATAATTTTAGGGGCCAGAGCGGTAGTGCAGTGGTAGGGCATTTGCCTTGCATGCAGTTGACTCAGAACGTACCTAGGTTCAATCCCCGGTGTCCCATATGGTCCCCCAAAGCCAGGAGTGATTTCTGAATGTGTAGCCAGGAGTAATCACTGAGTGTCCCTGGGTGTGGCCCAAGAAAACAAAATAAATATATAAAATAATTTCAGACCAAAGATATTAATTGAAATATCCAGCTTTGCTTTCTTACAATGTTATATACTGCCTGCAACATTCTCTCTTTCTTAATAATGAGATACTCATTGATTCTTGTCAGTAAATATTTTCTTTAACTTCCAATAGAAAAATAGACTGAGTTTTACAGCTGTTAGTGTTCTAAAATGACTAATCATCTTCATTACTACAGAATAGTATAGTGAGTGACTTATATAGCCTTCAAGTTAAATGGATTAAATTTATCTCCAAGTCTACCAATTTGAAAATGTAGTAAACTTAAATAGCTATAATAGTACTTTCTGTATCAAATAGAAGTTATTATTACTGAATTCATGTTTATATAATAAAAATTTTTATACATGGGTCATAATTTGCTCTGTATATGCCTAGGTTTGGATACATTGCATCATATATGGTAATTGCTTAGTAGTTGTTGACTAAATAAAACTATGAATTAATCCATTAATCATTTAAAATAATATTTATAATATTATGACTTACAATATATATTATTTTATGTTAATTATTCATCTTATATACATATATAAGATTATAATATAATATATATGAAGAACATTATAGATAAAACATTATATATAAAAATATTACAAAAGGATTAAATGTCCATATTTATGCCTGAAATAGCTATGTTCACACTCATATTTTCCAATCCAGTTATTTAGTATCATAGCCAGTCTAGAACTAAACAAATAATTCTCATATGATGCATTTTCTAATAAGCTATGAGAATATATAGATATTAGACTTCTCCTCATTTTTCATCATGGGATTTAAGTTATGTGCTACTATCTTTCTAAGTATATACCCAATAGCTATAAGCCTACTTTTATGGAATGTCAGTATAGAGAATAAAAAATTAAAATGATTATTCATAAAAAACAAGGGCCCAGTGAAAATGTACTGCCCTACAAGTACCCAGAGAGGTGCTCACAGCAAACCAGAATGAATAAATTTAGTTAAAGAAACTACTTTGTAGCAAATCATTTTGCTTTATGAAATTTAAATATAGCATGCAGCAAATAAAGCTGAAAATTTGGTATCTAGGTGAAGGCAGGCTGCAAGTGGATTCTTTTATTTTAAGTGTGTTTTCTGTGAAGGGTGCATATTTTCTTATCTTTTCTAAGCTTGCAGTCATTGTCTAAACTCCAGAAAACAATTCAAGTAATTTTCCACTTTATAATCCTCACTGACTATAATATGGCACATGACATGAAGAAAAAAGATCAAAAATGCAGATAAAAATTTGATTGATAAAAATAAACCTTTCTTCAACTTAATATATTACTCAGGAATCATCATCTCTTATCTTCTTTACTATTTTCAGAGAGATAAAAGGCAAACAGAGAAAAATTTAATAATAATACAAAATACTAAAGTTGCAATACATATTGAGGACTTTGTTATGTTATTTATTAAATGATATGTTATGTATATGTTTTCTATATATTTTGTCCTGTATATTTATGAATTTTAATGTATATCCATTTTTATGTAGTCTACATAACTTGTAAAATTCTTTTACTGTTTATTGTGTTCTTATTGTATTAAAACTATGCAATGCACTTTACTAATATTCTTTAATTTCAATTATAGGCTTTCATTCAATAACACACATAATCTTAGAGAGTTTATAAGTCAAAGTCTTTATAATATTGATCAATTTCCTTCAGATTGTAAAGAGAGCTATTTTTTTAACCCTATTCCAAGTAGAGTTAATAGTGATCTTTAATTCATTTATCTCCAGAAACCTTCTAAGTGTAAACTTCCAAGTTCATTTTTCTCTATTCTTTCTTGCCAATAAGCATAATGACTCTGGAAGATGGTAGAACTACATAGAGAAAGAATCTAGGATCCTTAAAGCATGTCTAAGAAGTCTCTGTTGTTTAAGAATTCTTCATTTGAAGTTCAAGTTAATATAAAATGAACCATTATTATTAAACAATTAAAGCTAATTCAATATACATTTATAAAACACTGAGGTCTGGAGGTGTAGCACAAAAGGTAAGGTATTTTTTACCTTGCACACTGAAGACCCAGGTTCAATCCTAGGCATCCGATACGAAACCCAGAGCCAACCAGGAGTAATTTCTGAGCTCAGAACCAAGAGTAGCACCTGAGTGCTAATGCTTGTGGCCCTCCCAAAGAAATAGAACTATATATAAAACATAAACCAAATGCCTTATGTTTTACTCTATTTGTGTTTGATTTGTGACCAATGCAAGAATGTGACATTTTGGGTGAATAATCCTTTTTATCATGTTGTTTTTGTTGTTTCTTCTCTGATCTTATACAGGAATGGGGAATAGGTTCAACCTTATGAATCAAAGTTTTCTAGTGATTTCTTCATGAGCTAGGGTAAGAATGATTCTGAGTTTCTACATATTATATTTCTGGCCTAAAGCATGTATTACATAGAGTGCTTAGCACACATTTAAAAAATAATTAATGTCCTTGAATTTCTGGAAATCCTGACAGGGTGATTTGTTATCAGTTAAATTGAATCCTATAAAACGTTTGGGTTTGCTCAGATTGGGTGATGCCAGACAAACTTCCAGAAAATATTAAATTTGTGAATGAGCCACAGTGGGTTTATGTGTATCATTGGAAGTTAAGTCTGTGGAAGTTACATATGAGCCTATGATTGTAGATGAAAAACAGAGGCTTTATCTAAAACATTTAAAAAACAAGTGTAAGATTTGTGGATTTCTTTGAAACATATAAATAATTTGACTATAAATTGTTTCTCTTTTGATAACAAGAAAAAGAGCCAAAGAAACAGGGAAAAATCCTATTCAAACCTATCAACAAGTCGAGTAAACAAAGCGATTTTCTTCTACCTTAATGAAAAGACATGAGAATACTGACATTTAGAGCTTACATGTTTATTTTTTTGTTGTATCGAAGATTCAAAATTACTGGAAAAGACATTGGGTACTTAGCTCATGTCCAGAATCTGGACTTCTTCACAACTTGTAAACAAATGATGTTTGGCAGAGATATTTGATAATGCATCATCCATAGCCCATTAGTGGTATAGACTAAAAAGCTAGAAACAACTTTTACTAAGAATATTATTTATTGCAGAAAAAATATTCAGAACATTATTCTTCCTGACTGAATATTCCTTGATCATGAATGTGAAATTTCCTAACTATAACCATAAACAAAAATCTAAAAGTTTGTTGATATTCAAAATGTATTGTTGAGATACTATCTCATGCCACAGAGACTGGCACAAATCACGAAGAACAAGAACAAAAAGTGCTGGCAGGTAAATGGGGAGAAAGGAACTCATTCACTGCTGATGGGAATGCCATCTAGTCTAGCCCTTATGAAAAACAATGTGGACATTCCTCAAAACACTGGAAATTGAGCTCCGATATCAACCAGTTATACCACTCTTAGGATTATACCCTAGAAACACAGAAATGCAATACAAAAATCCCTTCCTTCCACCAATATTTATCACAGCACTATTTACCAAAATCAGACTCTGGAAACAACCAAGATACCTTGCAACAGGGAGGAGGGGAAAAAAAGATGCCTTATAACAGATGAATGGCTAAAGAAACTGTGTACATATACACAATGGAATATTATGCAGCCTTCAGGAGAGATGAAGTCAGGAAATGTTCCTATACTTGGATGAGCATTGAAACTATTATACTGAGTGAAATAACTCAAAGGGAGAAAGACACACAGAATAGTCTCATTTATCTATGGGTTTTAAGAAAAACAAAAGATATTATTATAATGCCTATAGATGAGGGCTGGAAGGACCAGCTCATAATATGAAGCTCACTTCAAAGAGGAGTGAATGCAGTTAGTGAAATAATGCACTTAACAAGTACTATGACAATGTTAATGAGTGAGAGAAGCAGAATGCCTATCTTGAATACAGGCAGGGGTGTGGGAGGAGGAAGATGGGGGGCATTGGTGGTGGGAATGTTGCACTGGTGAAGGGAGGTGTTCTTTTTGTGACTAAAAGCCAACTACAGTCAAGCTTGTTATTACAGTATTTAAATAAAGATATAATTAAAAAAACTTTAGAAAAAACAGAAAAACAAAATTCTTGTATTAAATAAAAATATTTAAACAATTTGTATCTTCTCATTCCTATATGAAAAACTATTGTACTCTATATGCCTGTGTACTATTCCCCTTTCCAGAAATGTTAGTTGGAATATCCAAAATGCATATTTATTCATTACATCTAACAGAAAAATGAAAAGGAATCCTGTCTTATTCACAGACCACTTTGCAAACATTTGAGTATTAAAAGAGCCAGCTTACAATGCATGCCTATTTTAACTTGGTTTTTTTTTATAACTTTTGCTCATATATTTTTTATTTGTATACAAATCTGTGATTATCAATAGAAATTTTATAAATTTCATATATGTATCTCCTAAAAAAAAGGTAGTGTTGAGGTTTCCTACCATTATTGTATTGCTATTTTTGTCTTCGTTCAGACTTATTAACAATTGTATTAAATATTTTTGGTCCCTCATTGTATGAGTATATGTTCAGCAGTGAGATTTCTTTCTGTTGTACATATCCTTTGATTAGTACAAAGTGTCCATCTTTGTCTCTTACAACTTTTATGAGTCTAAACTTTGTATCATCTATTACTAATTTGGCCACTCCAGCATTTTTAAGGAAGTTGTTTGCTTGGATAATTTTCCTCCACATTTGATTTTGAGTCCATGTTTGTTCTGACTTATTCAGATGTGTTTCTTGTAGGCAAAAGGTTGGATTCTGCTTTTTGATTCATTTATCCACGCTGTGTCTCTTAATTGGTGCATTTAGTCTACTGACATTGAGAGAGTGATAATTGTTGTGGGATTTAGTGTCATCTAAATTTGGTGTGTCTTGTTAGTCTGTCTTATCTTAAAATAGAACTTCAGTTTTTCTTTTAAGGCTGGTTTTGAGTCAGCAAAGTTTCTGAGCTGTTGTTTATCGATGAATCTATGTTTACTTCCTTCAAACTTGAAAATGAGTCTGTCTGGGTACAGTAATCTAGGTGAAGCATTCATTTTGTTGAGTTTTGTCACTATATTCTACCAATGCTTTCTGGTCTTGAGGGTTTCTTGTGAAAGGTCTGCTGTAAATTAAAGATGATCCTTTGAATGTCATTTTCTTTTTTGATTTTGCTGCTTTCAGTATTCTATCCCTATTCGTGTGATTCATCATTGTGACTAGGAAGTGTCTTGGGTGCTTTTCTTTTTGGTCTCTTTTAGCTGGTACTCTTTGGGCATATAGGATTTGGGTGCATATAGTTTTTAGCTTGGTAGTTTCTCTGCATGATATCCTTTACCATTGATTCTTTCTAGGGGGGTTCTTCCTGGGTATCTGGGACTCCAGTGATGCTTATGTTGTGTCTGCTGAGTTTAGCAATGATTTTTATCTTCATCTGTTCACATTCTTTAAGTTCTTGTTCCAGTGTCTGATCATTTGCTTTAAGGCTCTTTTCAATCTCTTTTGTTGTATAGAATTGTTATACATCCTCAGCTGCTGTTACCCTGTTGGAGAGGTTTTCTATTGAGGTTTTCATTTTGTCTACTGAGTTTTTCAGACATGTTATTTTAGTTTGGAGTATTCTGATTTTTATCTTCACATATTTTTGATTTTTATTTGTGTTCCATTAAGCTCAATCAATGCTTTCTTTGATTCTTATGAGGATCTTCCATATTTCTTCTCTAAACACCTTCTCTGAGAGATTAATTAGGTAGTTGGCATTTATCTGGTCATCAGAGCTGCTATCTTCAGTTTCTATCCCTGTCTTGGCCTTGGCCTACATTGATTCCCCAATTAACATACTTGTGTGTTTTTTTCTAGAAGTTATGATGGAGTTCATTGTTTAAAAGATGTGAATGGCTGAGAAGCAAATCTGAGTGACCACACTTCTCTGGCTCTACCCTGTTTGGGTGTTCCTAGCTCACCTTTGCCACCTGGGTTTCTGGATTGGGGATGCCTCAAAAGCCACAGTGATAGTCAGGCTCCTGCCCCTTGCAATGAAATTAGGCAGCAGCACTCCCTTCATAATGGATTTTATACACACATATTTGTACATTCACTAAATAATAATTTGGAAAGTAACTATTAAGTCCTGTTTTTAAAGCAGTTATAATAATCTTAAATATTGCTGATAACAAAATAGATATAAGTTTAATTTTATGTTATGGTACAAGTTAAATCTCCAGAAAACTCTACGTATTTGCCTCACACAATTTCAAGGAGTGCTATTTGTGTGAACTACATATTGATCACACCCTTAAGGTAATATCTTTAGCTGGGCAATGTGGAGGCTTTAGTTCATGCAAATTGCCAATAACAAATCGTGACAGCTGTTTGATGTATTTATAAATATTAATTTGTATTCAATGCGAACCTGTCTATAGAAGCATGGAGTATTGTAATAAAAATTGAAATAGCTACTATTTTTCCAGATTTTGTAATACAATTAACATATACAATATACAATTATGGCAGAGATTAAGAAATAAGAAAGTGACTCAAATATATTATCACTTAGAAGTTGCTTCACAGCATAAGAAAAAAATTGGAGAAATTGGCCTAAAATGTACATATATTTTTCAGGAATAAAGACAATTCAAGTGGTTTAAGTCATAAATATATAATACATTATTTATTAATTACATGGATTGACTATTTCTTTAAAGTATATTTTGTAACATTTTTTTTTCACTTCAAAAGACTGTAAATGTGGGTATCTTCTCCCCCAACTATTTATCCCACCTGAATGATCAGAACCACCTACACCAGAAATGGCTGGGTAGAGGAGTCTGTTTGGAGGGAGAGAAGAGATAAGAAGGAGAGTTAAAGAGAGAAGGGAGAATCAGCAGAGAGAATGAACAGAGAGAATGAGCAGATAGGATCAGTAGAGAATCAACAAGGAGAATCAGCAGAGAGAATCAATAAGGAAATCAGCAAAGGAAAGTCAGTCAGCAATGAAGCTGACAAATAGCTGAAAGGGAGACAGAGGCAGAGAGAGCCAGAGAAAGCAAAGAAGTAGCTGCTAGGAAAGGGCTTAGCATAGAAGCCATGTGAGGAAATGTACATGGTGATTAGAACCTTGAAATAAAGCTGGCTGACTCCTATAATTTTAACTGACTGCTCTGTGAATTTTTCTGCTGTCAGACTTGTCAACCTACAGACTTGCCAGGCCATAGGGACCACAGGAGCCAGTCTAGCCCAGAAAGGCCTCACAATCCCACATCCACACTAGGACTTTTTAATTTATATTAAACAATGCCTAAATATAACTTTAAAATCAATATTTGTTGAGTTCTTCAAATTATCACACATTTTCTAGATTATTAGATTCCAAGAGTAATAAAACATAAATATTGTATTTAATGACCAAAAGTAAAACATATATGAGACTTTGAATATATAAGAAACATATTAAAACACGGCACAAAAATCTCAATCATCAAATGATTTCTAAATAAATGCATTATTTTATATTGAATTATGGGATACAATTCATTGATTTTAATTGCCTTTAGGCATATATAAAATGGTAAGAAGATGTTACTTTAGTGTTTATTCTACTTTTGAATTTGATCCTTTTCATTTAAACACCTTGGTAACACATTTGGTCATAACTGATTTTCAGTCTTACAATATACACATCCTTCACTCTTGCACAGTTTCCACTATCAATATCCCCGTGATCCTTCTACCCCTTCCCGGGCTGCCTCTGAGGCAAGCATTTCTCAGACTTTATTTCTTCATACCATTTATTTTATTTTAGACAGTGGTTTGCACTGTCATTAATAAAGGGGTACCTACATGCCTATCACTTTATCTCTGTTCAGCACCATTCTTGTACAGCATAATCAGTTCCAAATACCATTTGTCTTAGTGGTCTTAGTGGTGCCTACTCTGCCTAATTTTACTGGTCCAGTACTTGTGGATATCTTCCTACTCTGGACTGGTCCTCCTGGCCCTCATCTCTATTGTCTCTAGATATATTCTAGATATTATTCATACTATCTTTTTTTTCTCATATTCAACAAATGTCTATCCCTTTCCATCCAACTCCTTTTATCCAGCATACTACTTTCCATATCCATTCATGCATAAGTAAATTTCATAAATTCATTTTTCCTAACAATGGTGTAGTATTTCACTGTGTACCACAGTTTCCTTATCAACACATCTGTTTTTGGACACTTGGTTTATTTCCAGGTTGTGGCTACTGTAACTAGTGTTGCAATTAAAATAGTTATACAGAGGATTTTATTGCAGTGTTTTGGGTCCCTAAGGTGTGTTATTGCTAAATTATATGGAAGCTCATTTTCTAGTTTTGTGAGGAACAATCATATTGTTCTCCAAAAGGTCAGACTAGGTGGCATTCTCACCAGCAGTGATGAAAGTTCCTTTCTCCTCACATCCACTCCAGCACTTCATGATCTTGTTCTTTGTTATGGATGCCTTTTTTCTGTGGTATGAGATGATAACTCATTGTTGTTTTGATTTGCATCTCCCTGATGATTAGTAATGTGGGACATTTTTGAATGTGTCTTTTGTGCCATCTGTATTTTTTTCTTTGAGAAAATGTTCATTTCTTCTCCTCATTTTTGGATAGAATAAGATAGTTTTGCTGAGTTCAACCAGTGCCTTGAATATCTTAGATATGCCTTGAATATTCCTTGAATATTTTAGATAATAACTAGAGTCAGATTAATATTGAGTGATTTTTTCCCATAGTATTTTGCATAGTATTTTTTATCATTATTCACCATTTCCTTTGAGGTGCAGAAGTTCCTCATTTTAATGTATTCCCATTTTTTATCCGCTTCTACTTGGTTGACCAGTGGATATTCTTCTTTGAGGTTGCCTTTAGCTTCAATGGAATGAAATGTTTTGCCTACATTTTCCTCTATGTACCTTATGGTTTCAGGTCTGACTATTAAGGCCACTTTGATTTTATTTTTGCATGGTGTTAAATAAAGGTCTGAGTTCACATTTTTGCTTGTAGTTGAGCAAGTTTTTAAAAAATTACATGTTAAAGATGCTTTTCTTGCTCCACTTTGTATTTCTTGCCACTTTATCAAAGATTATTTGATCATATACCTGAATGTCTGTCAGAATATTCAAGTCATTTTCATTGATCTGAGGGTCTGTCTTTGTTACAATATCATACTGTTTTAATGTCTACTGCTTTTATAATACAATTTAGGTGTGCTAAAAGTGACCCCTCGTATCTTCTTTTCCAATAATTGCTTTAGCTATACCTGGAGGTTTATTGTTACATATGAATATCAAGAATATTTTATCCACTACTTTGAAAAACATCATAGCCATTCTTATAGGAATTACAATCATGGGCATTCATACTAGGATTGCATTAAGTCTGTACAATGCTTTAGGAAGTAATGCCATTTTAATTATGTAAATCCAACATATCAATGAGAAGTATATGTTCATTTCCAGGAGTATTTTGTATTTCTTGAAGTACCCTAGTATCTGTACATTTCTTTAAATAGGGTCTTTTACCTCTTTAGTTAAATTGACTGATATACTTAATTATCTGAGGCACAACTGTGAACGGAATCATATTTTTAATAATTCTTTCCTCTTCAATTATTTGGATGTAGAAAAGCCATGGATATTTTTACATATTAATTTTGTAGCCAGTCACTTTAACATACAAATTTATTGTTTCTAGAAGCTTTTTGGTAGAGTCTTTAAATTTTCTAAATATAATAACTCCAATCTGCAGTGATAATGGAATTCTTCTTTTCCTATATGAATGTCCTTGTTATATTTTTCCTGACTAATTGCTACAGCAAGTATTTCCAGTACTCTATTAAATAGAAGTGATGAGTGGGAGCAAACTTGTTTTATACCATATCTTTAAAAAAAGGTTTATAGTTTTTCTCCATTGAGTATAATGCTTGTTTGTACTTGTGGTAGATGGCTTTCACTATATTGAGGAAATTGTCGTGCTCCACAGTTTTCAGTTCACTCCCCTGAGACTGTCTCTCTCACTCTCACTGCTAGATGTCTTGTAGCTGGTGTCTCACAAATACACCACCATTGCCTGCATATCCAATTCACAACATCCTCCTACTTTGCTTAAATTTACCCCTGCTGCAATCTCCTGGTACTAACATCAGTATGTAGAAAGCTCTGTCATGAAGATGGATTCATGCCACACTCTACAGCTCCCTGTTCCACCACAAAATCAAGTAAGTGTGCCACTCAATCAACGCCAGACTCCTATATCCAGAAACACTGCCACCTAGCCACTTCTAGCACTGCTACTGTTGCTCAAGACCACCACCTCTGTTGTGTTTTTCTCTAGGAGCTTGATTTTAAGTCTATTGACCAACTTCTGCTTTGTCTCCAGAAGTCGTGTTTCGTTGCTGGTTTTAAGGGTTTTAGGGATTTCGTGTTTTCAGCATTACCAGGCCTCTCCATACTGCTGCTGTAGCTGATAATGCTGCTATCGTCTCGCCACAATTTTTTGACTTCTACTTTAAATTTTTAGACTTATAGAACAGAATACTAATGACATAAATCGTCATATATAAATTCAGATTAAAATAAGCAAAATTTTATTTTTTATTTGACATTGTCTTTATTGTCTTGTCTTTCTAATATCAACATGAAAATTCTGATAACTCCTTAATCTCCTTTTATGTTAATCTATTCTTTTGATGTCTGAGTTTTTCTTTTTCTTATTTTTTTAATTAATTTGCTAGAGAGTGCCACTGCATGCATAAACTTAGGGGAATTCGGGAGGCACAGCAAATATATCCCCAGATTTTCCTGATGTGGAGAACAGAAATAACCCCCACTGGGATCCTTAAAAGGCCTGCTGTGGACTCCTTTTCCCCTACATGGATAGTTGAGGAATTCCCAAAGAGATAAATTCATGCTTGGTATTACATTTTCTGTCATTATTTGGCTTTCTCTCCTTTGTAAAATCTCAGGCAAATATATGGCCTAAATCAAATTCTTTTCAGAAATCCCAGCACCAAAAATAACTAAGAAAACCCCTTTTCTGGATAATTTTTAGCAGCTAAAAACAAAGACAACATATTTTCTCATTTTCAAATATGTCCTTGCAGCCTCAGTGTCTGGTGATCTAGGGTGTAGCCAGAGTACAGCTTGTGGGCTATGAACCCTTCTCAGAAAATGGGAACTGCACCTTAGGGGATTCGGCTCCTTCCTTGACCTCTAAAACAATAGAGTTCACCTCGGTGGGGACCCTAGATTTTTTCCTACTTCTTAATATTTCTTATTTTGCATTTGAAGTTAGCTTGCAAAGAGCTGCCTTGAGTTGTGACCTTCTCTCACTCTCTCTCTTTTCTGGTTTTTGTTTTTTTGCATCACACCCACCCTGCTCAGGGGTTACTCCTGGCTCCATGCTCAGAAATCACTCCTGGCAGGCTCGGGGAACTATATGGGATGCCCGGATTAGAACCACTGACCTGCATGAAAGGCAAACGCCTTACCTCCATGCTATCTCTCCGGCCCCAACCTTCTCTTTTTTAACTTAGAATTCTTACAGCTCATGCCTATAGCTTAAGTATTGTTTACTGTTAAACTTTGCTTTGTGATTGTAAACATTCTTCTCTATATCTATGAGTGTTTTTTCCCCTTATAAAGCCCCCTGCTTAAAGATTAAACTTGTTACACTCCTACCAGAAGATGTGCTGACCCCACATACTTGTGTGTGGTTTCATTATTTCATATTTCACATTTTGCTGCCCGTACAACCCACTCTCTCTGAAGTGGATTCATTGAAATCCCACTGGCGCTGTAGGACAGAAGCTGCCTACAGCAAGAGAGATCATTGTTCATAGCAAAAATATTTTGGAAAAAAAATGCAGTATTTTAATCAGTCTTCTACTGGCTTCTGATGCCATGATGCTATGATATTTTTGCTGGCAGTCTTATTTAACCATTCAGTTTTAGTAGAGAAAAGGATATATTTTCTCCCCAAACCATGTTGACTTAAGAGTTGATTGACGTTCCAATGGAAAATATGTAGTGGTATAACTCTTCAAGAGAAAAATATTAAAACATGTGGTGTAGATGCTGAACATGCAAAATAATCATTTAAATATTAAATCTGCTCAAATTGTAATATGAGATACCATTGTACATGTCCTTAGCTTTTTCTATAAAATTTACCAGGTTACTTTATATTTGCCTCTTTTCTACTGAGTAACTTTTTTTGGTACACAATTATCATTATTCTAAACTTTATATCTACATTGCTATATTTAGATTGCAATGTTGTTTACTTCCTCAAATAGAAGTTTTTCTCATCATATTTTCTTTCCTCAAGCACTTATATTAACCCTGTTTTATTTATCCTGTTTGCACTCGTCTTCGCTTCTGCCCTTTAATGGGAGAGATATCCGGCCAGCAGCTTTCTCTCAACCAGGACAGAAGGTAGAAGGCGAATACAAATAATTCGCAAGTGTTAAGCTCTTTTGTGAACACCTAGAAAATTAAGCCATAGAAGTTAATAATAAAAAGCTCAAGCTGAATTCCTGTCAAGAGCTTTATTGAGAGAGCAAGCAGAGTTTTTATACCCTGCTTCAGTGGGAGGAGCAAAAACATAGGATTGAAACTTAAACCAATCAGATTTGTACAGGTACAACGATTTTTAACCAATGGGAACAGACACATTTTGATGGCGGGAAGGATAAGGAGAAACCTGGCAGGATGGGGGGAGGGGAAGCAAATCCTTAATAGATCTTACAGTTTAAACCTTACAAAAACCTATCTATAATTGCGTGTATGAGAGCAGTTACAAAAAACAGGTTCCATGGAAAGATTTAAGGAATCTGGTTAAGCCAGATTCTCTGTGGTGAGCTAAATTTATTTGCAGGGTTCTTTTGGTTCAGGGCTATGCAAACTTATGGCTTGAATCAGGCAGCGGTGAAAAATCCATTGAATATGTGGGTGTACGGTCGCCCACACCTGTTTAAACAAGTTTTTCAATAAGTTTCTCTTTTAAGATATTCTCTTGTCATACTCAATAAATTAAGTTTCTTCTATGGCTATCCTTTTAAAATTCTGTACGTTTAATTCCAATCTTAATTATTTCTGACAATTTCAGCTCAAATTTTTTTCTGCCTCATCAACCTTCAGTTGCTAAATATTTGTTTAAAATAAACAGTTTGCCATATTCAAGGTCAGAAGAGATAGATATTCAGGTGTCAGACTTATAGGTAAGGTATTTAAATTTTCTGTGGCCTGTTCTGTTTTATTTTATGTCACTGCATATGGTCTCTCAGCACAGAGCCAGAAGTAAGCCCTGTGTACTTCTGTCTGTGGTCTAGAAAAAGAAAATCAAAGTAAGTTATATTTAAATATATATTACTCCTTATTGTATCTTGGTGTATTAGAACAATATAGGTGTATAACATAGATACACTTGGATAATAGAAGAGTTGTAAATTTAGCAATCATTAAAAAATCCCAAATAAAAGAATTTTCTTCAGATATTTTTCTGACCAAAGACTGAATTGAGTATTTTGAATACAATAAAAAGTGACTATTATAGACTCCTGCTGACAATTGATTTTCTTCATGGTACTCCAGAGTTGGATAAATTTTTAATATTTTCTAATGATTAAATAAAACATATTTTGCTGTTTCCATGACAAAGATGTCAAGGGTACTGATTAAAGTCTTTTTTTAAATAACTTCACAACAAATAGAAATAAATTCCTTGAGAGTCTTTTAAAACTGCCATAAAAATAGTTATTAAGCTACAGAGCAACAGTGATCCATCTGCTCACTGACCCAAAACATTATTGGGAAAAGAGAAAAAACAAACAAATAAGAAATTTCTCCATATATTCTATGTTTTTGTAGTTAGCAGAAGAAAAGTTCTTGCCAATTTAGTTTCTGCTTGGAGATGAAATGATCCAAATTAATAGAAGGTAAGAGAAGTTGTAGACAGTGGAGCATAGAAAGTAAAATCTTAAATTTTACTTAAATTTTATCTTAAATTTTAATGTTTAGAGATTTGAATGTCTTATTTTTACATGAGTTTCACAAAAATATATGGTTGGTATTTAAACTTTAATTAATACCCGAATATATATATATATTTAAATTTTAGGATATCAGAGACGTGAAGCAGTAAGCAAATGTCACACTTTAAGTAGTTAGAAGCAGTCATTCAGGACCTCTAATTCTAAAATCTGGTAAGTACTTTAATCTACAATTTATACACTGTCTAATTTACAATAATATTTGTGGAAATATTTAATTCAATGTATATTAATACCAACACACAGATTTCATGATGTCAGAGAGAAATTTGTCCTTCATTGATAATTTGACTATTTCATCATAATATAGTTTCCTTGACTCTTTCAATCTGCTTGTTAAGGGTTGCAAAGTTGGGGGGTGAAGAGATAGAATGAAGGTAAGGCATTTGCCTTCTAAGCAAGAGGATGATGGTTCGAATCCTGGCATCCCATATGGTCCCCGGTGCCTGCCAGGGGCGATTTCTGAGTATAGAGCCAGGAGCAACCCCTGAGTGCTGCTGGGTGTGACAAAAAAAGGGAAGAGTTTTTACAAAGTTTATTCTTTGATGAATTTTAGTACTTGGAGAATATAGAAGGAATGACATGGTTAGATCTTTTGCATAAATTGTATACCTGCGTTTTTTTTTTTTTTTTTTTTTTTTTTTTTTTTTTTTTTTTTTGGGTCACACCTGGCAGTGCTCAGGGGTTATTCCTGGCTCCAGGCTCAGAAATTGCTCCTGGCAGGCACAGGGGACCATATGGGGCGCCGGGATTCGAACCGATGACCTCCTGCATGAAAGGCAAACGCCTTACCTCCATGCTATCTCTCCGGCCCCGTATACCTGCGTTTTATCCTCATTGAATAATCATGGTAACCATCTGATAATGTCAATATTCAATCAATGTAATCTTCCTATGTTTGTTCTTAAAATAGTGTATATGTATTATATATTTTATATTTCAATTAAAATAAATCAAATACTCAGAGTCTAATTGGAAGTACAATGATTATGGTGGTTGTTTTTTGAGGCCAACCTAGGTTCAATCTCCAGCATACCATATGGTCCCCAGGAGTGATCAATGAATGAAGAGGCAGAAATATGCCCTGTACATATTAAATAAATAGACAAAAATAATATGCTAAGTTTGAATACAATAAAATGCTAAAAATATTGTAAATGATATTGGGATTTTGTTAAATCAAGTGAAATTTTTCTGGCTTTTGATTTCCTTCCAGAAGTTTCTGTGAGTGTAAATTTAACAGAGACAGTAAATTAATTGAGCTGTAGCTCTTTTCTATCCTTATTCTATGTCTTTACTTTTATCTATAATCATTGATGCTGGTAATATAGTTATTTTATGTATATCACTTACTATAAATTATTTTTGTTTCATTTTTTCTCTAAGAAGGAAAAGTGGGAGACATTGGTGGAGAGAAAGTTGCACTGGTGAAGGGGTATGTGGATTTTATGACTAAAACTCAATTATAAAAATATTTTAACTATGGTGTTTAAATAGAAAAACTATGAAAAATAAGAAATAAAACAAATTTTTCAGAAGTATGATATTCTTGTAAAATATATATATATGCATACATATATAATTTTATGTTAACATGCTCTATTTTATTGTTTTATGTTAATTTCCTCTGTGGCTCTTATCAGTTTTTCTAGACCTCTACTTTATTTTTTTAATTGGCTTATGGGCCACACCCGGTGATGCTCAGGGGTTACTCCTAGCTATACTCCCAGAAATCGCTCCTGGTTTGGGGGACCATATGGGATGCCAAGGATCGAGCCGAGATCTGTCCTGGGTCAGCCACATGCAAGGCAAATGCCATATGCTTCTGCACTATAACTCTGGTTTCCTCTTAGTTACCTTTTATAGTATTTTTCCTTTTTTACTCAATCTACATTATCACCTTATTTTTACCATGCATTTACTTCCCTTCGATTAAATATAATTTATTGTATATATAAAATAAATTTTATATATAAATTATTTATATATAATTTAATTATATATAAATTTTATATATAAATTATTTATATATAATTTAATTATATATAATTAAATGTAATTTGATTTAGATAGTCACACAAAATTAAGAATTATAAAGATATGCTCTTTTAAAAATGATTCTTTCCCAAAATCAATTTTCAGGACTTCCTTTCTATGAATTTTTTTAATTTAAAAAATTTAGAACACAGTTAAGTACACATCAATTTTAAATCATTTTGTAGGAGCTTAGGGAAAACAATGACCTGAACATGGATTTAAAATTTTTTAATGATTTGTTTGTCATGCAACCCATTAATTTCATATGTAGCAGGACACATAATGATAGGCTTAGTATTCTTACTACTCAGTAAAATGAAAAGCTTATTTAATTATTCAAATGAAACCTTTTCCTATTTCCTTAGCTTCTCTGTTTTTTTATGTTAAAAATAATTAGAACATATCTCTCATATATATTTTGGTTTTTGGGCACACCTGGTGACACTCAGGGGTTACTCCTGGCTGTTCGCTCAGAAATCGCTCCTGGTTTGGGGGCCCATATGGAAATCCAGGGGATTGAACTGTGGTCAAGGCATATGCCTTACGGCTTGTGCCACCACTCCAGCCCCATCCCATATTATTTTTGAGAAATTAATGAATATAATTTCCTACCTGCAAAGATCTAGATGTGACAAAGGGAAATATACTTAAAGAAAATATTCCATAATTTGGCAACCATAGGAGAATTCAAAGATACATTCTAGGTATATAAGTTTTAACTCTTCTGATATTTTTCTGTGTTTCCACACTTCACCTGATAATCTGAGGTGAAGGTGTAGAAGTCAAAGCTAATATAGTTAAGTGTATATATAATTCATAATGTTTACCAGTAGAAAGCAGTGAAGAGTATGATAGGGTCAAAACTAAAGCACAGATAACCATAATTAATATTTTATTCTAATATAAATAGCTTATATATGACAAAGCAATGTAAAATTTCTCAAATTAGAAAACAGTTCTGGAACTTAATTTTTTTAAATAAAATTATATATCTTGGGGCTGGAAAGATAGCATGGAAGTAAGGTGTTTGCCTTTCATGCAGAAGGTCGGTGGTTTGAATCCCGGCATCCCATATGGTCCCCTGAGCCTGCAAGGAGTAATTTTTGAGCATAGAGTCAGGAGTTAACCCTTGAGCGCTGCCGAGGAAAAAAGTTCATTTCTTAAATATTAAGAATATGTTGGGCCAAAAAAATAGTACTTTAGTTACTGGAGAACTTGTAATGGTTGAGCATTCAGTCCTCAGCACAGCCTGTGGTCTACTGAGCACCATCAAATGATCCTTAAGAAAAGCCTAATCAACGAGAAATCTATACAGAGTTACTCTTATACCAGCATTGCTTATAAAACAGATCTCACAGGGGGAAAATCAAACAATCAAATAACTAATCTAGTGGGCAAAATTGTCTCTATATGAGGATATTCGAAAACAGTTATAGATGTTAAGGGAATACATCTGAGATATACAAAAGAGATACATGTTGGACTTTATTCTTCGGCCCCCAGATGCACCAACAATATCTCATGGCATTGCTTCTCTTTTTCATAGGCACATTAAAATGGGAAAATAATACATAAGCACACAAGTTCTTATCTAATAGAGATGGGAACACAAATTTGGTAATGTAATTAGGCCTTTTACCCTGAACATTGGCATAATGATTTGGCTCAGGCTTCAGAAGAATGGGCATCGCCCACACACACTGAACAATGGATAGCATCTATGGAAACAACCACAATTGTCTTTAACATTCCCAGGATCCAAGCCTCTACCAGAGAAGACCTACCACTGCTTTGGCATTGACTTACTCCAGAGTGTTCCCAACACCCAGGCGACTCAGCAACAGTCTGCATGCAGGGCAGATCGCTCCGCATTGAATGATATGCTGAAACTAGAGGATGCTCCACATCAGCCTGACATCGATGAAAGAAATGCACAGAATCCAGAGTCTTTAAATATAAGAGTCTGATACCAACAATAGCTAAAGTGTGAAAAAGTTTTACCGGGACCTTGAGAATGACTGGAGTTGGATAGACTGGTATGCTTGGAACCCAGAGTCTGTCTTATGCCAATAAACTTCTGGGGTGAGGCCTTTTTGTAATCAGGTCAAGGATTTTTTTTCCATTTTCTCCTTTTTTCTGGACCTATGCAAACGTTAGTGATTGCTACTATCACACTTTTACTATATTTTTTTACTCTTATCCTTTAAGGAAAAAAATACAACTTACTGAACTTAAAAACAAATTACTATAGTAGAATGCCTGACTCGAATACAGTCAGGGGATGGGAAGGGGGGAGGGGTTAATGTTGCACTGGTGAAGGGGGGTGTTCTGGTTATGACTTTAACCCAAATATGATTATGTTACTTAAATAAAAATATATTTAAAAAAACAGAAAAGCTAATCACTCTTAGGTGTGACCCCCCAAACCAAACCAAACCAAACAAATGATTATGTCATTAATAATAATGTATGTGGATCACTTAAGGGGGAGATATTAAGATTTGTCTAAAGGATTGAATTCAGTAGTAGATGAAGGGGTGAAGGTGGAGGAATAAAAGCCTGTGAAATAGCATTTCATGTATGAGAAGCTTTTCTAATACATCAAGCAGTGAAAGTGCTATTATGTGATGTTTTTCCATGACCACTGCTGAGAAAATTGGCATTAGCATTGTAGATTACTGGCATTTACTGATGTTTTAAGTTAAAATTATTGCATTGGTTCATGCTCCTGTTATTGTTCTTAAAAGCTTTTGTTACCTCATGATTTAAAGCTATTAGTTCCAAAAAGAAGGTTTCAAAGTTTCAGTAACTTTTTAAAAAAAATACTTTTGTTAAAATTTTAATCATTTCTGCTTTTGAAATTAATTCAGAAAAAAATGAATTCAGAGAAAGCCACAGCACATGTATTTTCAACCTACAAAGAGATAAAGGATTAATGACACAAAATGTCATCTTATTATGTCATTTGTAACACCTTATCGGATCAATCCTAGAATCATAATTTAATGATTAATATTTTTCCCAGCTTTATATTTTATTAATATAAAAATGACTCTCTAGACATTAACTCATTAGAATGTGTTAGGATATATTTGGGATAGATTTATATGCATATATGTGTATAAATATATTGTTTTTGTACAATTATGCTTATTCACTAATTAAAGTATAAATGATGTATGTATTTAAATATACTTTTATGAAACATCATTTTGAAGAAATTTGGGAGTTGCTAAGAAATGAAAATTAAACTGTTATTTTCAAATTGGGAATAATATTAATATTTTAATTGATTTTTTCATTTTATCATATGTATATAATTTCTTGTGGATAAAATAATATGTCAAGTTTTCATCATGAACACAACCAATATTTGATCCTTTCCCCAAAAAAATATTTTCTAAAGAATATGTTTGAAATAATTTGTCATTGAAGTGAAACAAAGCACGATCAAGTGAGAAAAAACACAATCAAGAGTAAAATAAATAGAAAATTGGTGTACATGTAAATAATTCTGTCATTCATTGTCCTTCTGAGATGAAATCAAGTGGTCTATGATACTATGGATAAATTTGATACTTTCTAGCTTGGAAGCAAAATACAGTTAAAATAAAGATGTCCGATTAATAAAGGATACTTTTCAATAACACATAGCAATATATGATCAGTCTCAATTATAGTGAGTTTAATTTGTTGAATTTAAAATTTTCTTAAGTTAAAAGTCTTTCCTAAAAATGACATTAAATTTAGTTATGTGCCAACCAGTCTCATTTTGTCATATTATATCAAATATTATACTTTCATGCAAAAATTTGCTCATTTGGTGTTATCTATCCATTTATCTATCTGTCTATAATCTACATTTCTATCTGCCTCCTTGCCTGTCTAACTCTCTACTTATCAACCTACCTACCTAAGCAACTATCTACTAAAATAATCAAATACAATTTCCCTAAATAATTCCCTAAATAAATTCCCAGTTGAATTTATATTTTATATTTTTTTGTCCCTCTCTCCTCTTTTCTCTCTCTGGCCCCATACTATCACTTTGTCTTTCTCTGATCATATGGAAACAAAAGAATAACAAAAATAGTAACCTCATCTTCCACAATCAAGTGTGTAAACTCAAATTTTCCTTTTTTTTTTCACATCTCTAACACAACAGAAATTATTTGGCATGTAAAAACCTATTCATGAATACCCACTTTTTAAAAAAAGGAAATGATAGCTCTTTTGGTGTTCATATAATTCCACCGTACCTCCTCCCCAGTCATGTGTGTTTTTCTTTTACTGAAAAGGATAGTGAAATATTACTTTCACTTCCATTAGAAAGAAAAAAAAACAAAAAAAAATGAATATCAGTTGCTAAAAACTCTTGTCTACTGATTCATCTTTTTTAATTCCAAATATAAAATTTGTGTTTAAGTTTATAAATTTTAAAACTCAGACTAAAAATATTTATTTGTGATATTCTATTTCTTAAAATTCTTCAGAGATGCTCTGTCCTATTAACTACAAAGTTAAAAGTAACTCCCTTATCAAAACAAGTCAGCTGTGGAAAACTAAAATTCAATATAACAATTAGTGTAATAAGGAAGAAAAAATTTAAAAAAAGCCTGTATATAATAGTATAAAACAGATTTTGGTTTCATTGATATTTTGAATTGGGCATTTAGGTGGTATCTAGTTGATTTATTTCTGTTCTCAGTTTTGTTTCTACCTTTATGCTTAGTCTGGTTTGCCATTGCAAGTCTTTTTCTAGTGGCTTAAATTGTGCATTTAAGTTATTTATTTAGACATTTATATTTGTTTTCCAGTGTACAGGTACAATGACATATACATTCCTTTAGACTTAATTTTACTGTGTCCTATATGTTCTGATACCATATATTCTGTTTCTGTTTGATTCTGTTTCCAGAATTTTTTTGACCCATTGATAATCAATTCAGTGATAAGTTATTAATTTTCCAAGAGTTACCTTACTAATCTCACCACTAGTATTCAATATATTGAAAGTTTCCATTGAAATCAGACAAGAAAAGTATGTTATGAGGATTTATTTTTAAAAAATCAGAAGTAAAACTATCAGAATTTGAAGATGACATGAGATCATACTTAAAAATACTCTAAAAGCTCAACCAAAAGTAACCCTTGGAAATGATAATCTTATATAGTTAAGTGACAGGCTCCAAATGCAATGCACAGAAATTCATGGAATTTTTATATACAAAGAAAAATAAATAGAAGATGGAGAATTTAAAAAAATTCATTCATAAATGTGCCTCAAAAAAGTACCTGGAAAATAAATTTAACAAAAGATGTGAAAAACATGCACAACAGTTACAAGTCACTGCTAAAATAAATAGAAAAAGATACAAGAAAATATAAACATATCCTCTAAACATGGATACGCAGGATTGGTATTGTCATAATAGCAACCCTTTTCAAAGAACTTCAGAGACACAATGGAATTCAAATAAATATATCAGTGATACTTTTTAAAGATATATATCAAATGCAGTTAAAATATAGATAATAAAAAATCCTGAATAGTCAAAACATAGCTAATTTTTAAATAGGATATTTATCTCTTTTTAAATTTAAATTGTAATATAAAGTTATAATAATCAAGAAAGAAATGCTAGAATAAAAGTGCTGTCAGACTAATGGAATAGTTTAAATGGGAGAAAGACCTTCAGGATTACAATAAGTTAATCATTGACAAATTAATTAGGACTGAGAAGTGAAGCAAGGGAAACACTTTGAACAAGTAATGTTGGCAAACTGGTCAGATACATAAAGAAATACAATTTAGATCTCATCTCACACCGGATACAAAAGTCAATGAACGAATTAAAGACGTCAATATAAAAACTCAATGAACAAATTATATTGGAAAAAACTACCAAACCTTTATTTAATCTAGAGGACTCTTCAATGACTCTATGGCATTGACCAATCTAACAGAGGCAAAAATAAACAAATTTGCTTACATTAAAATAAGAAGCTTTTGCAGTGCATAGAAACAATGATTAGCATAATAGGAAAATCCAAAGACTATGAGAAAATATTTGTCCATAACTCATTTGAGACAAGGTTAAAATCTAAGGTATATAAAGCATTTGAAACATTTAAAAAGAAAAACCCAATTACAAAATGTAAGAATAGATAAACAGCTGTTTAATTAAAGAAGATATAAAGATGGCAATCAAATATGAAAAATGTTATTCATAACCTATGATCAAGAAAGCAAATTTAAAACAAACAATATCACAAATGATAAGGTGAGATTGTCACACATTAAAAAATGTATAAAGTTGGCAAGGATGTGGGGAGAAAAAATATTTATTGTAGTGAGAATGTTAACTAGTTAAACCTCTTTGGAAAGTAATAAGAAAAACTCTCAAATTACTAGAAATTGATCATTCATATGACCCAGCCATTCACTTCTCAGCATCAATTGCAATGGTCTTAAATCACTATTTTGAATATATATCTGGCCAGTGGGCCACTTGCAATAGAGAAGTTTATTGAAGACATCCTGGAAAGGCAGATTTACCTACTCTGGAAAAAATATTTATTCCTATTAAAAATTAAGACTTTCATAAGGAATGACAGATGATGATGATTTAGGTGAGAAACAAAAGTAAATTGAATTTATCAATTAGTTTACATGATCGATTTTATTAAAAAGCAAGCAAAAACAAAATAGACCTACCATAGTATCTAATAAAGATTTGATCCAAGCATTTCATTTGTCAGAAAAAATCTAACAAGGAAACTATCCAAATAGGACTAGTCAAACATGTACTAAGGATGTGACAGCCCAATGGTTTCACAGTTTTGTGCATCTAAGTGGTTTGAGAGAAGTGGTTTGCTGTCATTAGTTGGCCTAACAAACAACAAGATACATTCACCAAAGCAGCCAATAAATATTTGATCCAAGCATTTCATTTGTCATAAAGAAATTAACAAGGAAGCTATCCAAATATAACTAATAAAACATGTACTAAGATGTGACAGCCCAATAGTTTTACAGTTTAGTGAACCTAAGTGGTTTCAAACAAGTATCCTATGGCTAGTTGACTTCTGTCTTGTTTCTCTTCTGGAACAAATGCAGAATACTTTATATCTAAGTCCATAAACCTCTAGATCTGGTGAAGCAAATTGGCTGAGATTAAAAATGTAATGAGATTTTTTTATTCATTGAAAATATTTTTGATTTCATAAATTTATTATATACACATTTTTTTTTACTATTTCTCTTCCCACAGAAATTGCAAATGCATTTAGAAAAACACTTTCAACTCTTGCTTTTGCTTTAGTTACTGACCCTGACTTGAATTTTAATGCAAAAATATACCTTCTACAATAATTATGCTTTTAATAAATTCAATCAAATTAATTCTTTATAATAATATAACAAATAAAAACATTGAATTGTCCTCACAGGGATTGGGGCAGAGATTTTTTTCATTTAATTCTTTCCACATTTTTCTGCTATGCAAATTTAACAGAAAAATACTCATATTTGTAACAAAATTATTCTGAATATGGGGTCCTTTGTTCCAAATGCTGCTGCCTATTCTGGTCTTTTTATATATGTGTATGGTGTTGAAGTTCCAGGACATTCATTTCCCTCAGGTTGACACTATTCTTTACTCTTCTATCTCCTGTGGTCACAGACCGTTAATTGCACACAATATCATCTGACACCAGATGGAAATGGTGATTAGACTGTGTGAAGCCTGGAGCAGAAGGGACTTCATTGTCAACCTAAAGTTAAGTTTCCATTTCAGACTAAAAATGCTGTTTCATGAAAGGGCTAAATTTCTATCCCAACAATAATAACATAGACCCAAGGCCCTATAAACCACAACATACCACCCTAGATATCTAGTCATAAAAGGACATGATGATGGGCCAGAGTGATAGTATGGTGGTAGGGTGTTTGCCTTGTACGTGGCTAACCAAGGACGGACCTCCCTTCAATTCCCCAGTGTCCAATATGGTCCCCTGAGCCAGGAGCGATTTCTGAGCACAAAGCCAGGAATAACCCCTGAGCTTCACGAGGTGTGGCCAACCCCCCCCCCCAAAAAAAAAAAAAGGTAATGATGAAACACCCCAGAAACACACTATATAACAGCTAATCAACTTAAAATCAAACTTCTTGTTTCTAGCCTGGTTTGAGACCCCTGGATGGGGTCGTCTACTGCTGGGAGGTAGCCCAGATCAGTCAGTTTGTAATCTGTTGTAGAGGAAATAAAGTTTTGCATGTTTTATTTCAATAGTGTGGTCTAGTCCTTTAAATCTGAATCCTAACATATGCACTGCAAGTATAGAAAACAATGAGATTTACAAGCATAGTCTGATAAGTGTGATTCATAATTTTAAATAAGCCCACTGGTTCAGTACCATTATTAAAAAATTGTCGGCTGGATTCAGAACTATATGAAACACACCGAATTTTCCCTATAGTTTCAGAACTATTTTGTTGGGTATTATCCATTTTTAAATAATCAAAATTTTCAAATATAAAATATGTATTACTGCTTTAACTTATATTTTAAAATGTCTGTACTAGCTTGAGTATTTTAAGATAATCTGATTAAATAATATTTTATGTGGTGTCCTTCCTCTTTACCTTTAATTTTAAGCTCTATTTTAAATCATTATTGTTACAATATATGAGTTAACTTTATATTACACTAAACCTATAAACCATTATTTAACCTAATAAGAGAAGAATTTACACTAGCTTGAATTTCTTAGGTGTTTCTAAACCATATTAACATGTGAACTTCTGACAGATAATGGCATTAACATGACACAGACTATCCAGGGGCTATATTTGGCTCTTTATTATGCGGAACAGTTAGTGCTTGAGATTAAATCTAAGACTCTCTGAGACAAAGCATGAAATCTAGCCCCTTCAGCTTTATCTTGAACTACATTTTTTTCTTCTTTCAGTAATCCAGTATAAACTATTCAAATATCTAGATAAAAAATATATTTCATTCTTGCTAAATATGCCTCAATATTTTTACATTAAAATATGAGGTAAAAGATCAGATGTTCAGCATGCAGTTCTAAATTAAAGTTTAGATTTAGTATATATCTAATTAATGATAATGCTAACAACATCAGATCTAAATTATAATTAACAAGACAGAAATTTCTATCTGTGTAAAGTTGCCCTTGACACCTCAAAACAATCCTATTGTGAATCTTATCACCATATTTTAATATGTTTCTAGAAAATCTATAAAAGAATATCCTATTTTGATTCTGTTTTTCACACTGTTATATTGGGATTTAAGTGTTAATTTTTCTAGTTTTTGTTGTGTTTTATAAATTTAGAAGTATTACATTCTATGACTATATCTCAGTTCTTTATTCTATTTCCTATTGATGAACTTCTGAACTATTTGTAGATTTTGACTATACTGTATATATTATATAATACTATATATAGTTTTACATATACATATATATATATATATATTTCTACCAAAATACCTGCAGGAAGTTTATCATAGAAACATGTCTTAATTTTTATTGAATATTCAGAACTGCTGTGTTGTAAGTTTATCTTTAAAATCTTTATTTATCTACCTTTACTGATAATATTATTTTGATAGCTCCATAATAATCTCCCAAAGTTCAACAAGCATTTTCTGTAAAATATTTGCTAGTAAATATATTATTGTTTGTGTTCAATATAATTCAAATTACTCTATTATAGTTTCCACCAAATACAAATAAATATAACCGTGTTGTAATAAATGATTGTATAAAACTTGGAACATATGGAGCAAGCATACTTGAGTCTAGTATAATATTTTTCAACCTCTGCTTTACAATATCATTTGGTACAGCAAAATTTTTTTATTATATTTATGCAGGCAAATGTGATTTCACTGTGCACTCAGCTGATGACTAATAAATTTGAAAATAAAATAATAAACTTAATGGACAATTCTATGCATTTTCCTTTTTGAAGTTTGAGTTTACAATTGAGCTTCAGTTTTTCTGAAGTACTATGATTTACAAAACTGTCAATGATTGATTGATTCATACATAGAATGATTGATTCATACATTCCTTCAACACTATATTCAGCATTTATGCTTGGATTGCTCCATTAAAATGTCAAGGACCTCTTCTACCTTATTCTCCTGCCTAGGAATGTTCAGTTCTGTCTGCCAATTTCCTGATTGTATTATCTTTTCATTTTAATTAATTAATTAATTAATTAATTAATTAATATATTTATTTATTGGTTTGTGGCCACACCTAGCATTGTTCAGATTTTATCACTGACTCTGTATTTAGGATTACATCCTGTGAGCGTCTAAAAGTATATGAGGTGCAAGAAATCAAACCTGGTTCAGCAACAAGCGAGGCCAAAGCCGTAAACCCAATTCTATCCCTCAGTTTGCAGCTTTCTCACTTTTCATATGATCTTTCTATTTTTTATTATTGGGGATAAGGCATTTCTAGGATGCAAGTTTCTGAATGTTTTTACGCATTGTAACCTGGCTGTTTAATTTTTTGTGGTAGATTTTCATAAATACAAAACTTTCTTTTTAAATTTTTCAAATTATTCTTAAATTTAACATTAAAGGCATTAAAAATAACCCGAGTGTATTTTTTACTTTGTGAAATCTTTTCTTACTTATGATTGTGAAATGTCTCTCATATTTGTAGCAAATATATTAGATATGGATTATAATTTATGGGTATAAAGTTACAAATATTTTAATAAAAACACATAAAAACAGCATGGTTTTGCCATTGAACTTAGAGACTTTTATTTCATAAATATGTATAGTATTAGTCATTTATTGAAGTTGTTCCATACCAAAATGAGGAGGTATATATATTTGCTTTTTGGGCCATACGCGGTGACACTTAGGGGTTTTTTCCTGGCTATGCGCTCCAGAAATTGCTCCAGGCTAGGGGGACCAATTCAGATGCCTGGGGATTGAACCAGGGTTTATTCTAGGATTTCTGCATGCAAGGCAAATGTTCTACCACTTGTGCCACCGTGCCAGCCCTGGATGTTCGATTTTATAAAAATAATTTCTCTACATCTACTGGCATAAAAATTACATCTTGCAAATAACAAAGCCAAAACTACAAGATAAGCACTCTGGCTTTATAGCACACTATCTCTCTCCACCACCACCCCACATATATTTAATGATAATTCAAAGTCCAAAATTCTATATATGATAAAGTTACATTTAAGCACTAAAATGTCTAAAATTGGACACTGGAAAGCAAGTTTTGACCCTGCACATAAATTAATTTTATTCAAATTAGAGTATTCAATGAAGGAAAGGCTATCACTGAGTATTTCTACTTTCCCTAAAGTCTAGGATGAGAAAATGAAAAAAGTGCCAGATAATGAACATTTTAGGTACTTTTCATGTATTTAGAAAATTGAGATACAATGTACGTTTTTTTTCCCCTGAGTTTCAAGAATAAATATAGGAAGTACAAAGGAGGAATATCTATGCATCATTTACAAGGCAAGAATTGCTGTCATGACACCAGTCTTCAATCCATCATCATAGTTATGAAGGAACTAGAAGTTTTCCTAATCTCTCTTTTTTTGTCTCTGCACATTATGCTATTACTATCAGTCATCAAGAGTCAGAGACTGACTTTGATGAATAATATTCAAGCTGATAATGAGATGAACAGGGGCCAGTTAGCTACCCAGTGACTACTGAAATGAACAATATTACTTAAGTTAATATCATGATACCCTGCTGCTGCTGAGAAATAAAACAAATGTCTATACACTTCTTATAAAAGATGGCAGGTACATATAACATTAGAATCTTTAAAATGAATACTCACTGTGGACAAGTAATTTTATCTGTAGATGTCTTTAGTATATCCATTGACTCATATACTGAGTTTAAATATATATATATATATATATATATATATATACTACTTATACAAATATAGGCTAAAATGGTCATTTTCTTTTTACTTTTTCTTTTTTTTTTTTTTTTTTTTTTTTGGTTTTTGGGTCACACCCAGCGGTGCTCAGGGGTTACTCCTGGCTATCTGCTCAGAAATAGCTTCTGGCAGGCATGGGGGACCACATGGGACACTGGGATTCGAACCAACCACCTTTGGTCCTGGATCAGCTGCTTGCAAGGCAAATGCCGCTGTGCTATCTCTCCGGGCCCTAAAATGGTCATTTTCGATTCTGTTCTTTCTTCGATACTTTCTTCGAAATTGTGGAACAAACTTTGGTTTATATCCTTGAAATGGTTAGGTTTAATTGTTATATACATGCAAACGCATAGTTATATGTACATACACATAAAGCTAAATCAAATAAGTTACAATGTTGAACATTTTTATTTAACAATAATCTAATGATGAAGGTCAAGGAAATATTAGAGTGGATATGGCTCTTGTTTTGCAATAGCAAACTTGAATTTCATTACCTTCACACTATATGATCTGTTGTTCTCCATCAGGATTGTTCCCTGGGCACAGAACCAGGAGTGAACCCTGAACAGTGTCAGGTGTTCTATCCCACTCAAAAAAAATTTATTCTAATGCAGAGCAAGATCTAGTCTTTATAAATGCACATTTATTATTCTGCTATAAATAAAAATAATGTAATAAAAGGTGGTTTTTATTTTAAAAGATATACATTTTGGAGAGCAAAAGGCATTATTATTATTATTTAGAGAGCAAAAGACTTTGCATGAAATGATTACTTTAGAAAAGTGTAACTAAACAAAAAAAAAAGAAAAGTGTAACTAAATAAGACTTTTAATAATTGATATGATTTTAATGGCTAAACCTAGTTATTCAAACTAAGCCTTAGTTAGCCAAAGTAACTACATCAAAGAACATTGAATAATTGAGTATTTTTTGCATCAAAGTATTGATATCTTAAAGAATAGTCTTAATCTTCATATAAATTAATGTACTAAAATTATATGTAAAATGAGAAAAAATTACATATATAATAATTTTTGTTTTGACCAAAGTGAATTACAAATCATTCACAGTAAAATTTTAGGTATATAGTGACATTGAATCAGGGGCATGCCCACCACCAATGCTGTCCTCCCTCTCCCCTCTCTTTCCCAGCAAGCATCCCATATCCTCCTCCTTTGCTCCCTGGGATGCTAGTTTAAGTGGTCCCCTTAGTGTCTAGCTTGTTGTAGATTGGATATTGATCCTGTTGTCATTGGCTTTGGATTTGGTACCTAAGTCTGATCATAAAATGAGAAAATTTTATTGGACATGAAAAAGATATTAAACTTCCATGGGGTGCAGAGAGATAGTATAGTATGTAGGGTGCTTGCATTGCATGTGACTGACATGTCAAACTTTTGCATTTATAGTCCTCAAATTCAGCCAAGAATAATGTTGTTCACAGAGCCAATAAAAAAACTTGAACTCCAACAGCTGTTGCTCAAAATTTAAACTATGAAATATTTAAGTAGGATTATAATAGGGAAGTTATTTATTCTTAATCTCAAAGAATGCATATTAATGTAGAGAAAGGAGATTGTTGAATGTTGGAATATCATTGAGTAGAGATTCTAGGATAAATGCTTAGAAGATGAAAAGGTTCCGAAAGAATGCACTGTTTGCATTTGTTAATATACATGTAATGTTATCATACAACAAATAAAATATGGAAATGAAGTTTCTCTTTTGTCCATCATATAGATATAAGTCAATACTTTTCATTTCATTTCACACATTTTAACCACAATATTTATCTACCAGATTCTATTCACTGTTACCTTGACAACCTAACCTTTTACAACAACTGAACCATGAAGCCAAAGTTCTTAAGTAAAATGGAAATTTGGTATATTTTACAAAATGTCAGTCTGTTCAACTAATTATAACAAATGTAATACTTAAGTGCAGTTTTAATTTAAGTCTGATAATATGTGTTTATTTGGTAGAGCTGCTACTTAGTATTTTAACTTAGTAGTATTTTAACTAAAGTCAAGAACAAAATGAGGCTTTTACTATTAGAAAAAAACTACATTTCCAGTAAGTTATATTAATTGACTGATCTATACGCTAGTAACCTTTATGAATATTGATCTCTACAGCCAATCCATGAACAAAAGATGATTCTGTTAAATAGTAAATCATTGAAGCATTTTAACCTTAATGGAGAAGACTTTTAATAAAACAGTTTCAAGTTTTAATATAATAAAGTTGAATAAGCAAAACAAAAGGAAAATAAGAGAAGAATTCAGAACAATCTGAAGTTCTGATATGGCAAATATATTTGGTTTTTTAGACAGTAAATAGATAATTAGATTTCTTTTCTAATTATTCTTTTTTTTTCCTTAACTTTGAATTTTCACCAAAGAAAGTTAAGATAAATAAAACAGAATCCATGTGCAATTACTTTTTCCTTCAAGTCCCCAGATTGTAGCACATTATAATATTTCTTAACAGCACACAAGGCAATCTAAAGCCATCAAACTTACGTAACTCCTTAAACATTAGAGGCATAGTATTTTTTACATTTCCATGTACATGCATATTAGCTTAAGTTAACCTCAAATTTTAAGTGGGTGTGTTTTAAGGATTAGAGTCAAAGGAGAACAGTAAAAACGGTGTTAGAGTGGCAATTGTTGTTTGCATAGGCCCACCAAAATATGAGAGGCATGGAAAGGAATAGCCTTGGCCTAAATACAAAGAGATCCTACCCCTGAAGTTTCCTGGCATAAGACCAGCTCTAGGCCTCAGGAAAGTTATCGTTCGCTCCAAGACATTGTCCGTAGCGCCAACACACTTATCACACAGTCTCTGTTGTTGGTCTCATGTTTCTGTATTAAAGATTCTGGAATCTGCATGTCCTACATTGAAGTCATGATGTGGAGTGCCTTCTCGTTTCACCTCACCATGAAAGGGGAATGCAGGAAGCCCTGTCCTGTAAGCAGGTTGTTGTTGTTAAGTCTTCTCAGTGTTAAGGGAAGTCTCTTTTGAGCAGGACGATGTCTGAGCAGTGGTAGGGTCTTCCGTGGTAGAGGATTGCTTCCAGGTGATGTTATAGACAAACCTCACCATAAAGGGGCAATACAGCAAGCCCTGTCCAGTAAACAGGTCATTGTTCTTGTTGTCTTCTCAGTGTTAAGGGATGTCTCTTTTGAGTAGATCGATGTCAGAGCAGCTGTAGGGTGATGTTATATACAACCTTGGATGTTTTGTAAATGTCTTCTGTAGATCAAGGGGTAAATGGAGAATGCCCATTCTTCTGAGGCCTGTGCCAGGTCTTTATGTCAATGTTCAGGGTGTAAGGTCTCATTGCACTACAAGATTTGTGTGTTCCCATTTCTATTAGATAAGAACTTATTGGTATGTATAGTATTTTCCCATGTCAGTGTGCCTACGCAAACAAGATATAAAGCCACGTGGTGCTATCAGATATATGGGGGCATAAGAACATTTCCAACAAGACCCATGACTTGGTTCAAACATAAGTATTAAACTGAGGGATTCTTTCACACCAAATTCCATATTGAGCAGTTCACAAAGAGAAGATAAAAAACATGGGGGGGGGATCATCACTGTATAAGAAAGTATTTAGCAAAAGTTATAGCCATCAAAGAAAACACCCATAAAATGTTGAAAAGATATGTGTCCTTTTTATGCCTTTTAAAATAGTTGGGTGGGTGTTAACTCTAGGGCACCACTTTGGTCTGTGAATTAGGACTCAACAGTACTTAAGTTAGAAAGGGTAAAAAAGGAGTAATGATGATAGGAGTTAAAGAAGTTAAAGAGAAATATGAACTTCTGAAGGGGTATGCAAAAGGGCAGAGTACAAAATGGACATTCTGCATACATAAAAACATAATTCAATGATAGTGAGTACTATTAATGTTTCTTGTGAGAGTACTATTAATGTTTCTTGTGCGCGCGGGGTCTATCGCCCCCGCGCGATTTTGAAAATGTAGACTGGACAGAGATTACCAGTGCCAGCCAAACCTCCTCCTGCTAGACTCCCGGCTCCCAGGAAGGAGAGATCCTTCAAGAAGCTGGGAGAACAGAAGTTCAGAGCCCCACCCAGACCCTCCCTAAGGAGCCGCATGGATAGTGGGGGAAGGCCTAGGGTACCTTCAAGCTCCACCAAGGGACCCAACTCACCGGCTTGCCCAGGCGTGTGGCCCGGGGAAGCCCTGGAGATCTGGAGCAAGGCGGCAGAGGGGTGCTGGGGTTACCCAAATCCCGCACCCCCCCTAGGCCTGGCCAAGCAGGCCTCCAGCATGGCGTGGGCCTGCCAAACCTCCTCCTGCTAGACTCCCCTTCTAATTATTCTTATATGTGTAATAATCAGAAGTTTCTTTTGAAAAAGTATTCTTTATCCAAGTAAATATAATATGTAGAAATATAAAGTTTTGAGATTATCAATAAGAAGATAGAATATAATCTAAATGTATATTCTTGGCATTCACTATCTGTGAAGTTGACTAAATTTGTCCTGTTTTATAAATAAAAATATCTTACTGGTATGCAATTATTCAGTTATTCATATTTATATTGAAAACTTGTGTTCAAGTCCTTTTTATATGACTTAAGAAGGATGCAAATTTTCTTAAAGTAAATATACTCTTGGGTAAGGGATTTAACTCAAAGATTTGGATCTTATTTATGTTTTCTATGCTCCAAGTCTAGCAGATAGTTCCCTAAATTCTAACATGAGAAAACTATGAGCATTGTATTAGAAGTAGGCCCTAGAAACTGTTAGTTATGTCCCCAAACAAAGCAAAATTAAACTGCCTATGTTTATGTTGAGAGTGATTCAATAGCTAAACTTTTTCATCATAGAAATATAAAAATACAATGCAATGTCATATGACAATAAAAATGACTATAACTCTTATGATATAATTATTGAATATGTGTTCATATAGCACATACATTTATGAGTTTAATTTTTCCTAGAAAGTGTTCTTGTAGGAGATAGAAAATTAAATAAATGGTGTTAATTGAGGTAAAATAAAACTGTTATTAAAATTGTTATAAAGAATTGAACTTAAGTTTTATTACAAAAGTAGGTATTTTTTAATGAATTGAGATCTCCCACTCAAGTGATGAACAATACATCTAAAATTTGTGCAGCTAACTTGTAATTGAATTTGTTTACAAAGAAATATTTATGTTGGAGTGTTAGTAGAAGGGTAAGTATTTATCTTACATGTAGAATTTGGTTTGATCCACAGCACTGCATATGGTGCCCCAAACCAACAGGACAATCCCTGAGTGCAGAGCCAGGAATAAGCCGTAGCCAGATATGCCTTTACCTGATTAATCCTGACACTCAGAAATCTTCTGGGGTCCCTTGGAAAGGTGGATGCACAGAATTTGGCTAAGGAAGCAGAGGCCAACAAGTCAATTTGGATTTTGGCTCTGTTTCATTTTTTCAAAGCAAAAGCTAAAATATTTATACTCAATTTCTTGGCAAGGCAAATTTTCAGACGAAACTAAATTACCAAAAAGACACAGGGGCAAATTGTTTAAGGCATATTCTGACTCAAGGCAGTTTCACTTGTGATATGCTTTTGCTATCTGAGTTCCCAGTGACTAGTGTTGTTTTGTTCATGCATTCTGAACTGGGGCCTGAAATTTTAACCCTTGATATGACTGCCTGTAGGTTAAGTTAAATTTGAGAGTAATAATTATTCTGTAAGACTAAATAAAGAATAATTACAAAAAATGTACAAAAATATTCCTAATAAGGTGTGTTTCTAAATCGGAGTAATGTTTAAGAAAGTAATAATTATTTTGTAAAACAGGATAAAGTATACTTGAATCTTTGCAAATGTTAAATCTAAGTAATTTTTAGAATGTTAGATGAAGTCATGTCTTAAATAATATTTATCTTACACCCATCTTTTCCTTAATGCCTCATAGATAGGCAACCAAGGTTTTTCAGGGCCCTAATGCTTGTTAGTACAGGTTACTCTCCAAGCATCCTTTTTATAATGGTTGCATTTCAAATGCCCTCTCTGAGTATAGGCGGTTCTGAAAAAATCCTGCAATAATAGAGAAATCTTTGAAAAGACCATCTCTCTAGTAACTAGGGCCTTTTTAAACTTGGTACCTTCCTAGGTCTCAGAATCTGTTTACACAAAGGATGATGTAGCATTTACCCCACCACCAACACGAGAACAAAAAAAAGAAAACTTTACATTGATGGATGTATTATGGGATATGTTTACATATACATATTAAGAAAGGTGGTTTTCAAAAACAGATAAAATAAAAAAATCTACCCAATAAGTCAGAGAAAGAAAGATAGACACAGAATGGTCTCACTCATCTATGGGTTTTAGGAAAAATTAAAGACATTACTGTAATAAGGTCCAGCAACAAGAGAGTTAAAGACTGGAAGGGCTGGAAGGACCAGCTCATAATTTGAAACTCACCACAAAGAATGGTGAACTCTTTTGGGGAAATGACTACACTAACAGCTAGCATGACAATGTTAAAGAATGAGAGAGGTAGAATGCCTGTTGTGAATGCAGGAAGGGGTGGGGGAGGAGGGAGGCATTGGTGGTGGGAATGTTGCACTGGTGAAGGAGGGTATTTTGTTTGTTACTGAAAGCCAACTATAAACATGCTTGTAATCATGGTGCTAAATAAAGATTTATATGAAAAAAGAAAAGTAAAATATGTGCAAAGAAAATTTTCTGCATGTTACAACTCAGGTAAAAAGAGTGAGAAAAATTGATAAAAACATTGATAGAAAAATTGAAAATTTTCTCTCTAATATTCTCAAAGTAAAAAAACTGTCCATTTCTTGCAACTACTACAGAGATGCAAGAAGACTGAAGAGTGATTATGCCCAATTTCTTATTTTTCTTCTCATATATATAGTTTATATATACTATATATACTTATATTTAATTTATATTATATATATGGTTTTTGGGTCATACCTGGCAGCACTCAGGAGTTACTTCTGGCTCTATGCTCAGAAATCACTCCTGGCAGGATCAGGGGACCATATGGGATGCAGGTATTCGAACCACCCTCCTTCTGCATGCAAAGTAAATCCCTACCTCCATGCTATCTCTCCGGTTCCCTCTACTATATTTTTAATGTTATGGTTTTGCTTAACCAAAATTCATGTTATTCCTCCAGTGGAGAGCAGAAAAGCAGTATTTTTTGAGTGTTTTGAGTGATAGGACAGTCTGTTATAGCTAACTGCATGCACACATCCATTTTGAAAACTGATAAGCAAACTTAAAAAAGGTATTAAAACTTGCTAGAATAATAAAACCATACCAAGGTTAAGTTGCATCTTGCATCACCTAAGACAGTTTAAAACTATTTTATACATTGCTTTGGGCCATACTCAAAGTCAAAGAAAAAACTTCGGAGAAACTCAGTCTATTAGTTCGTTTACACAATTATGTAATAATGTATCACTGGGTAGCACATTATTGAATAATTGGTGAAAATATATGTAACATGTAATTTATATACTTATTAGGTGCTCAAGATGATTCTCTATATCTGTCACTAAAACACAGATTTAGCTCTGGTCTAATTTATATTAAGAACTTATAGGCAATGATATATAATATCATATATATATGATATATATCATAATATATAATATAATAAATGTAATTATATACAATTATGATTATTGTGATAAAGATTTAAAAATGATAAGGCATTTTGGAATATCATAGGCATTATTATTCTTAATTATTAGAGCAGTTGTTATAGAAAAATGACATTGAGCAAAATCATAGGAAAAGAAGAAAACCAGCATTTTAGTTCAGAATAACATATCACATTTTAGGATTTTAACATTTATATTGAGGAATATATTTATAATGCACAAATATATCTAATAAAACATTTTTGATGGGTAAATTCATAGTTCTTTACTAATAAAACTCCCTGATGGATATTGTGATGTTTGTGACTCTGAAGTTTTTAAATTCTCTTAGCAATAGCATCCTTTATTGTATCTCATGTGTATTCTAGCAAATACTGCAGTTAAGAGCAAAGCTTCTTCAATAAAGTGAAAATAGAAATCTTTGAAATCATGTATCTTGAAAAGAACAGTGTGATGTTTAAAAAATATTAAGCATCTGGATTTAGAATACCTTAAAATAGGTTGGACACACTGGATTTAGAAATATCTTAAACAGGTTGGACACATGTCTTGACTTCAATTTCTTGTACCACAGAACACACCTAGCATTATAGGGTAAGGCAACTTCATCACAACTGGGAGTAGTTCCCTATCACTCACCACCATCACTGTGTTTGGCTCCTATAAATAAAATAAAATGTATTGTAATAAATTTTGTGATTTACATACTCAAATAGTAAATTTAACTTTTTAAATAGATAAGGAAAATATGATGCTTTATACATTTTAGTGCATCTTTTTCTCCTTTCACATTTTCTATGTAACTTTATTTTAATAAAACTATTTTACTTCATTAATATATACAATTTGCATAATAAAAGTTGTGGGGTATATACTAAGTGAAGTAATGAGAAGAAAAACCCATAAACAGGGGACAATAAGATAGTATGGCAGGTATGGTGATTACTTTGCATAAAGCCAACCCAAGTTCAGACCATTGCATCCCACATAATTATTCGAGAACTGTCAAAAGTGATTTCCTGAGCCCACAGCCGAAAGTAAGTCCTGAGCACTTCTGTGTAAGCCTTCTCTGACCCAAAACATACATACACATGCAAAAACTTACAAATGAAAAAAAAAGCCATGAGCAATAATTATTCCAAATAAATAAGCTAAACATTTGAAAAGTTTTATATTATTAAGCTATTTAATGATTTTTATTATATTGTACCTAATGTATTTGTTTTTTAAAAACACTATTGAGTCTTCAAAGATATATTGAAATAAATACATATTAAAATTCCCTTATATTCAAGTCATTAAAATTATTAATGCAGCAGCATTATTGGCAGTTAAGTCATTCTATGTAAACCACAGGCAGTGTTTTCTTCTTCCAAATCAGTCTTATCTGCACAGTACTCTACATAAGTTAGACTCAGTATTAAATCTGTCAGAGCAGATGGTGCTTCCTAGGATCAATCACAATCTAGATCTCTTGGGAAGAAGCATTTCTCTAAGAATTACATGGACAGTTTCAATTTGTATCACATATGCCATACAACATCTGTCAGATAACAATTCTCTTCTTTGCTATTTTAAGATGGAGCTAATAATTACAACTTGTTCCCTATCAGAGTAATTTTTATATTGAGTGAGCTTAAGGCACAGGTAACTCAGATAACTCAATTACTGAAAAGATTTATTCAATTTCACTTTTAAAATAATTTCATCTTCAAATTAAAAACTCATTCTTTCTATGACATAGTTATTGAAGCAAATTCTTCTCTGAATAAAAGTGGAAAATGAGAAAATATTGTTTTTTAAATATCTTTAAACCATATTACTGTAGAATAGAAACCAAAAAGAGAAGTAGATGGACAATGTGACTTCTAGTAAGTCATGGATACCTTAAGATCGATTTTACATGTAACTTGACAGTTATAAGATACCTGGTTCAAGTTGATATATGGTAGAGATCTTCTAAGCATATCTGCAATTTTTTTTATTGTGACTGAAGTGCATTACACAGAATTATTTACAGTACGTAGTGACAATGAATGAAGGGCATTCCCACCACCAATGTCCTCCCTCCACTCCTGTTCCCAGCATGTCTCCCATATCTCCCTCCTTTACCCCCCAGAATACTAGTGTAACTGGTCTCCACTTTACAGCTTGTTGTAGATTGGGTATCTATTTTGTCATTGACTTTGGGTTTGGTGTTCCAGTCTGGTCATTTTTTTATTCGCACTACATGTTCATATGACTGGTCCTGGTATCATCATTTCCCCCCCTTCAATTTATGAGGCTGAATGATCCAAGTTATGCTATTCTGTTGGAGATATAAAGGTTAAAAAAAGAGAAGAAAAACTTGGATCAACTACTAAAGAAAAAAAAATCAATCACCAAGTAATATCCACAAGAGTGAAAGAGAAAGAAAAACGTGGAAGAAAAAGGAGAAGGAAAATAATATCAAAAACAAACAAATCAAAACAAAACAAGAAAAAGGAATGCTGGAGTGGCAGGGTTTGGTGTTCCCCCTACTTTTTTTTTTTTTTTTTTTTTTTGCATAGGCACAGTAAGTATTGGGGAAGGAAGGAAATTCCCGTGGCCTAAGAGATTCAGGGTTTCTCCACTCTTGAAGCATATTGTCATGGGAACAACCACTGACTCCATACATACTCATTGCCATATCCCAGGGATCTTTTTGTGGTGTCAGGAAACTTTCCTCTTGGTTGTGGATGAGAAAATCAGGCCACTGTAGCTAGCAATCTTGGTATTTGCGCAGGTGTTAGGACAAGGCCTAGGATAGAGTCTTTAGATTCATTGTTGGTGTGTTCAGTTTTCTGTATCATGTGCTCCATATTTTTGCTTGTTCCCTAAGCCAAAGTCTAGGGAATTATGATTCCAAAGTTTCTGCTCAGTCTGTTGTCAAAATTGGGCCTCTGTACTAGGAAATCTTGCTTTTTGTAAGAGTCCTGGGCTACAGCTAAGGGTAAAGTTTTCCTTAATAGTCTCAAGGTAAGTTCTGCCCAGTCAAGGTTGTCAAAGTCAGTTTTTTCTAGTTAGTGTTCTTATTTTTTATAGTTCAAAGGACAATATATCTTCTGATTTTCACTTAATGTTAGGTGATGTGATAGGACCTCTGGTCTTCGGTCAAGTTGTCATTTGATTGCTGTCCTCGTTGTCATATTAACACTGGCACAAGTAAATCTCCCAACGGAGCTTAGTTCCTGGTGTTGTTGCAGGAAGTTGTTTCAGAACAGAAAAGAAAATTATGGGAAATTCTCCAATTCTCCTTCTTCAGCTGTCTTTGAGCATGGACATTCATCTTTTGGTTTTATTCTTTTATTCTTGTAGTCAAACTAAATATTAGCTCTCATGCTTCTCCAGCTCATTAACTGCACATTCTTTTAGATTCTCATCTGCATTTAACATAGTTTTCTCTCTTTTCTCTCTTCCATCTGATAGCAAATTGTCTTTATATAAATTATTTATTTTACTAGTAAGGCAATTTCTGCAATAGAAATATTTATAATTAGAAGGCATACATTTTCTTATGCAAAGAATAAAAGAGGGGGTTAGACCTTTCCTTTCTTTTTTCTTCTTTTTTTATATAAATTATCTTTATTTAAACACCGTGATTACAAATATAATTGTAGTTGTATGATTACAGTCATATAAAGAACACCCCCCTTCACCAGTGCAGGATTCCCACCACAAATTTCCCAGATCTATCTACACCCCACCCCACCCACACCTGTACTCGAGACAGGCTTTCTTTTTCCCTCATTCATTCACAATGTTATGATAGTTTTCAGTGTAGTTATTTCTCTAACTGCACTTATCACTCTATGTGGTGAGCTTCATGTCATGAGCTGCACCTACATGAGGAAATGGGGGGAAATAAGGGTTGGGACTGAAGCAGTAAAATATTAGAAATGAGATTTGTAGGGCGGTATCAAGGTCACAATACAAGATGGATGTTATGGATATATAAAATATATGCATACAATACTATCAATAGAAAAACAAGGAGAAAAAAAATCCAGTGACTGTCCCAACATAAACCACTACTAAAACGGCCAGAATCTTTCCTTTCAACTGACTAAATGTTCTGAATTTCTTGGTATTATTCCTAAGAGCCACCTTTCAAATAAGTCAAAACAATGTATATATTTGTCTTTATAATTTAAATAACCCTTGATGATTGCAGGAGAATATTTACATACACCTATAATGTGCAAATATAAAGCTATCACAATAAACCTAACATCCAGTTAATGATCCAGTTAATGGTCATATTAATGAACAAATTCTTTAAATTATTCTTCTATTTGTTCTATTTATTCTTGTTCTGTACTTATATTTCCATGAAAATTTTCTCATATTTAGCAAGATTTTTTATTGATACCTTAAGAATAAGATGACTTACTATTTATCTTTTTTATGTAGGTATTTTAAACTGTTAAACTAAATGAAACTACATCAGAGCATAGATTTCAATTCGATATTACCCCAAGTATAAGAAAATAAAGATATGGGGCTGGAGAGATAGCATGGAGGTAAGGCGTTTGCCTTTCATGCAGGAGGTCATCGGTTCGAATCCCAGCGTCCCATATGGTCCCCCGTGCCTGCCAGGAGCAATTTCTGAGCATGAAGCCAGGAGTAACCCCTGAGCACTGCCGGGTGTGACCCAAAAACTACCAAAAACAAAACAAAACAGAAAGTAAAGACATGAGCTGGAGGCACCCTTCAGCTGGAAGGGGATCTTAAACCTTACATGTAGACAACCCTAATTCAGTCCTCAGTATTCCATACATATGGTCCCTTTATACACTACCAGAAGTAATTCCTCAGTACAAAACCAAAAGTTGCCAGTGAGAATTGCCAGGTAAATGTCAGATAAATTAGTCTTTTTCTTTCTTTCTTCTTTCTGTTCTTTCTTTCTTTCAGTCTCTTTCTTTCTTTTTTCTTTTCTTTTCTTGTCTTTTCTTTCCTTTCTTTCTTTCTTTCTTTCTTTCTCTCTATCTTTCTTTCTTTCTTTCTTTCTTTCTTTCTTATTCTTTCTTTCTTTTCGTTCTTTCTTTCTTTCTTTCTTTCTTTCTTTCTTTTCTTTCCTTACTTCTTTCTTTCTTTCTTTCTGCTTTCTTTCTTTCTTCTTTCTATTTCTTTCTTTCTTTCTTTTCTTTATTTCTTTCTTTCGTTCTTTCTTTCTTTCTCTCTTTCTTTCTTTCTTTCTTTCTTCTTTCTTTCTTTCTTTTCTTTCTTTTTTTCTTCTTTCTTTCTTTCTTTCTTCTTTTCTTTCTTTCTTTCTTTCTTTCTTTCTTTCTTTCTTTCTTTCTTTCTTTCTTTCTTTCTTTCTTTCTTTCTTTCTTTCTTTCTTTTTTTCTTTCTTTCTTTCTTTCTTTCTTTCTTTCTTTCTTTTTTCTCTCTCTGTCTGTTTCTTTTTCTTTCTTTCTTTATTTCTGTCTTTCTTTGTTCTTTCTTTCTTTCTTTCTTTCTTTCTTTCTTTCTTTCTTTCTTTCTTTCTTTCTTTTTGATGGGGGGAGCACACCTGGCAATACTCAAGTGCTTCTCCTGACTCTGCACTCCTGGCAGGCTCGCGTGACCATATGGAATACCAAGAATCAAACTTGGGTTCGTCCTTGGGTCAGCCACATGCAAGGCAAATACCCTACTGCTGTGCTATTGCTCCAGACCCATAAATTAGTCTTGCTTTATAAACAATTTATCGTTAAAATAAGTATTGCCAGGTAAAAGCCACAACAAATGAGTCTTGTATAATTTATCATAGAAGTAAGTTTTCACTTGTACCTCTGCTGCAGCTGATCCTACAATAAGTGAAGTAATGAGAGATCATTTGGTCAGTGTTACTTAAATTATTTGTTACATCTTTATTTATAATAATTCCTTTTTAGAATACATGCATATAATACATGTATTATAATATACATGGTCTTTAAATGATCACCACTTAGCACCATGGATAATATTTTATTTTATATACTGCCCTATATCTTGCTCTATATATAAACTAAGATTATTGTGATCAAGAAACTTTTTTATCAACTGGAAATATTATCTTACTTGAAAATGCATATGAGCCAAAAATTAAAGAAATTATCTTTAAATAGGAAAATTATATCTAGTAGTTATAGTAATTAATAACAAAACAGAAGCTATCAATTCTGATATCAATTCTAATAGAATTTTTACACATAATCATTTTGTCATCATAAACATAAAAATACAAGTTTATAATCAAAAAAGGGGATATAATTTTTATTTGTATAATCATAAATACAGAATGAGGGACCAAAGTGATAATGTAGCATTTAGGGTATTCAACTTGCATGTAGCTGACATGGGTTTGATCTCCAGAACCCCATACAGTCCTCCAAACCCATTAGTGTAATTCCTAAATGAAAATCCAAAAGTAAGTTTTGAGCACCACTGTTGTGGCCAAACTTTATATATATATAGTACTATTATAAGTGCATAAGTAAAGCCACTTTTAAAGACAACTCTTTTATTACCATTCCTAATATAGAAAATAAATCATCAAATGTGATTTTTTATAGCCAGTATAATTATGTGTATTTTCTAAGATATGTTCAACTTTATAAAGCTTATCAGTTTAAAAAAATGACTGCTGGGCCTGGAAGGTGGCGCTAGAGGTAAGGTGTCTGCCTTACAAGCGCTAGCCAAGGAACGGACCGCGGTTCAGATCCCCCGGCGTCACATATGGTCCCCCCCAAGCCTGGGGCGATTTTCTGAGCACATAGCAGGAGTAACCCCAGGAGCATCAAACGGGTGTGGGCCCAAAAAAACCAAAAAAAAAAAAAAAATTGACTGCTTATCATACTTTAGGGAGAGTTTATTAAATTGTATTTTATTTTATTTTTTTATTTTTATTGTTTTTTTGGTTTTTTGGACCACACCCAATTTGATGCTAAGGGGGTTACTCCTGGCTAAGTGCTCAGAAATTGCCCCTGGCTTGGGGGGGACCATATGGGACGCTGGGGGATCGAACCGTGGTCGTGATCTTTCCTTGGCTAGGGCTTGCAAGGCAGACACCTTTACCTCTAGCGCCACCTTGCCGGCCTTAAATTGTATTTTAATAGAAACTCAAATTTATATTTTAAATGATCATATATTCTGATTATTATATATAAATTATACTTAGTTTAAAAATATTTGACCATAAATAAAATGATTTAACAGTTAATAAAGAACATCTTTTAAGTATATCATCAAGAAAATGTTTTTTTTTTGTTTTGTTTTTTGGTTTTTGGGCCACACCCGGCGGTGCTCAGGGGTTACTCCTGGCTGTCTGCTCAGAAATAGCTCCTGGCAGGCACGGGGGACCATATGGGACACCGGGATTCGAACCAACCACCTTTGGTTCTGGATCAGCTGCTTGCGAGGCAAACACCGCTGTGCTATCTCTCCGGGCCCAAGAAAATGTTTTTATAATAAATAAATATACACATAAGTTTAAGAGAATTCCAATCTTAAGAAAAGCAGGATGACTCATTTTGTAGCACACATCTGTAACCTTATTAATTTATTTAAATGAACTTTAAGAGGTTTATAACAGTCAAAATTATGCACTCGTTTTGCGCTTGACCATATGCACTTAAGCAGAAACCTGATCAAGGACAATGGGATTGACTAGTGGAGGTATAAAGGGAAAGGGGTTTTTAGAATCAGAAGCACACACTAGTAAAAATTCAATAAAAATACAATAAGACTGTATATCTTCAAATATTTCTCTTCATTTTCTGAACTCTTTGTAATCTTGTGTATACACACTTTAAAGACATACACTATTAAAACAAAAATTAGAAAAGAATCTGAAACCAAGATGTGCAGCCTTTCATGCCATGACTTAAGAAGCCTGTTATTTAACAAGATCGAGAAAAAATGATATAAATTTTATATCTGTAACACAAAAGCATGATTACAGGATGACAATGACAGCAATGCCATGAATTATTGCACCATAGAATACAGATGCAAAGCCATTTCTGAATACCCAAGATGTTTAAATGACTAGTGGCTTGTAGACTTCACAAATTCACAAACTGATGCACTCATAAATATATTCCTCTCTTTACTTAAATAAAAGCATATGAGAAGTGCAGGAAGCAAACATAAAGACATTTCTATATACCACCATTGGAACTGCTGATTTTCAGTTTTACTGTCTCCTTTAGATTTGTCCTTATACTTCTAAAGCCAAAATTAAAAAAGGCAGAACAGAAAAACACACATATGTGTGTACAATTGTTTGGAAACAGTGTCTGATTATGCACATTATATGCTTCGACAATGATTCTGACTCATCCATGTTGAAACCTATCTGTTCAATGTGTCACTCTAGCTGACAACGCTCTGCAGGTGGTGCGGATGCCAGTGCTGTTTCTGCTGACCGGGAGCTGTTACGACTGGTCTGAAGTTGACAAGAGATTTACAAGAGGAGACATACAATTCTCTAGTATAATCAAAACTTCTCTCTGCTGTCCATCTTCTGTTCTTAGTGGAACTATTTGCATTTTTTTATGTTTGTGCCGCTGACAGGTGCTAGAACATCTTCAGCTTTAGTTGGACACTTAGAAATGAGCTACATAATATATAGTGTGTGTGGCAAAATTGCCTATTTCACAAATTAATCCCAAGCTTGTTTTGCAATGGACATGCCATAAAACTGAGTAAATTTCAATAGATCAATTATGCTGATCTACCTTGGGGGCTAAGTCATCATTAAAGGCAACCTTAGTATACTTCAGTTTTAGATCCATGTAAACTTCTCAATTGAGATTCCCCCATATTTGGTCTATAAACTTAAGAAAAGCTTGTTCCTAAAGTTCACTTCATTAAATAAGATGGCAGGGTTTTTGGGTTTTTATTATTTGCAAAGTCAAGTAAAAGCTATTATCAGACCTTTTCTTATGAACTCAGCACAAATCATGCCATCTTTTACTCAATACAACCCATACAAATACAAATTCAAGTTGATCTGAAGTTCACTATCCTTGAGTCAGAAACTTATAAAGTTTCTTCATCTTTTTATCACCAGAACGAAGATATAAAATTGTCATGTCACATCTTGCTTTTTTCCCCTTTTAAACAATTGAAGTATATTTCAAAATGCTGAAATAACATATTCTTTTGTTGCACCTCCATGCACAAAATTTTATTTAAGTGTTTACTGATGCTGTTGCTATCTTTATACGAAGTGCAAATACATGAGCAATCTTTAACATTTAGCAGGCCAACACCTATAGTCTGTGCTGTTGAACATATTTTTAAAGGATTATGCAGAACATTGTGGAGGTGGTAATCTATCACAAAGAAATTTAGGTTTAGAATGGATTTCTCAATCACTTCTAAAGTTTTTCTTTCTTTTTTTTTATTTGAACACCTTGATTGCATACATGATTGTGTTTGAGTTTCAGTCATGTAAAGAACACCACCCATCACCAATGCAACATTCCCATCACCAATGTCCCAAATCTCCCTCCTCCCCACCCGACCCCTGCCTGTACTCTAAACAGGCTCTCCATTTCCCTCATACATTCTCAATATTAGAACAGTTCAAAACGTAATTATTTCTCTAACTAAACTCATCACTCTTTGTGGTGAGCTTCCTGAGGTGAGCTGGAACTTCCAGCTCTTTTCTCTTTTGTGTCTGAAAATTATTATTGCAAGAATGTCTTTCATTTTTCTTAAGACCCATAGATGAGTGAGACCATTCTGCGTTTTTTTTCTCTCTCTCTCTGACTTATTTCACTCAGCATAACAGATTCCGTGTACATCCATGTATAGGAAAATTTCATGACTTCATCTCTCCTGACAGCTGCATAATATTCCATTGTGTATATGTACCACAGTTTCTTTAGCCATTCATCTGTTGAAGGGCATCTGGGTTGTTTCCAGAGTCTTGCTATGGTAAATAGTGCTGCAATTAATATAGGTGTAAGGAAGGGGTTTTTGTATTGTATTTTTGAAGTTTTTTTTTCCATTCTTATATCAAAGTTTAACCTGCTTAGATCTCTGGAATAGGAATTAAAGTACATGTAGCCATTATAAGCAGCCTTACATGTAGACATTATAGCTTGCAGCCCTCGTTTCAATACCAAATACCAAATATAATCACATGATCTCTGCCAGGATTTATGAGACAAGAATTATTTTCTGAAATACATTGAATGTGGTACAATTTATTCAAAAATAAACAATGTTAGATAGATGAGCTATAGAGTAATTCAAGACATGTATTCCTTTTAGAATCATTTTTTTTTATCAACCAATTTGTGAACCTAAGATATTTCTATATTTTACTTATTTTTAACTTTACTAGTTTTGTTATAAACAGGAAAAAGTGTAAAAGTATATAAAAATGAACAGAGCCTTTAAACAACTTAACCTAGAAACACTGCTTTAATGGAACATTAACTTTAACACTGGACTATGAAAGCCTATAACAAGGCAATGTTTATTGTCAATTGACAAAGAAAAAATTCCTGATTAATTTACAACTTTTAAAAAGCCCTAATGTTTTATGCATGATTAGTATTATAGAGATAGATAGATGATATAGATATAAATATTGGGAATTGTTAGACTAATTTCTGAAATCCTTAAAGAACTTTCACATCCACACTGACAACTGGATGATGTATTATCAAAGTACCTAAAAGTAGATTAAACAGCTTTAAATAATTTCAAAGATAATTTTAAATTTCAGTGTTGTTAAAAAGAAAACATAACTTTTTTTTGCAGCCTGAATGATAATGCAGCAATAGGGTATTTGCTTTGCATGTGGCCGACCCAGGATGGCCATGGATTTGATCCCTAATATCCCATATGGTTCCTGGAGCCCGCCAGGAGCAATTTCTGTAGCCAGGAGTAACTCCTGAGCTCTGCCAGGTGTGGCCAAAATAAAACAAACAAATAAATACATTTTATAACTTCTCTATCTCCAATGATTTTGATTTGCACAGAAAATGACCTTAGGTAGCTAGGTTAGAGTCATGTCTATGAACAGAATGATAATACTGAAGTAGAAAACTTAATTATTTAAAAATACCATGCTTTTTAAAAATATTTTCTTTATTTTTGTACATATGACTTTGATAATTAGACATGCTAAACAAAGTCTTTGTAAATATAATATAACATAATTGATAAAATAAAAAAGTGTGTCAGAACATAAAGGTATCTTATAATTTTCAGTATAGAAAAATATAATAAAGTTTGAACTAAAGTATCTTTACTATTCTTACTTTATAGATGAGTAGCCTGAAGTTTAATATATAAATTATCTTGTTACCATGCCCAGGATTTCAATTCCAAAAAAAGAAAAGGGACACCATGCAATATTTTACATTTGCCTTCTAGATTGTTACACTGAAACTATATATGAGTGGATATGTGTGTGTGTGTGTGTGTGTGTGTTAAGATATTTTATATGAGAAACATGGAGTATATTACTGGAGAACTTATCCTCTGACTTGGATCGTGCATATCAGGATCATAAAGCTTAAATAGAAGATGGAATTAGATTAGCTATGGTTATCTATCCTCTTGACATTTAACATTCAATTTAATTGAAAAAAAAATGTAACCTGCAGCTCATGTTTTCTTCCTCTTCTGAATTTAGTAGATTTGCTTTTTTATATGGAGTACATCACAATGAACTCAAATTGACTCTTTTGCCAATGTAATTTTATATTTAAAATGCCTATATTTAAATAAAGCTTTTTGTAAATATACTATTTATTTTGTTCATCTATGCTTTTATTTATAATTGAACCTTGAAACTTTGATTCTATATTTTATTTACTTAGCTCTGCACCTTGATGGAGATACTCCTGGAACTGTGGCACTGTTGAAGCAGTAAAATGTTATCATCTCACTGAAGCCTTAATTTTCTTGTGGGAAAGTTCAATTTAAGTTTCATTCATCAAAGGGTTCAACAAGTTGTTTCAAGTTATGTGATATTTGAAGAAAACCATGTAACACTGATAGTATAACCAAAACAGCACAGAATTTTCCTGGGTTATATCAATATTGGTTATCATTCATCATTATTAAAATATGGCAGGTACCAGTCAATATGAGGTATGAATAATAGGGTGAAAAAAGCATCTTTCCAAATAGGAACACATATTATGGGTTTAATTGACTAAGACAGCAAATCAAAGCTTAGTCATTTATAAATTTTGTGATCTTATGAAAATTTATTGAATGTCTTTTTACTCAACTTTCACCATGGAAGAGTTGAGGACTAATACTATAATATCTATATTTTTTTGTTTGTGGCAATTTCCTTCTTTTATTTTTAAGCAATTTTCTGCTGTTTCATGATAATAAAACAATGGATTCCAAACCATGAAATATATAGTGAAATATATTTTATAGGTAAAGTGTGCATGGTTTCCATATTTTTATTGTTTATATTTTGAAAGAAACTTCAAATTAGTCAAATTACAATAAAATAATCTGTCTACTATATAACATGAATTATCTATATGCATATATGCATATATAATGTTACTTTTATTATCTTTGGTGGCTAGAGAAATATATAGTTGTTAAGTTTCTTGTGTTACCTTTGGCCATCCTTATCCCAGCAACACAGGATCCCCAAGCATTTCAAGGTATAGTTCTAGAGGCTCACAAACCTCCAGATCATCCCAATAATCTTTAGCAGCACAGTCCTGAGACACATCAGAATCTAAAGAACATGCTTTGAACTGAAATTCTGGTTGACTGAGAATCACCAGAAAACCCCCCTGGGCTCTCTGAGCACCATTTGGGACCTATTTTACCCATGCAAAAACTTATGTATGGTTGATAAAATAAAACTTCTCATTTGTTGAACTGAAGCAATAGCATTGCTCACATTAATTGTAGAATCAGAATTCTAAAATTAGCATCTTGGATACCATGGAAGATTTTTGGTCATAGATAATCTCACAATTCAGCTGGCATGCCTCAAAAGGCAATATTGTAAGAAATTTCTAGAATAATATGGATGACAACTTAAGACATAAAATATTTTTAAGTTATGTTTTGCCACTATATGTAAACTAAAAGAATCTTAAAAATATGAACCTTTTGTATGAGTTTTTGAATTTGAGTATCATTTGTATTATTTACACATACCTTATAAATCTACAGTAAGCAATTATAAAATATTTGTTTAAGATGGCATTAAATAGACTTTAAAGTCATATAAACAACAACAACAAAAATAACCTTAAACACTTTGACTACACCAAAACACATTTTTGATGCATCTACTAACCTTTGAATCTAAGCATGTTTACTTGAAATTATTTTCCTTCTTTGTGAAGTATTGTAATATAAATTTTATCTATTGATTTTTGTAAAGATAGCCTTCTTGAGATGAATTAGCTGGGGAAATTTAAATAAATAAATAATTTTACATAATTATTTCTGCTGATATTAAGCCCTAATTATTTTATTCATATATATTAGGAATTTATATTTTCTTTCAATATATAGATATCTGTGCAGTCTTTGAAGTTTTTTTTTTTACTTCACAAGACAGTACGTAAAATTATTTGCAAAAATGAGTAAAATAAAGATGCAAGATTACTTTTTAAGAATTATTAGAAATTTTAATATATAGAAATAGAATAGCATTAAGTCAAATGCAGGTCCCATCTGAATAGCAAACTCCTGAGAAGATGTTAAAACTTTATATCTGTATAAAGTCTAAAAGCTTTGAATATGTAAAAGCTAGTTACACATTTCAAATACATTCACTATCTTGGACTCAGCAGGATCCCCACAATTTAGTCAAGCTGCCCTATGTGGGGTTGATTTCCATAATCAGGTAATATTTTCAAATCAGTAAAGTGGAGAAGACACAGAGATTGCCTACTAGATTGCCTACTCTCTTTTGATATTTATAATGACCTGTGTCTTAAAATAACATTGATGCATATATTATTTTTGCCTCTTTTCTGCTGTTTCACTTAAGGGTTTAAGTATATTCTGTGATTTACTCCACTTTGGTAAAAACTAAAGTTTGATTTCTTCAGTAATTTCTCTTTACCTCTCTTTTCCCTTTCTGGACTTTCATTCCCTCTAGTTATCTAAACTTTCTCCTTTTTTCACTCTTTTCTTCTCTCTTTTCCTCCTTTCTCCTCCCCCTTCCTCCCTGCCCTCTTCTCTCCCTCCCTTCTTTTTTCCTTTATCTTTCCATAGTATGTGATTATGCCAGAACATCACACAAGCAGAACTCTGTACATGCTAAAAATCTTTGTGATTAAAATATTTCTATGTCAGGCCTGGACTTGTGTATTTTTATTTTCATTGTAATTTTTAACTTTCACTTTACTACTTCATACTCCTACTTCAAAGACGATTACCCTGAATTAATTTTATGGTAAGAATAGAGCTTACTTTATGGATTTTTACAGTATAAAATTGGTTTAGTTAAAAAAATTCTAGGTAAGTAATCCATAATAGAGAAATTTATGTTTAAAAATGAGAAATATAACATATATCAATGCATGTATAAAGTCCTTAGAAGAAGGCTCTCATTGATTTAACTTCTACCTGCTAGAGAAGGCAAAAAAATGTGAGTGCCTGGAGAAATCTAAGAAGTTTATATTTTAACTGGGGAATCCAGGTAAAAATGGTTTAGGTCCTTTTGTTTAAATTTTAATGAACATAACAAAAAAGTTAGTGTTTGTCAAAATGTAGTCTCAAATCAGTTACATTGTATTGATGCAAACTTTAAACTTATTCAAAAAAAATTTCTAAAGCTCTCTCCCAAACTTTCACTCATAAATCAGAGGGTTGGTTCAGGAAACTATTGACAAGCCATTAAAGTAATGTGGATGTACATTATATAGTTTGAGAACTACTCAGTTGGCGTAATTTCTTACTTCATGAGCCTCTCCTTCTGATAAGCACCAATCACTATAAGGTAGATTAATTTTTTGACTGTCTTCACTGCTATATAAAGCATTGTTAAGAGATTTTTTAGCCATTTAAGTATAATAAAATATATTTTATTTATATATATTTAGTATAAATCAAACTTAAAGATATAAGTGGAGGTTTACAATATAGCTTAATTTTTTTTTTTTTTTTGGTTTTTGGGCCACACCCGGTAACGCTCAGGGGTTACTCCTGGCTATGCGCTCAGAAGTCGCTCCTGGCTTGGGGGACCATATGGGACGCCGGGGGATCGAATCGCGGTCCGTCTCCTAGGCTAGCGCAGGTAAGGCAGGCACCTTACCTCCAGCGCCACCGCCCCGCCCCATAGCTTAATTTTTTACCATTTAATTTTATTTTCCGAAGGTTCTTCAAGATTTGTATTTATAAAAATTTATTGAAAAATATAATATAATCAGATAATAAATTATTAAAAATAAAAAAAATCTGTGAATGACTTTTCTTAAACTTCTAAGCATCCATCAAAAAGCCAAAGGACCATCTCCAGAGATTGCTTGGTTGTCCTAATCAATAAGCAGATCAATGCTTGGGATAGAGTATTGAGATTCGACATTTTGCTTTCTTTTGTCACTATGGCCACTCCAGCAGTGTATAGATTTTTCTGGTCTATACCCTCTGATGTTGGGGCAGTAGGATATGTGCTGCTGAGGAAATAAACAAGTCTTGCACATAGACATATTCTCTTCTAATCCTTCTTCTAACTCTTCAGCACTAGGATGTATTATAAAAACTTGAGTTAGCATATTAAATTACCCAGAAACTACTATGCCATTTTCTTATTGTCAAAGTGCTATATGAGAAAAGAATCCAAACATTTTTTTAAACAGTGAACATTCTTGCTGTTATTTGTGTGATCATCTGTTGTAGACAAATCTTGTTTAGTGATCATATATAATTAGTGTTTCTTTACTTTGAGACCAATTTTGTGAATCTCAAGGGACCTTATATATTATATAGTTCCAAATTTAAATTAGCCATATGCAATGCAGGTAATTTGTTCTTCATAGTTCCTATCTGACCACCTACTTTTATTTTAATCAATTCCTTTTTACCTTTTTTTGAGAACTCTGGGTGAGGAGATAAACTGATTCAGCAGATTAATTCATATATCTCAGGGATTATGAGAGAAATCCAAATCACAATTTTATCTTTATGGGTTACTATGAAAGACAGCACCATTGTATTCTTTATTCAGGGCCAATTAAAAAAGAAAAGGATAATCCATATAATTAAAAAAAACCCTCAAGTACACACCTTCATTTCTGAAGAATGTTATCAACAATTCAAGTTTTTCAGAGTGAAAGACTTAAAATCAGATACTACTATGATTGTTCCCTTAATATTACCCTCTTTGGCTACATGCTCAAATTATTGTTTCAATTCTCAGATTCATGATTTTATAAAATTGTATTATAGCCATTGATTTTAGACCTCAGAGAGATATTCATCTATGCAGGAGAAATATGAAAACTTTCAGAGTTCACATTCAAAAGAAACAAGAGACAAGTAGCTTAAAGCTGGTCTAGATTTATTAAACAGGATTTTCTGAAACAGGTTAGGGGAAACTTAGCTGCAAGCTTGAGAAACATGGCTAACAAAAGCAGTGTGAGCCAAAGACTTTTGACCAGAATAAAAGATCATGAGCTGTGTTTGAAGGAGACTAAATTTTCCTTGAACAGGGATATGCCATATCAAAATATAAGAGCATTAAACTTTTACAAACATATAAAAGCTTTTAAAATGCTTTTAGAAATATAAAAGCATAAACTTATATTAACAGAACACTCTTGTCCTAAAAGCAAAGACATAGTTCAAAATATTTGAGAAATAGGTATCTAGATTTTTGCTCAGATGCATCTATCCTGAAAATCTTGGCTCTCTAGAAGAATCAAGTATAATCTTCAGTAAATCTCATGTTCAAAAATGTATTCTAGTTTTTTTTTCCTCATGTTATTTATAAGTTATCTAAGCTATTTTCTTTCCTCTTAAACTGAGTTAGAAGAAGATCTTCAAAGCCATTTTCTTTTCTGTGGGTACTCATGAAATTTTGGGTGCCACTAAAGGGCAAGGCCTTTGTCAAATATACCATTAGCTTGAATTTAATCATAGGAATTATTGAAATAAAAATAGTGCATAAATTGCAGTAGGACAATGCACTGTAATATAAGGGAAGATGGATTTATTAGTTAAGTTACATGCATGTCAAAGGATTTTTTATCCACCTGGATAGTTATAGAGAAACTTAAAGTTAGAAAGAGCATATAAGCTATTTTCAATAAACAAAATTTACTATAATAGCACAAAGATTCTAGTCTACATTAAACCTAATACACAAACAGTCCATTAATAGCATATTACTTTTACATCCTGAACCAAGGACAAATTTTGATTCTCTTGTAGGCTATATAAAAGACATATTTTGATTTTTTTTACCATAGCTATTGTAGCTGAAAATCTAAATTTGAAGCCCAATGTCAATACAATAAAATTTAGCAGATATTGTTAAGTTACAAGAGTTATGTTTAAATAACTCAAAATCATTATAATTTTCCACTTACCCAATTTTATTAAGATATAATTAGCTAAAAATTTGATAAGCAACCATCATGTTCCTATTTCTTCAAGACATTATGGTAAAATTTGATTTATGAATTTAGCATTTGCCATAAAAATGAAGGTTAAAATATGGTTGACCCTCAAAGTATGTGTAAAATTACCTATTTTGAATAAAATCTGTCAAAGAAGTTCCTTGTTCTTTCACTCAACTAAAAAATTGTAATGATAGTTTTGCCTTGAGCAAGGCAGACTTGTCATGGACAGATTAATTTGCAGAGCAACTGTGCAGAACGAAAGTGCTTCTGGGGATCACAAGTGCTTCTGGCTGATTTTAAGCTTGGGGGTAATGTTGCAAGTAGTGATAGATACTTCAGACCATGAAAATGTCACCAAACAATAAAGTTCCCTTGTGAGTCTGTGAGTAAAGTGGATATTTGGCCCTACTGTGGCCTGTTCTTTTTTAAATATCTTGTTTTGATAATATTGGCAATGCTGTTAGTATTACAATTCAAAAAATTATGTTCAAAACATGTATAGGGATGTATTAAGTGTAAGCTAAGAGAGCTTTGAAGCAATAAGAATGCTTTTTTTTACATATAACAATTGAATAAATAACAAGATAATAAAAGAAGATATGATAAAATCTTAAGCATATAGATTCCTTGTGAATAATATGGAACACAAGGAGTACTGAATAGCAACAGAGTACTAAATAGTTGTGTCATTTTAGAAGCTATATTTCTTATGGTTAGCCATTTTATATGTATATTTACTTTTGCAATTCTTTACATGATATACTTGCTTAAGTCCAGCATCATCTAAAATGACAATTTTCAATGCCTAAAACCTATATTTTCATAAATTTTAACAACAATATATATTCATTACTCAACATTTGCATAATCCTGCTATTAATCATTTTGTAGTTGAGAAAAATAAAAATAATTCAAAATTTACTTAAATGTTCTGAACATTTCTGTTTATTAGATAGAAGTTTGATTACTTTTTAATTTTATTTATTTATTTAATTTATTTTATTTTATTGGTTTTTTGGGCCACACCCAATAGTGCTCAGGGGTTACTCCTGGCTATCTGCTCAGATATAGCTCCTGGCAGGCACAGGGAACCATATGGGATGCCGGGATTCAATCCAATCACCTTAGGTTGGCTGTTTGCAAGGCAAATGCCACTGTGCTATCTCTCTGGCCCCAACATTTTCTTTATTTTAAATAAAAATATTTCATGTTATTTAAAATAGTTTATCTTACATAGTTATTTTTCAACAAGAGGCAGAATGTTTCAAGATCTAGACCTCAAAGGGTCTTCAATAATATTATAAAAGTTATGCCAATGGTGAAAGCTATAGAATCAAAGCTGAAAAAATGGGAATACATCAAATTAAGTTTCTATATGGCAAAAGAAACATGTTGAGTGTGAGACAATATTTGCACTCACACATCAGGTAAAGGGATGATAACTAAGATATAGAAAATACCCACGAAGATTAACCACCACAAATCAAAAACCTTTTTATAAATGGGGAAAGAATATAGAGATCTTTCTAAGGAAGAGCAATTGATAGCCAACAGGCACAGGGAAATAAAACTCAAGTACTTATCACGGGGAAATACAAAAATATTATCAACAACAATACAAATGGCACATTTCAGAAATACTGAGAACAATCTGTAATCTGTGTTGGCAAAGATGCACTAAAAAAGAAATTTTCATTCACTGGTGATGTGTCTTCTTTTGAACCCCTATAAAAACACTATAGAAGGTTCTCAGTAAGAGCAGAAGTGAGCTGTCATATGACCTAGAAATTTCACTCTTGGCCATGACAGAAAAATATTCTTTCCATCTTTTGATGAGGTTGGATGTTTTTTTCTTGTTAAGATCTGTCAGTACCAGTACCTGGTATATTTTCGATATTACCCCCCTTATTTCATGGGTATTGGATGAATAGTTTCTCCTATTCTGTGGGTGGCTTTTGTATCTTAGGCACTATTTCCTTTGAGGTGCAGAATCTTAGCAGCTTAATATAGTACCATCTGTTTATCTCTGCTTTCACATTTTTGGATAGTGCTATTTCCTTCTTGATGATGACTTTAGTCTCAATATCAAGGAGTGTTTTACCTACTTGTTCATCTATATACCTTATGGTTTCAGGCCTGAAATCAAGGTCTTTAATCCATTCGGATTTGACCTTTGTGCATGGTGTTAGATGGAAGTCTGAATTGACTTTTTTACAAGTGGCTAACTAGTTCTGCCAACTCAACTTATTGAATAAATTTCCTTGCTCCATTTTGGATTTTTTGCCCCTTTATTAAAAATTAACTGATTGTATGTTTGGGGAACATTCAGAAGAAATAAACAGACACTTCCTCAAAGAAAAATACAAATGGCTAAAAGACGTATGAAAAATGCTCCACAACACTAAGCATCAGGGTGATGCAAATCAAAACAACTATGAGGTACCATATCACACCACAGAGACTGGCACACATTACAAAGAACAAGAACAATCAGTGCTGGTGGGGATTAGAGATAAAGGAACTCTTATTCACTGCTGGTGGTAATGCTGTCTAGTCCAGCCTTTATGGAGATTCCTCCAAAAACTGGAAATTGAGCTCCCATATGATCTAGCTATAGCACTCCTAGGGATATACCCTAGGAACACAAAAATGTAATACAAAACTCAGATCAGATCTGAAAAAATGGGTGGAAACGATTAAAGATATCCAGGTACATTAATGGTGTTAAGGAAGAACCGAAGGAATTATTCAAACCATGATGTCAACAAGACTGAAGTTGGAAGACCCACACTTTAACAACCAAACTTAAACAAGTATCTTCTAAAGGGGTGGGAGTGCAAAGTATGGGATGAATTCAGGAAACACTGGTGCTGAAACAGTGTATGTCTAAAACTATATATAACTTTGGAAATCAAAATGATTTTAATAAATAAATAACCTCTAACATATTAAAATATGAAATATTTACAAATAAATAATAATGGATGTGAATAACACTGGTGTATATTTTCCTATTAAAGGAGGTAGAAGAAAATATTAAGTAATGGAAAAATTTTATATCCATAGATTGGGATAATTGACATTTTGAAAATAACCATCTCACACAAAGCATTTTGCAAAAACAATATAATTCCCACAAAAATTCTATGACATTCTTTAAGGACTGAGAACATTTCATAATATTTTATTGAATCATAAATTTGTTAAATAGTCAAAGCAATTCTCAGCAAAATATCAGTTACTGCCTTTAGAACTTTATATTTTAAAACTATAGTTACCAAAATAAATAAAGTGCAACTCTAAGAATGATGGAATATAATCAAAAGTCCAACTTTCAGAACAATGAAAGATAATTAAAAGTTCAGAGATAAGTAGTCATATTTTAGGAAATCAATTTATGCTAAAATAACTGGTATTTGTTGTTTAGTACTTTGTTTCTTTGTTTTGCACCACACCTAGAAGTAAGTGCTCAGTGCATTTTTTTTTTTTTTTTTTGGTTTTTGGGCCACACCCGGCATTGCTCAGGAGTTACTCCTGGCTCTCTGCTCAGAAATAGCTCCTGGCAGGCACGGGGGACCATATAGGACACCGGGATTTGAACCAACCACCTTAGGTCCTGGATCGGCTGCTTGCAAGGCAAACACCGCTGTCAGTGCTTATTTGTAACTTTGTTATTAAAGACTTAAAGGACTCAGGGGACCATATGGAATGCTGGAGATAGAACCTAGGTCAGCAGCATGCAAGGCTAGTTCTGTACTGCTGTTTTCAGCTCTGGCCACAGAAAGAGATAGGTTTTGTAAGTGGAGCATAAAAAGGGATCTCTAATAAATGATGCTGAGAAATGGATATCCACATACAAAATGAGGAGGAGGAAGAGAATTAAGAGAAGTAGCAGAAAAAAGAGGATGATAGAAAGGAGGATGAGAATAGTAAGAGGAGTAGTTGGAGAGAAGTAGAACAGAAAAAGAGGAGGAGAAGAAAGATAGAAGAGCAAGGCGAGGAGGATAGAAGAGAGGAGGGAAAGGATAGAAAAGAGAAGGAGGAGAAGGCAGAGGTGGAAAAAGGAGGAAGATTAAAGGAAGAAAGGAGTATAAGAAAGAGGAGGAGAAACGAGTGAAGAAAAGGAAGAGAAGAAAGAAAGAAGTAAGCATATCTCACAACATACACAAAAGTTAATTCCAAGTGGATTAAAAGCCCAGGATTATATCAGACTCCACAAATAATGTGAGAAATACTAAAAAAAATCTCTCAGATTTCTCAGATTTCTGCAGTGATTTAACTCCATTAGATACCAATTACAGGGGCCAGAAAGATAGCACATAGGTAGGGCATTTGCCTTGCAAGTGGCCAATCCAGGAGGGACCTGTCTGATTCCTGGCATCCCATGTGGTCCCCCAACCTGCCAGGGACAATTTCTGAGTGAAGAGCAGAAGTAATCCCTGAACACCGCTGGGTATGGCAAAAAAACCCAATAAATAAATATATAAATACAGTAAGTTTTCTTTTTTAAATACCAAATACAAAAGTAGACCAATGATACTGCATCAAAATAAAAGTTAACATAAAGTAAATAAACTTGACTTAAAGTAAAAAGACTATAAGAAAATATTTGTTGAACACATACTAGATATGGAACTCATATGCAAATATATAAATCACTCACTAGTCTTAACAAGAACAGACACTTTTCCAAAGAAGAAATATATAAGTTGCCAGTAGATAAATAAAAAAATGTTCATTTGCTTTGATTATAAGGGAAATAATAATTAAAATGACAATATGATACCATTTCACATCATAATGAAAATTATATATCTAAAAGACAGAAAACTGTTAGTATTGGTACAGAGCTGGAAAAGAAACCATCGCTCACTGTCATGAGAATATTCTCTAGTTTAGTTTCTCTGTAGAGAAGTATAACAATTTTCAAAAAATAAATTGCTTGAGCTCCCAGATGACCCAGGAATTAAATTTCTTGGTATCTACATGCCAAACACAGAAAATATGGTTTAAAATTATATATGTACATATTTTAATGTACTTCTAAGTAAAATAGTCAGCATATGGAAGCAACACAATGTTCAACAATAAATGCATATATAAATAAGTTATATACAAAATTAATTTTGCAATTTCATGAAACTTGAAAACTTTGATATTTGGTTAAAAATGAAATACATAGAAGTGGAAGAGATGGTAAGAAGAAAAAATATAGGTAAACTGTAGATAACAAGGTCATTGACATTTTTAAATTCACATTTTATAAAATAATATAAAAATTTAAGCAAATTAAAGCAAAAAATTTAAAGAACAAATGAACTATTCATTTTTCTTCCCAGTAAGCCATATAATGAATGCTCTTAATAGAAAATACAATATCCATCTTTTGAGGTCTTTCTTTACAAAGAGAAAATATTTTTCTCCTGATAATATACTTTGTCTTTAACATGAAGGAACTCTCTTTTCCTATTCTTTGCCAACAACAAAAGGATGTAAAACAGTACAGGAAAATAAATGATATGTTGTTTGAGATTAAGTAAGTATTGCAATGGGACCTAAGATTGATGTAAATACCACATAACTATCTTTTAATGGTCAAAAAAGGGAACACTTGTGACAAATTTTCAACATAGGAGGTATAATTAATAAACTGGGTCACCTAAAGACAATTCTGTTTCAAGTTAGTGTTTTGGTCACTTTGTACACATAGCTGTTATATATATATATATATATATATATATATATATATATATATATATATATATATAGTTCTTTTGGTGTCAGTGAAGCTTGATATTACCATTAAATCAAACAACCTTGATAATACTTTCTGCCAACACAGAATGCCTTCAATCTTATTAGGTTATTTATATTAATCAAGCATACACTGAACAGATTTATTATTTAACATATAGCTTTATTATTATCTTAGCTACACTTTATTGATTTCTTACTCTTCTTCATATTAAAAATTATATCAAATGCATTACATACTTTGCATATCATTTAAGTTTGTATTAAATGCCTTTAATTTTTTCAAACACACATAATCATTAAGTCACAAAATCATTTGAATCAATGAAGAACAAATTAGCTTTTTGTATATTTTTATTAAAACTTGAATTCTTGTAAGAAATGACCTTTAACAGATGCTGCCATTAATTAAGCAAATCTTAGATTCTAGGGCAACTTAGAGTACAGAACAAAAATATTCAAATTCTGTGTCATGCAATTGAAATCATACAAAGTCCAAAGTTGAATCTTTCTTCATATTAGTTAATTTAGCATACATTTTAGGTGTAACTATAAATATTATATGGTCTTTATCTTAGAGGATTAGCTCGGAAGGGATGGTAGGAGTACACAAACTTTTTATGTGATCCCTAGGATAATAGGTGGTTAGGAAAACAAAATAGTGGATTCCCTTTTTACCAGAAGAATTCATGAGATAAAGTATCCACATATTCCATGAAGCACAAGTGGGAGAAATTTAGGTAGTTAAATTTTAAGGCATTCTATACCCAAATAATAGTATATAGAAAATAACAGGTGTATGTTGTAGGATGGTATCACACAATAGAGTCTGGCATTATAACATCATCACTCAAGGATAGTATCAGATATATAAATTCTGGGCTCCAGTGTAAAATTAAAAAAAATGCATAAGACTATTCAAAATAATGAAGACTGTCAATTTAGCATTAGCACAGCATTTATACAAGTGTTGAGTTCTTTTGAATGTCAAGGACACTAAAATATCTCACTGCCACCTGTCCTCAAAAATGAAGGCGATAAAATCTGCCAAAGGGGAAATAAAGCTCTAGGGTAAAGTATACTTGGATTTCTATTTCAGCTCTGGTTTTTATATTAATACTTAAAACACTAAAGTGCTAATTAAGACACAGAAGTGTGTATCTGAATATTTCGATTCAATTTTAGATGATGTTTGAAATAAACGTTTTCATCTTCTCACCGCATTATATTCTGGGGAGAGAGTTTTAGAACAGTTAGATGCCTTTCTGCAGTTGGCCAGAGTTTGTGTCTTGGGTAGAAAAGTAACTCATCAATTTTCTATATAACTTTCACATCACAGTGGTAAGTTTTTTGCATTTATATTTTTATGTCAACAAAAATGAATATAAAATTGAGAATACTATTTAAAATCCACTGAGAAATGGCATCCAGTAAATAAATACATAGTAAAAAATAAAAACACAAAAGAAAGAGTCTAAGAGAAAAAAAGTAGAGTAAAAGCAAGAGAGAGTGACCTGGAGACAGAGACAGAGACAGAGACAAGAGATGATCAGGGAAAGAAAGGCAGAATAAGAAAATTAAATAATTGATAATAGGAGGGAGAAAAAAACGTATTTTATAGGAACCATTCTATTTCAATAGAAGTAACTGGTTGTTACTAGAATTATTTGTAATTATTTAGTAATGATTTTCTTTAATCATTTTAAAGAGAGGCAATGAAAACAGAGACACGCTCTAATTAAATACAATAAAAAAGCAAGATTAGTTTAGTAGGGTTTTTATGTAAGTGAAAAAACTGAACAAAGAATTGTCTGGTGCTATGACAGCACTGGTGGGGAAAAAACGTAGTTACGCATGTGGAATGTCTTTTTATTTGAGTTATGTCTTCTAAGAGCAATTGTCAATGGACCTATGCAATAAAGTCCTTTTGGTATCCTGATATTCTATCTCAAATTTCAGATAACGAATATCAACACAGCTGGATTTCATATTGTTAAACTTATTGTACCAAAGCAAATTGAAGCACAGAAATAAAAAATAATTTGCAATGGTCACTTAATTCATAGCAAATCTCTGCAAAACTAGAACACAAATTTTATACATCCTTTTTGTTGCTTGTTTGGGGACCACTCCCAGTTTGCTCAGGGCTTTCAGGGATCTCAAATTCGCGGCCCGAGGGGCGTTTGTGGCCCTCCATACAACATTTTGTGGCCATGCCCTAGAGGAATCTTTTTTTGTTTTGTTTTGTTTTAGTTGTTTGGGTCACACCCCCCAATGTTCAAAGCTTACTACTGACTTTGCACTCAAGGATCACCCCGACTTTGCCTCCTGCGGCTCCTAGGTAAATTGAGTTTGAGACCCCTGCTAGACTCAGGTATCACTCTTGGGGAAATGGGCCTCAGTAAAAGATACGTGGTCCCAAGAACTGAAGTCAGGTTAACCAGGTGCAAGGCTAGCACTCAGCCTGCTTTATTGTCTTTCAGGTCCCTCAAAAGTTCCAAGATAACAATCGTCATGTATAAATGTAATATTTTTAAATAGTTTTTAAAAATTGGAATGTATATCCGGAATTAATCATTAATTATGTTTTTTATATATTCCTAGGGAATGCTCAAAGCTTACTCCTAGCTCTGGGCACAGAAATCACTTCTGAAAGAACTTATTGGATCACATGGTATTTTGGGAATAGAACCCAGGTCAGCTGCATTTAGGGCATGTATATATGCAGGATTGTTCTGAGGCAAAGTAATGCATTTTTAGGATTTTTCATTACTTAGTCACAAATACAGAAATGAGATACTCAGAATATGAGCAATCACTTGTGCTTCATTGCATGACAAACAACCCCAAATTAACACAACAGCTACGTGCTTCTTACAATATTAATATAGACTTAGGAAATGATCCAAAATATGAAGAAAAATTCCAATTTATTGGAGGGGTGCTCAACCCTAAGTTCAAAGCAATTGTTTCTTCTTAATGCATACCATTTTGTTAATAAAATAGGTTGTTTGTTTCTCAAAGTAAAGAATCAGGTACAATAATATAAATCTTTAGATATAAATGAAATTTCAAATGGTGCATTTGTGAATAATTCCTTTCGGTTTAAAAATACAATATTAGTGTTTGAGATTAAATATACTCTATTTTTGCCATGACATTTTATGACATTTTAATAAGTATAAGACAAGTCCTGCCTGACTATAAAAATAAAATCTTATATATACTTATTTTTCCCTTAAATTTGATTTCATTTTGTCATTTTCTTCCCTTATATTTTTTCCCTAAAACTACATGTAATTTTTAAGAGTGCTTTAAAAATAACTTTACTGAAACATAATTTATGAGTAGGATTTTGTAATAAGGTATGCAATCAATTTAGCTAATATAACCATCCATCATGATGTATCATAATCAGAATGTTATTTCCAAGATCTTCCAATATTCTCAGTCCTTTATTATAGATAATTCTGAACTCTACGCTAAAATAATGAGGAAGTTGAATTGTTATATTAAAATATCATTTTAACATTGGGTTATAATACCTAAAATCTATTTCTTTTTTTTCATAAAATTTTGAAGTCAGTAATCTTATAGGACATCAATGTTATTGATGTTAATCAAGTTTATTATTAATAGATATTTATTACAGAAACAGAACAAACATGCAATTGTGTCTACTTTGAAAAAAGAACAGAAGTTAATAATCAAGTAACAATTATATATTAAATATTAAGATTATGATAGTGATATATTAACATGCCAACTTTATTATACTTAATAAATCATGAACTATTTATTAATACATTAATAAATATCCAGCTATACTTTAATGGAGAATGGTGAGGTTTGAGCCACAGAGCTGTGCTCAGAGCTTTTACCTGGCTTTGTGCTCAAAGATGGCATAATGCCTTGCATGGGTGACACTATGTGCACCCAGACTCAAAGCAGGGTATTATATGTGTGGCAAAAACTTTTCCACTGTGCTATCTCTTTAGCCCTTGTAACTTTTTTTAATATAGCAATCAATTAATCTATCAGAGTCAGAGAATTTTTGTTTGTAAAATTAGGAACAAACAACCCATTGCTTCCATGCTCCTAAATCATTGGTGTACATTGTTCCTCTTGCTGGAAATACACAAAGTTTTGTTTGTTTGGGGTTCACACCCGGCTGGCTGAGCTCAGGGTTTATTGCTGCTAAATTCAGGAGTCACTACTACTGGTGTTCAGGAAACCAAAGGGCTTTTGGGAATGTAACAGGTGCTAATGTGAAAAAAGAAAGCAACTTCCCTGTGTTACCAGCTCTCTGGCCCCCTTTGTTTTATTTTGCTTTGTTTTACATTTTATTTTATATATCTTTTTTTCTGAGAATAAAGTTTATGGGTCATGAGAGTGAAAAATTTATATAAATATTATCAACTTTTGGGTACCTTCAACCCCATTCCTACCTCCAATGTTTCAATACTCATTTTGCTCATATATTTCTTAATATATCCAGACCTTACCACATCTATTATTACCAAAACCCTATTATCCTAATATTTTTCATAAAACACTTAAGAGGCTAATGATACTGAAACCATAGTTTATTTTCTATACAGCTATCATTTGATTTTTTAAAACAAGAAACTATATCATATCTTTACATAATTTTTATTCCAGTTAAAATGTTAATTTAGAATGAACAATGAGGTCTCTGGAAAATAATTAGTATAGCATCTCTTTGTAATTTTCCCAACTGTATAGATCAACTCTATGTCATTTTCTTTCTGTCCTGAAGTAGGCACATTTGTTATTAGTCGTGAACTCTACTTTCCTCTGACTAGAGCATCACCCATTTTAAAGCAAGTTGCCAACTCTCATTTCACAGTTAAGTTCCATTGAACTAATTTTCTCCCTGTTTTGTTATACTAACTTTCTCCCTATTACTTAAAGAAATTTTATTTCATGAAATTTAGAATTTTATAAACAGAAAAATATATATTCACGGGAACATTTTTGTTAAATGGTGTATTTATAAAATAATAAAAACTCATTCCCCCCTAAGAAGTCAATAGATAAATATTTTTGAGTGAATAAACCTCTACAATAGAGATTTCTTTATTATTTTCCTTACAGAATTTAATTTTCATTCATTTAGTATATTATAACTATTGTAATTTAACTATTGTAATTTAGTATGTTGTCTTTCACTTCCAATGAACTTGTATCTCGAGAACATATTGAATGCCTATTACATATTTTCTTTTTGTACAAGCAGAGGGAGTTTACCTCCAGAGACCTGAAAGCAACCCTCTGAAATAAGGACACGGTCAGCTGTCTATCATGCAACTGACAGATCTTTATTGGGAAGCAAGCTTCTCTTATACTAGAGAAAATAGAAGCTATGTATAGCAGGGAATTAGTTCATTCTTAGGTTAAACATTACTTAGGTTAAAGAAAACACCTTAAACTAAACAGGTTCAATAAACAAAAAGGGAGTAAATTTGGTACAATGTGTGGCAAGTAAAGCAGATAAAGTAGAAAGCATAAAAATAAGTCTGGGAGTCTTCGGTTACACGAGTCTAGCAGGAATATATTGACATAAGCCTTCCACTCCATCTGTTGGAGAACTTCTTTCTCCTTCTCACTATAGCTGCCCCCCCCCCGCCAGCCCCACTTTGGCTGTGTTTCCACAAAAGCAAATAGAACAATTATTAAGTAAGTCATTAATTCAAAAGAGGAAATTATGTAATTTCCATTCATATATGTAATTAGACTATATATTAAAATATCATATAAAATATATGTTCAGAATAAGAGCTAGTCCCCAATATTTGATTAAATCAGCTTTATATTTAAGGTATTTTCATTGATAACCAACTATGGATAAGTAGAAATGTAGTTCAGTCAACAGTCTTTAAAATTGTAAAATATCAGAGGATAGCTTAGTATAATTTTATCCACAGGATATTGTTCTAAATTTTCTATACAGGAAGCATATTCAAATGTTTATAGTACAAATTCCTAGAATATAACATTGTTTTTCTTGGAATTTATCCTTTATTTTTTATATTAGTTTTAAAAATTGCTATTGAATTTACTTCAAAATGTAATAGTTTTCAGTACTACTATGCAAGTGTAATATTTTTACAAAAAACTATAATTTCAGAGTATTATAAAGTGACATTTCCAACAAATGGACTCCTGCATGATGTCTGTGACTGAATAACTCCATTTAGCTTCATTCTTAATATCTATTTCATATTCCAAATTTACTGGGTGTAATTTTGAGAGAGTAATAATGCTTATTTAGCAAGAATATTTCTTTTTTTTAGTCAATATCCTAAAACCTTGATTATCCATATGACCTTAGTAACTAGGAACTCTTGCATTATTCAGTAAATAAATAAGATGTAAAAAGCATAAATTATTTAATACTATGGATTCTATTTGTGTGCCCTTTAATAACAAAACTCAGTTTTACATAGCTTTTATTATTTATCAATAATTCCTGATTTCACATTTAATTTTTAAAATATGGTATTTATTTTTAAATTTTTTAATCAGGTTCAATGATAGGTGTCTGCGGTTCCTATTTATTTTTATACTAAAGAACTCTTTAAACTCTCTAAACTCATCTGAGTTATTTTTCTACTCTATAAGAACTCATTTAAAATAAATCAAGTGATCACATATTTTACCTTCCAAATCAAGTCAGTACACTACCAAAAATTACTTAACCAAGTATTTTGCAAACTCACTGTAGATATATTGTCTTTTACCATTTGTTGACCCTTAAGTTTCTTTGTATTTTACATGTGAGATAAGTAATTGTGGGTTTGTTTGTTTGTTTGGTTTTAGTTTTTTGGTCACAACCGGCAGTGTTCAGGGGTTACTCCTGGCTCTAAGCTCAGAAATCATTCCTGGCAGGCTCGGGGGACCATAGGGGATGCCGGAATTCGAACCACAGTCCTTCTGCATGCAAGGCAAACACCCTACCTCCATGCTATCTCTCCAGCCCCAGTAATTGTATTTTTGACCCTCTTTTTATGACTATGTTCACTCAGCTCTAGTTCCAAACAGTGCCACATTGAATAATTTTATATTTCTTATAGCTGAAATGATATCTAGTATTTAAATATTCCAAAATCTCTCTCTATATATATTTTAGTTCTCGGGCACTGGAGTTGTTTCTTGATCTTGGCTATAGTTAACAGTATTGCATTGAACACAGAGATACAAATAATTTTCAAAATACTGTTTGTGGGCTCCTGAAGTCGATGCTAAGAAATGGAATTTCTGGTTCTCATGGAAGTTCAATTCTTTGAAAAACGCTATTTTAGACATTTCATATAGACAGACTTCGGGAAGAGGCATCACAGTTTCCTGCTGCACCCCACTGCACTGGCCGACCCCTTGGAGCCCCTCTCACACCATAAACATCAATATGGTCATAGCAGCAGCAACAGCAGCAGCAGCAACCCAGAACTACCACTAGGACTCATAGGCCGCCATCAACCACCAGATCAACCTGGAGCTCTCTATGCCTCCTATGTCTATCTGTCGATATCTTACTATTTTGACTACGACGATGTGGCTCTGAAGAACCTTGCCAAATATTTCCTTTACCAATCCCATGAGGAGAGGGGCATGCTGAGAAACTGATGAAGCTGCAGAACCAGCGAGGTCACCAGATTTCCATGTATGATCTCAAGAAACTGGACCATGATGACTGGGAAAAAGAGCTGAATGCAATGGAGTGAGCGTTACACTTAGAGAAAAGCGTCGACCACTCACTACTGTACTTCCACAAACTGATCACAGACAAAATGACCAATACTTGTGTGATTTCTTGGAGACTCACTACCTGGTTGAGCAGGTGAAGTCCATCAAAGAATTGGGTGACCAGATAACCAACTTGCTCAAGATGGGGGGGGGGCTGAGTCTGGCATGGCAAATGGGGCACAGCAGCGAGAGCTAAGCCTTGTGCTGGCTTCCCAGAGCCACTGCGACCTGGTTCTCCAGGGCACCACTTGCATGTTGGGGTGACTTTTATCTTTTTTCTAGAAAATCCAAAACAACTACTTCAGTTTTGATTTGTATCAAACCTTTAAGGAAAATAATATGGTACCCCCCAAAAAAAATAAAGAAATGTATGGCATTGCATAGGAAGTTGAACCAATTAACTTTTCTACCAGCAGAAGATGATGCTTCCTTTTATCTCATGATTTATTTTTATTTGTATCAATCTCACTGACTTGAGGTGATATCTCATTGCTAATCTAATTTGCATGTTTTGAATATTAAGTGAAAAAATAAAGAGGAGTTTTTCCTGTTGACCAGTCGTATATATTTTTATGCAGTGTTTTATTTTTTAATCTCTTATTATTTATTTTTATTTTTGGATGAGACAGTTTTATTGTTTATTTGCTTTTGGTTGCTATTAATTTTATAAGTACTGTACTGCCTATAAGTGCTGGGAAAATATTTTCTCCCATTATGTATACTTTCATTTTATTCTATTTATTTTTTGAAGTGCAGAGCTTCTTAATTAGATGCTTATATTTGTTTATTTTTGCTTTTGTTACTTTGGCCAATGACAGTTAAAAATGCTTTTATATTCAGTACCATGAAGAGTACTGCCTGATATTTTCCTCAATATTTTGTATATCATCTATTACTAAGGTATTTTTATATATTTTAAATGGGCTTTTTATGGATATTAGATATGATGTTGAAGATTATATGCATATTTATTAAAAATATGCACTATATTTTTAAATGTGGTATAATAGGGGCAAGAGCGGTGTGTAAGTGGTAGGGCTTTTGCCTTGCCACGCTGACCCAGGATGAATGGCATCCCATATGGCACCCCATATGGTCACCCAGACCAGGAGTAATTTCTGAGCACACAGCCAGGAGTAACCCCTGAGTGTCACAGGATGTGACCTAAAACCAAAATAAATATATTTTATAATATAAATATATTATAAATATAATATAATAAATAAATAAAATAGGCACCATATTTTAAGTGTGTTATAATAACTATACTGACGATTATAACATACCAAACAAACAAAATAAGAATATTAAATCCTATGCATATTAATTTCCCATGTATGCTAAGTCCTCTGTGGTTCTAGAGGACACTAAAGAGTAATTGTTCTCATTAGAGTATTACTAAGCAAGCAAGGCTGCTTAGAAATTATCATGGAGACAAGAGGAAGGCCAAAATAAATAAAATGTACCATTAATCTATATTGGATCAAAAAGAGACCACATTTTCTGTCATGGAATTAAATTTTTGTATGGATATCAAAAAGCCTAGCAACTACAATATTCTATTTATCCTTTAAACTCTAATATGCATATGCAAATACTTGTAATGATTGTAACCTGTCTTTTAACACATTGCTACTCTTTCAATCTTTGATCAGGTCTCATATTCAGTCAGTTTTTCTTGAACTTCTGTACAGTAGGTCCAAAAGACTTTGAACATTTTTGTCCAAAGTTAACCAGTTAAAAATAATGGGCACAGGGCCCACAGCAGTAGCATGGTAGATAAGGAATTTGCTTTGCATGCAGCTGACCTGGACTGGATCTTGGCATTATGATATGGTCCCGCGAGCATGCCATGAGTAATTTCTGAGCCCACAGCCAGAAGTTACCACTGAACGTTGCTGGGTGTACCTGCCAAAGATAAACAAAAGCATGCAAACAAACAAAAAATACTGGTCAAAGAGGCTGGAGCTGTAGCACACTGTAAGGCATTTGTTATGCATAAGGCCAACACAGGTTCGTTCCTAAACATCCCATATTTTCCCGAGCCTTCTAATATTAATTTCTAAGAACAGAGCCAAGAGTAAGCTGATTGCTGCTGGCTGTAACCCCAAACCAACCAAACAAGCAAAATTACTGGAACAAAAATGCTAAAACAATAATGCCTAAGACCAGTTGGTAAGAAATGAAAGGCCAAGTGATAAATAAATGCACTCCAATTCCAAGTTTATATTAATATATTTAAGTGTGAAAATAATACTTATTTTCCCATGACCTTTAGATTAGCTATAAAAACTAACATTGTAAAGCAATGATAAAGAAAGCAACGTTTTTTTATTAGTTTTATTAGAATTTTTATTAGAATATGGGTGGTGCTTTGATTCTAGTCTTTTGATTCTGGTAAATCACCATTCCATTCTCTTACCTTTCATTAGATACTCCATGAATATTTTTCTATTTTTTAATTGAAACAAATCTATGCCTATATAACTAGAGAGTTGTATAGACACAACACTAATCTCCTGAATATGCTTGCCTTCTGACTTTCTGAGTCTGAATGCTCACTTTTAGTAAACTACTAGTTTTATGTAGAAATAATGCTACAATTTTATTGTTATGTATGCACTCTGACTATTGTGCACATTTTTTGCTTTAAGTAACTGGTTTCTGTATGCCCATAACCCCAACACTACTTTGCTTTTTGTTCTTTCCTTTAGTAAAACCAAGAATCTGAAATCATAAGGCAAGAATAAGAGCTTAAACTCTGATGGAAATTCTAATAACTCAATTGAATCTACATTGAAGTTTACATTGGATCTCTAATTTGAAAAAAAATTGCATAGACTTTATTTCTTTTTTTTACTTTAATACACTGGATATCGTTTTTGGTGTACTGTAGCAATCCAATATACCATATTAGTGACATTAATACTCCAGTTCTCAGTTTCTTTTGTTATTGTTTGCTTTCTGATTCCTTCAGTAACTTTGCTAGACTATTTTTGAGACATTTTGTTACCTCAAGAAATTGCAGTCTCTAGGATTTATCTTCAGAGATTGTGGTATTGATTGAACACACAGTCTGTATGACAGTGGTTTTAAGCAGAGCCTTCTTTGTTTCTCTTTCATTGAGTTCTCTGTTAAGATGAAATCTCTGTTGTCCTCCTTTTTTTACGTGATACTTTGGGGTTCTTGCCACTCCAAGTTGTGCTCAGGGCTTACTCCAGCTCTGTAATCTTGGATATCCCCTGACTAGTCATATGTGCTGACGATATAAATTGCTGGAGAGTGAAATTGGGTCAGGCACATGCATTATAGACTTTCCTGTAATGGTAAATTTCTGTCTATCCACTTAGCTTCCTTTCTTGATTCTACCACTTTCTGTCATATCCTGGTAGAATGTATCATTTTATCTTCTGATTCTAAAACTGAATGTTGTGCAAGAATAGTTTTTGTGACTACACTTTGGATCTGTTTGATTTAATTTAGTTTTTCTTTTGTTCTGTTTTGTATCACACCTAAAATGAGATGACTTAGACATTTCAGTTTTAGTTTCAAAAGTAGAAATTTTGATGGCAGTCATTGACTGCTGTTTAGACATGATCTTAATTATCATGTCCTTTTAATGATATCACATTTTAACAATCTTATTTGCTCTGTAATTGAATATAAAATAAAACATAAAAGATCAAAAATAAACAAACATCAAAGAAAACAATGACCATTCACATTTCATGTAAGACATCCTGGTGATAAAGGACTGATATATAAGTAGACAAAAGGTTTCCTGGAATAAATATAAATCAAACATTGAATAACCTTATAATTTAAATAAAAAATTAAAACCCTTAGGATGTTATTAGAGTATAGATGTAGATACACATACAAAAAGCTCTTAAACAATAATATAATTCTAATATTTTGAGATGCAGCCTAGCTTTGATGTTCAGGGCCTATTTCTGGTTCTGTATTTTGGAATTATTTTTGGGGGTGACTGGAATGTATGTGGTATAATAGCTAACTTAACTAAATTTAAAACTATAGTAACAAAGAATTATTAAATATTTAGTGATGATTATTTTTGATATTTATTTACTTCTCATGGTTTAGCTTTTTCCTAATCCTGCTCTACATTTATTTATCATTTAAATACTTAGACTAAAAATAATGTTGATCTTTAATACACTTTTTTAATATCAGCCTTGAATTTGAACTTGAGAAAAATCTGCAATGGTATTTGTATAGTATTCAATACATTATGTTCATTTTCTATTAAATAAATCAAGCTACTTTTCTTAAAACTGCTGTCCAAATATAGAGACATAAATCTTCCACAGAGACACACTGCAAGTTAAATTACAACAGGAGCAAGGGCGAATTCCTAGGAGCAATAAATAACAAGATCTATTTCAAAGATGATAAGCTTAATCATGAATATTTTTATGTACAATACTTATAGCAATCTCATACTTCATAGTAAAATATTGCTATTCTTATTTATAATATAGTTTTAAAAGGAATATTAATTATCAGCATTATTAATCATCTTTCTTTTAAAGATAATTCAGAGACATTAAGATTTGAATTCAATTGTAAGAACCAGGACACCTCTCTGGTGAAGAATGGTTAAAAATGTTGAGAAAGTTCCTATTTTCTTTTCTTATAGATATCAGAATAGAAACTTTAATCAAAAATAGTTATTTTGGTTATTTCAAAAGAGTGCTTCAGGTGATCAGCCCTTGAATGAATATATTGACCTTGCTACTTATCAGTCTCTACTGCTTTATTCCACATGCATTCTGCTTATTTTTACTTTTTATAGTATTACTCAGGACTATATGGCTAAAATAATAGATTTCAGAATCTAAGTGTACCAACTTCTAAACCATTAACTTGGTGCAAATAAACTCTTTTATTAACCAAACCACTGTGCTTCTGTTTAATTAGCCCTAAGTGCAGTGACACTGAACATTTGGGGTACTTACTTATGTCAGCTAATATTAAAAAAATCAGTTTAAATATTGCAGACATTGTATTACTTTTTGATAATAAGAAAGTATTCAATATTGTAAAAACCCAAGTTTCGTAATTTGTATTTCTACTTAAATAAATATAAATTTATTTCTTTTTATATATTTTATATGAATAAAAAATAAATATATTATCTGTATTGTATATTCATGCACAGAGTAACTAACAAACAAAAGGGAATACCCTAATCTGAGTATAAGCTAATTATATTAATATAAAGAATAATAAAATAAAAATAATAAATATATAAAAATTAAATATAATAAAATAGAGCTAACAATATATTAATTGACTTGCATAGATTTATATAAACACAAATCAATCTTTTGTAAAGACATCATTATTATTTGATTATAAAGGGGAATTGTAAGAGGAAGGAATTACAAAATAACACAAGAAAACTTTGAAAGGGTGATGATATTGTATATTTCTGTATTTTGTTTTCTGTTTGTTTATTTGTTTTGTTTGTATTTTTGGGCCACAACCGGTGATGCTCAGGGGTTATTCCTGGCTATCCACTCAGAAATCGCTCCTGGCTTGGGGACCATATGGGACGCTAGAGCATCAAACTGCGGTCTGTCCTAGGGTAGCACCTGCAAGGCAGACGCCTATTGCTCCACACCACTGCTCCATCCCCTTTAAATTGTATAATAGCTAGTAAACAGTACTATGAAAAATTGTTAACACTAAACCTCTACTTTATATGAGAATAGAGTATTAGTTTCTAATATAAAAACTTATTTCTTACACAGTATTCTTTGGTGGTGGGAGGATAGGAACCACATATACCTGTGCATTGATTTTACTCCTTTGTGGCAGTGCTTAGGAGAACTTCTACAGTTTTATGACATGACAATATGGTTGTCATATTTTCAGTTCCTCTGTAGTTTATTCTTTACTGTTGTAAATAATCTTACTTTAATTCAATTCTTCATCATTTTCTACATGACTAAGTGTATCTAGGCTTTCTGATATTCTTTTTATGTAGCAACCACTGTATTCAAGATACTATCTCCTTTTATATTTTCTCTTTAGAGTTGACTGCTGGTTTTGGGCCAATATTAGTTTCTATTGTTTCTATAGAGTAAAAAGACTGTCAACATCTTAATTTTATTTCAATGAGACTCATGCCAGACTTCTTACCAGAGAACTTCAGCCTAGTAAACTTGTACTGCTTAATCTGATAATTGTGTAGTAATTTGTCATGGAAGCAAGAAATAATTCACTGTCTATGGTTTCTTTTACAAATTGAATTAGATGAAAGATCAAGTCAAGATTATTGACTATCAGAGGGTCAGCATCTTTTAATACTTTTTATGTACTCAATAAATGCTTGTTGATTAAATAGCAAAAACAATTTCAACAAATATATGAAGTATGTAATGTCAAACTACTGTATTACTTAGTGCTATATATACTTATGGAACTACTATTGTGAGCCAGATGTTAAATGTTGTAGGTTATATAAAGAATAATCTATGTCCACTATATAAATTTATAAACAGATGAAATCATATGATATTTTTATTGTGGAAACATTTGAACTGAGTAAGATAAATAAAAGTACTTTGAACCATGTTCACAAAGTAAGAATCACAAAGATACTCTTGGTCAGAAGTTAATGTGTAAAGAATCAATATACACAGTGATTCTGATTTGAGTGACCAAAACAAAATAAGTTATTTGATAAAAATTATTAAAGAGATGGTGCCGGATCGATAGTGCAGTGTTGAGGTATTTGCCTTGCATGTGGCTGACCCATGATGGACCTGGTTTGATCCCCAGCATTCCATAAGGTCCCACAAGCCAGGAGCTATTTTTGAATGCACAGACAGGAGTAAACCCTGAGCATCTCCAGGTGTAGCCCAAAAACAAACAAACAAACAAAAAAAAACCCCAACAAAACAAAACAAAAAGATTATTGAACAGTTAATAGAGAATCAACGGGGAAGTAAGGAATTATTCTACTAATAAAATATATTGTATTGTCAAAGTGCATAAAACTTTTTAGAAAGAAAATAGTTTAGTATCAATTATTAATGCATCAAGATAAAATTTAAATATAATTAATTAATATATATTTTTTAGGTTTTGGGTCACACTCAGTGGCTTTCAGGGGTTACTCCTGGCTCTATGCTCAGAAATTGCTCCCAGCAGGCTCAGGGGACCATATGAGATGCCAGGATTCGAATCACAGTTCTTCTGCATGCAAGGCAAATGCTCTACCTCCATGCTATCTCTCTGGCCCAATTAACATAATATTTTGACTTTATATTCATTTGGACTTCAATTAACTTTAAAAATAGAGGGGCCAGAGAGATAGCACAGTGGTAGGGCGTTTGCCTTGCACACAGCTGCTTCAAACAGAAGATGGTTTGAAACCCAAAATCCCATTTGGTCGCCTGTGCCTACCAGGAATAACCTCTGAGAACCGCTGACCCAGTGTGACCCCCCCCCAAAAAAAAAACAGAAAAAACTTAAACAATAGAAACAATGAAATTTTACATTAATTTTAATTTCCATTTAGATTTACTCTTGATTATGGCTCTGTTACATTGATTATGTTTTCCTTTATATTTTTAATGGTGGAATATTTCTTAAGGCAGAGCAATAGCACAGTGGTAGGGCATTTACCTTACAGGTGGCTGATCCAGCACAGACCTTGGTTTGATTCCCAGCATCCAATATGGTGCCCCAAACAGAGCAATTTCTGAGTGCATAGTCAGGTGTAACTCTGAGTGTCACCAGGTGTGGCAGAAGGAAGGAAGGAAGGAAGGAAGGAAGGAAGGAAGGAAGGAAGGAAGGAAGGAAGGAAGGAAGAGAAAGAGAGAAAGAAAGGAAAGAAAGAGAGAAAGGAAAGAAAGAGAGAAAGGAAAGAAAGAAAGAAAGAAAGAAAGAAAGGAAAGAAAGAGAGAAAGGAAAGAAAGAAAGAAAGAAAGAAAGAGAAAGAAAGAGAGAGAGAAAGAAAGAGAGAGAAAGAAAGAAAGAGAGAAAGAGAGAAAGAAATAAAGAAAGAAAAAGAAAAGAAAGAAAGAAATAAAGAGAGAAAGAAAGAGAAGAAAGAAAGAAAGAAAGAAAGAAAGAAAGAAAGAAAGAAAGAAAGAAAGAAAGAAAGAAAGAAAGAAAGAAAGAAAGAAAGAAAGAAAGAAAGAAAGAAAGAAAGAAAAGAAGGAAGGAAGGAAGGAAGGAAGGAAGGAAGGAAGGAAGGAAGGAAGGAAGGAAGGAAGGAAGGAAGGAAGGAAGGAAGGAAGGAAGGAAGGAAGGAAGAAGAAAAAGAGAAAGGAAAGAAAGAAGAAAAAGAAAGACAAAGAAATATTCTAAGTTATTAAAGAATCAGTTATATTCCTCACACATGAATTATGTCAAAGATTTAAAATATTGAAAATTAAATCTATAAACAATGTTCAGGACAGACAGAACATAAAAATTCAAGATATGTTTTTAAATATGAAACTACATATTCATCAATACATATGAAGATTTGTTTATTAATTAATCTATTTTAAGAATATACACGATTGATAAATGATATAATTAGTTATAACTAAAAAGTATAGAAAAATCATAAAGCATGAGTCACCATTTTCAAAGAAAATTAACTAGTAGCTTTTTCAAAAATAACAAATGCAAATAGATGTTGTATTTTTTTTTCCATTTTGGTTCACACTCTGTGATGCTCAGGGGTTACTCCTAGCTATGTGCTCAGAAATTGCTCCTGACTCAGGGGACCATATTGGACGCTGGGTGTGGTGTGGTGGTGGTGGAACCAAGGTCCATCCTAGATTGGCTGCTTACAAAGGAAATGCCCTACCACCATGTTATTGCTCCAGCCCCTATTTTGTAACTTATAGAATATAGTGTGCTTTTTCTGATTGCAATGCATTCTTTGACTTATACTCCAGAAAAAGGGGAAATTATAAAATTTATATGTAATATTAGCACATATATTTCCAGCATCCAAAGTTTATCTGTGAAAAGAAAACAAAACATAACTGATTAAAACAACCAATATTTTAGATGTAATTATGATACATCATAATGTGTTTATTATACAGATTCAAGACATAAACATAATATTAATGTAAAAAATATAAAATATTTTCAGTATTTATATCTTTAAAAATTATTTTAGTGCCAAAGAGATAATGCAAGGTTTATGCAAACACCTTGCATGCAGTGGAATCTGCTTTTCACAAAATGTTCCCTGATCACTCAGAGAGCCATCCATTTCCACAGAGCCATAAGTAAGCCCTGTGACTGGTTGTGGTGCCCAAACTCTTTATATATATAGTTATATATATTTATACAAATATACATTTAACATATTTAATATATTGAATACATTAAAATAGAAACCATTAATATATTGATTTTATCAAGTAAATATATATTTAATATATAACAATATATTGATATATTTATATAATTGATATACTTATAACCATATGTGTAACTATATATTGGCTATTTTATGAGTTATCGAATCATTCTGACCTAATTTGCAGAAGAGAGGAGGATAGGCACTGATACTCCTCAAACAGAAGAATATCAGAAATCATTCAGCTACGATTAATAATGGGGTTTCTTTGGTCTCACTTTAGTAGAGGGAGTAAACAACTAGCTCTAGTAGAAGGATTCAGCACTGACATTAGGATTCCATGCTCTGCATATTTTTAAGTTGTGTCAATGAAAGAAAATCAACTATACCACATAAACCAAATATATGATGGTGTAATATCATAATGATCTTCACTACATTTTTCTCATCACAGAAGATGTCTGGTGAAAAGCCAAAGATCTGCCAATTCTATATAATTTTCTTTTCTTTCTGAGGAGTCTGGGGCCAGAAAAATGATACATTTCAGGCAGTTCTCTTTCATGTGGCTGATTCTTACTTAGTACCACCAGGAGTGTTATCTGAATCCACAGCCAAAAGAAACTCCAGAGCTCTATCTTGTGTAACCAAAAAACTTTAAAAAAGGAGCCAGAGATTTTTCCACACACCCATCCCCAAGACAACTTACTGTAGGCTTTAAACTATTTTAAACAACAAATTGTTCCCCCTACAAGATCCCAATACATATTGGCCACTAATGCTAAACTCCTGATTCATAGTAATCCTATGCCCAACTTCTCCTATTCAAATCACCATTTTTACTCCTACAATATGTAGTTTCTAAAGTAAAAATTTAATTTTTTAACTTTTTAGAATATTAATAATATATAAAAGCAATGTTTTATTTAACTTTGAATTATTTTTGTTTTAATACTATATGCAAATATTTTATATCATTAAATACCACTATATTTATCATTACATATTGGAGAAAATGTTTTCATGCTACATGGAATTAATGAAAATTATGGGGCTTAACAATAGTTCATCAGTTATGCTACTTGCCTTGTGTGTACTAATTTGGGTTCGATCCATGGCCCCACATTGTTTTCCTAAACCCCTCCAGGAGTGACCCGAGTTCAGATCCTGAAGGTTGTATATATGTAGTGGTATTTATATAGCATTACTTACAATAACTAATAATTAAAGAAAACCAGTTCCTGCATGAATATTAATTAGATATTAAAAGATTAGTCATTTTTAAATATGTGTGGAAACTAGAATGAATTATAAAGGAATTTATACTAGAAGGAATTATACTTAGTAAAATATAAATATAATTGAAATAGAGAAAATATATTTTTACTCACATGTGGCATAAATTTAAATGAACTACATCAATTTTTTATTTATTTTTAAATAAAAATTTTAAAAATCTAAGTATATTTTATATAATTTTGTCAGTTTGAGGTTATCAAAATGGAAGCATGATGAGATATATGGATAAATCATTGAAAAGGTACTAATTTTTTGGTGAGGGAAAAACCTAATCTTTATAAATTCTCCAGAATGTATTTTCTCTATTCTATATTGTCAGCATCACTTCTATTTATAGATAGTTAAAATTCTGTGTAAGTCCCTCCTGTCGCTAAATTCTTACTTAATCTAAATAATAAGCCTGTTATTTGGGATCTTAGGTTGTTTTTGATTTTTGCTTCTTGTAGTAGCAAAATGATAAAAATCCAATTCTTTTTTTTTCCACACTAAAGAAAATCATCTGGCTGATTATCTAAATTGATTAAATAATTTGTAGCTGTCATTAAAACAACTTTCCAGAACCAGCAATAAAAACAAAGCACTAATTTAATACAAAGAAAGGATTTGGGAAAATCTAAAGCAGTTTATTTTAAAAATTGAATTATATATTAGAAAACTACATTAAATGTAGCTGGAGTGATAGCACAGTGTATGAAGTATTTGTCTCACGCAGAGACAACCTTTTTGATCCCTGTATCACATATGATCTCCTCAGCACTGCCAGTAATAATTCCTGAGTGCAGAGCCAGCATTGCTCTGAGCATTGCTAGATGTGGCACAAGTATAAAAATATAACTTTTTAAAAAAACTAACATCAATTTATCATTATTTATGTATTATTTACTGTGATGTGTTATGCACATACCTAGTTCCTCCACAAGAATGTTTTATAAAGTAAGACTTAGCTTTATTTACAAACCAGGGAATGGGAATGTCAGAAAATGAGGACGTTGGCAAAAAAATAACACAGTTGCTACTTAAAGTCTGATCTAAGGTTGAAGCACAAGCATTTTACTTTTAAAAAATACTTCTGTTTATTAAAGTTCTTCAAATAGGAGAAGTGTTTTCATGCTACATTAAATTAATGAAAATTATGGGCTTAAGCAATAGTGCAGCAGTTATGCTATTTGTCTTTTGTGCTGCTAACCCAGGTTTGATCCCTGGACCCACATACATTGTTCTAAACCTCTCAAGGTGTGACCCCTGAGTTCAGATCCTGAACTCTGTAAGTATGACACATTAAAAAAAAAAGAAAAAAACATTATGAGATAAAAATAAAGCAATTTAAATTTGTTTATTACATTTTTATTTATTTGGAGATTTGGATGTTAACCAGTAGTACTCAGAGTTTAAATCTGACTGAGGGTTCAGGGACAATTTCTAGTGGGCCTCAAGGGACCATATGCAGCTGAATAGAATTCAGTGGCTTTTATGCCAGCACTATCTTTTTTGAACAACAATTTTAGCTTTAAAACTGGTGTATAATATTACATTTTACTTACAAAAACAATATCTTATATGTGCACTATTGTTAATATTTTAACTACTTCATCATTTATACTTGAGATTAATGATTTTTAAAATTTATTTACTGGGCTTTACAAAGTTGGTAATAATAGAGTTTCAGGAATTCACTGATCCAAGTGCAAATCCATCACCACCAGTTTTAGCATCCCTTTTGAAGTTATGGATGGTACCTCCAATGACTCAGTTTTTCCTCTCTATTGCCTTCTACCTCCTTAGCAAACTCATTACAATTTTTGCTTATTATATTTTGTGTCAAATATTGCATTATGGATTTTATTTGTGATATATCTTCAATCCTTTATTATTTATTTTTATTTATCAATTTGGAAAGGAATATAGGATAGGAAGTTCTACATTTAAAAACATTTCCTTTTTTACAACTTAAACATCCATTCTTTGGTATGCTGATAATATCATTATTTTGAAGAAGCATTCTATAATAAAGATCTGGAACTTTGTTCTCAGCCAGGATTTCAATTTTCCCAAATACCCTTTTTCTAAGAAAAACAAATCTTTGATATTCATGAAGTTTCCTCACACCGTTCAAGTATGGAATCTATAATTATCTTTTTATAGCTTCTCATTTATAATCTTCATTACCTGTTCTTATAATATATATCACTAAGAATGGTAGAATCTGTAAATCTGAAATTGACCCACCTACTTACAGTTAAAACAATAATTCTCTGAGTATAGCTTGTAAATAATTAGGTATAATTTACTCTTAAGATGTACTTTATTAGAAAGTTGTCATGGTCAAATGAAAATTTACATATCAGAAATAATAACCTTTACTACTTTGGTATTTTAAAAGAAAATAAATATGTTATCTCCTAATTCTGGAGAACAAAAATCTAAAATAAAAGCATCCCCTCCTGTGGCTCTAGCAGTGGTCCTCAAACTATGGCCCACAGGCCACATATTGTATTTGTATCTGTTTTGTTTCTTCATTGCAAAATAAGATATATGCAGTGTGCATAAGAATTCGTTCATAAGTTTTGTTTTTACTATAGTCAGACCCTCCAATGGTCTGAGGGACAGTGAACTGGCCCCCTGATTAAAAAGTTTGAGGACACCTGCTAGAGGAACTTCTGTCCTTTAACTTCCCAATGTCTAGTGACTGCTAACATTCCTTATGGCCACATTGTTCAAATTCTACACTGTGATCACAGTTCTTCCTTCTCTAAGGTTTTCTTTTTAATTCATATAAAGTAAATTATCACAATAATTGACCATAATGCATTTCAGATCAGTAAAAGCAAAGTTATTGAAAAATTGAAATAAAAATATAATGAAATAGAATGAGAAAAAGAACTCAATGAGCTGTTCAGTGTTTTTAATTTTTTGTGAAGATTTTTTGTCAATGTTAGGAACAGGAACACAGACTAATGGAATAGAATAATGATCCTAGAAATAAAGTCACACATATATTTAATATATGCCAACAATTTCAGGGCCCTACCATCTAGAACGAAAATCCTTTCAAAATACATTGTTTGGAAAAATGAGCAGTATATACAAAGCACCAATATTTGTCACGAATTCAGCTCATTAGTAGAGTACATATGTGAAGCCCTAAACTTGAGTCTCTCTGTACATAAAGCAATGAAATTAGATCACTGAATCTAAAATAAATACCTTACATTTTTTAAACGTTAGACATTGTTTTTAAAAATAAATAAATTTTAATCTTTATTTTACTTTTTAAACACTTCCAAAATGTAAATTTTTATAAGATTTAGGGGCTCGATGTTACCATGCCGTATCACCACCAAATGACAATATTCTTCTACAAATGTTTTCTTATAAATAAGTGTATTCTAAGATAAGTTTGTGAATATATACTACAACTACCTTTTTGTAGAAGACAATGATGATATCTAATATAAAGACAGTAAGTTTAGTAAACACAAATGATGGAACAAAAGTAACTTATTTTCCTCACTAATCTTAGATGTGAATGTATTACACATCTGTCTATAATTGCTTAGATACCGATTTTAATAGAAATATATTAACATTTTAAAATTTACTTTTCATATTATAAAAATTACAAAATTTGTGAACAATTTTCTGTGTCACATATTCTTTTTTTTCTTGAAGGATATTTGATACCTTTATCTCAACTGCTATTTTTTTAATATTTTATTTTTGATCAAAGTGGATTACATATCTTTCATAGTAATATTTTAGGTACATATTAACATTGAAACGGGGGGATTCCACCACCGAAGTTGACCTCTCTTCCCCCCCCCAATTCTTAGTATTCATCCGATACCCCCTTCCCTTACTCCCCGGGCTGCTAATATAAGTGATCCCCTCTGTATCTAGCTTGTTGTAGGTTGGGTATTAATTCTGTTGTTGGCTTTGGATTTGTTGATTAAGTCTGATCATTTTTATTACTATTTAATGATCATACAGTTATTTGGACTTGGTACTCTCTGTTATTTTCCTCTCAATTTGAGGGCAGAGCAAAGTGGTTTCAGTTATGTGGTTAGTATGGTAAATTGCTTCATACAGGGCTCCCTGTGTGTGACACCAGGCGGGGAAAATCTGCGAAAGTACACTGGCCTAGTGGGGCCCAACTGTGAAAAACTGTGAGTGTGACCTGTCTATGTCTGTCTACTGTCCTCTTGCGTGAAACTCTTGCCAGTGGGGCAAAAAGAGGCTCCAGAAACCTCGCTCGCCCAGACGCCATTTTCAGGGAGGGACTACAGAGCATGAAAACCGGCTAAGCTTTGCAAAAGCCGGCTCCCTGTGTGCGACACCAGGCGGGGAAAATCCGCGAAAGTACACCGTCCCAGTGGGGCCCAACTGTGAAAAACTGTGAGTGTGACCTGTCTATGTCTGTCTACTGTCCTCTTGCGTGAAACTCTTGCGAGTGGGGCAAAAAGAGGCTCCAGCAGAGCATGGCCACGTAGCGAAGCGGAGCGGCCATGCACTCTTTCTAAGGAAAGGACACCATTGCAACAAGAAGGAAAAATTACACTAAGAACGGTGCTATATCACAGAAGCAAACATTTCTCTCTGGACTGTCTTCTCTGTTGCATGCTCAGGCCTAAGATTTGACCCAGTGTGAGGCTTCATCCACGGAGGACTCCCCTCCCTTAGAGGCAAGTCAGCCCATCCAGAAAGGGAGGAGCCAGAGGAGTGTGCTGCCTGCATCATATAGACAATGAATACCACCACAACACGTAGAAAAACCCACAATACAAGTGTGACAATGGGGAAACAACGCAGGCCAGCATCAGACATAGAGAATGAAGATGACAATTCTGAGGACCAGATAATGACCAACCAACTAATCAACCTCTCAGATAAGGACTTTAGACTAGCAATATGGAAGATGCTCAACGGACTCCAAGAAACCATGGACCGAGTTGAACAGAACTCTAATAAGAACCAAGAAAATATGAAGACAGAAATCACAAAACTCCAAACTGAAATAACATGTCAACTAACAGGACTGAAAAAGTCAGTAAACGAAGTGAATGACAAAATGGATAAGCTCTGGGACAGGGTATCAGAAGCTGAGAATAGACTTAGTGCTGTGGAAGATGAGATACATAACAATTCCATACAGCAGGAGAGATTGGACAAAAAACTTAAAGCAAATGAGCAGACAATGGAAAAATTAGTCAAAGAATGGGAACAGATGAAAATAGAAGTCTATGATAAGATCAACAGAAACAACTTAAGAATCATTGGAGTCCCAGAGACCCAGGAAGAAAATTTCCAGGAAGAATCAACGGTCAAGAACATCATTAAAGAGAAACTTCCAGAGCTAAAGAATATATGTGATCAAATCCTGCATGCCCGAAGAGTACCAACCAAAAGAGACCCCAGAAAAACCACCCCAAGACACATCCTAGTCACAATGACAAATCCCACAGATAGAGACAGAATTCTGAAAACAGCAAGATCAAAAGGGGAAATCACGTTCAAGCAAGCTTCCCTGAGATTTACAGCAGACCTGTCACCAGAAACACTCAATGCCAGAAAGCAGTGGTGGGATATTGTGAAAAGACTGAAGGAAATGAATGCTTCACCCAGAATACTATACCCAGCAAAACTCACTTTCCGGTTTGACGGAAGAATACATGGCTTCACAGACAAAAAACAGCTCAGAAACTTCACAGACACAAAACCAGTCTTAAGAGAAAAACTCAAAGACCTAATCTAAGACAAGACTACACAAAAGACACACCAAATTTTGAAATAAAGATGGCGTTAAGTCCCAGGACAATTCTTTCTCTCAACGTCAATGGACTAAATGCACCAGTTAAGAGACACAGAGTGGCTAAATCGATCAAAAAACTCAATCCAACCTTCTGCTGCCTACAAGAAACGCACCTGAATAGTCAGAACAAACATAGACTCAAAATAAAAGGCTGGAGAAAAATTATCCAAGCAAACAGCACCCATAAAAAAGCTGGAGTGGCATACTAATATCAGATAATGCAAACTTTATACTCAGGAAGGTTGTAAGGGACAAAGATGGACATTTTATATTAATCAAGGGGTACGTAGAGCAGGAAGAATTCACTCTCCTAAACATATATGCACCGAATGAGGGGCCAGCAAAATATTTAATACAACTGTTGACAAATCTGAAAAATAATATCAACAACAACACAATAATTGTGGGAACCTTAACACGGCTTTGTCAACACTGGATAGGTCAACCAGACTGAAACCCAACAAGAATATACTAGACCTGAGGAGAGAAATGGAAGAAAGAGGCCTAGTGGATATATATAGGACACTCCATCCCCAGAAACCTGGATACACATTCTTCTCCAATGTACATGGGATATTCTCCAGGATAGACTACATGCTGGCACATAAAACATACCTCCATAAGATCAAGAGGATAGAAATTTTGCAGACTACCTTCGCTGACCACAGGGCTCTGAAATTATTTGTGAACTCCAAAGGGACTCAGAAGAAACACTTTAACACCTGGAAGTTAAACAGCCTCATGCTCAATAACCAGTGGTTCCGAGTTGAAATCAAAGAGGAAATCAAAAGGTTCCTGGAAACAAATGATAATAAAGACACAAACTATCAGAACTTATGGGACACAGCAGAAGCGGTACTGAGAGGAAAATTTATAGCTTTGCAAGCACACATAAGGAAGGAAGAAGGAGCTTACCTGAGTAGCTTAATGACACAGCTAATAGAACTAGAAAATGCTCAACCAAAGGACCCAAGAATAGGAAGACAGAAGGAAATAAAGCCGAGAGCAGAAATCAACGAAGTGGAAACTCAAAAAACAATCCGAAAGATCAACGAAAGCAGAAGTTGGTTCTTTGAAAAAATAAACAAGATTGATAGACCACTGGCAAAACTAACAAAGAAAGAGAGAGAGAAACTTGATAACTCGTATCAGGAATGAAAAAGGAGAGATCACTACTGATATGACAGAGATTCAAAGGGTAATCAGAAACTACTTTGAAAAACTCTACGCCACCTAATTTTTGATAAAGGAGCAGGAAATCCTAAATGGAGCAGGGAAAGCCTCTTCAACAAGTGGTGTTGGCACAATTGGATAACCACTTGCAAAAAATTGAACTTAGACCCCCAGCTAACGTCATGTACGAAGGTAAAATTCAAATGGATTAAACACCTCGATATCAGCCCCCAAACCATAAGATATATAGAACAGCACATAGGCAAAACACTCCAGGACATTACAGGCATCTTCAAGGAGGAAACTGCACTCTCCAAACAAGTGAAAGCAGAGATTAACAGATGGGAATATATTAAGCTGAGAAGCTTCTGCACCTCAAAAGAAATAGTGCCCAGGATACAAGAGCCCCCCACTGAGTGGGAGAAACTATTCACCCAATACCCATCAGATAAGGGGCTAATCTCCAAAATATATAAGGCACTGACAGAACTTTACAAGAAAAAAACATCTAACCCCATCAAAAAATGGGGAGAAGAAATGAACAGACACTTTGACAAAGAAGAAATACACATGGCCAAAAGACACATGAAAAAATGTTCCACATCACTTATCATCAGGGAGATGCAAATCAAAACAACGATGAGATACCACCTCACACCCCAGAGAATGGCACACATCACAAAGAATGAGAATAAACAGTGTTGGCGGGGATGTGGAGAGAAAGGAACTCTTATCCACTGCTGGTGGAAATGCCGTCTAGTTCAACCTTTATGGAAAGCGATATGGAGATTCCTCCAAAAACTGGAAATCGAGCTCCCATACGATCCAGCTATACCACTCCTAGGAATATACCCTAGGAACACAAAAATACAATACAAAACCCCCTTCCTTACACCTATATTCATTGCAGCACTATTTACCATAGCAAGACTCTGGAAACAACCAAGATGCCCTTCAACAGACGAATGGCTAAAGAAACTGTGGTACATATACACAATGGAATATTATGCAGCTGTCAGGAGAGATGAAGTCATGAAATTTTCCTATATATGGATGTACATGGAATCTATTATGCTGAGTGAAATAAGTCAGAGAGGGAGAGAAAAACACAGAATGGTCTCACTCATCTATGGGTTTTAAGAAAAATGAAAGAGACCCTTGTAATAATAATTTTCAGACACAAAATAGAAAAGAGCTGGAAGTTCCAACTCACCTCAGGAAGCTCACCACAAAGAGTGATGAGTTTAGTTAGGGAAATAACTACATTTTGTACTGTCCTAATAATGAGAATGTATGAGGAAAATGGAGAGCCTGTCTAGAGTACAGGCGGGGGTCGGGTGGGGCGAAGGGAGACTTGGGACATTGGTGATGGGAATGTTGCACTGGTGATGGGTGGTGTTCTTTACATGACTGAAACCCAAACACAATCATGTATGTAATTAAGGTGTTTAAATAAATTAAAAAAAATTGCTTCATACAAATATTATCAGAATAATTTATTTAAAACAAATAGGATATTATTTAGTAAGGACAATGGTGTCAGAGATATTAAAGTGGCATTCCTTTCTCCACTTAATACTCTGTGTATTGTCATAAATTATATATATGTATATAACTACATACATTCGAAGATTTATTTCCAGTATCAGAATTAGACCCTATTGGCTTAAGTGCAAATGTTTATGTCAATATTGCATAATTTAATAATACTTTATAGTCTTAATTAAAGTTGGAAAAAATAATGTCTCCTAGCTTTATTTTTCTTAGAAATACATGACAATTTGGATATTTTATGTTCTATATACATTTAAGTAACAATTTTTTGTTCTTAAATAATAATATAGATTTGATAGGAATAGCACTAAATCTGAATAGTGCTTTTGGTAGAATAGTTATGTTAATTATATCATTATGTTAAAATGTTGGTTTTCCTAATCTTTGTTCAAGGGATATTTTCCATTTTCCTCAAAGAATTGTATGCTAACCCTGAGAACACAAGCTACACAAGAGAAAAGAGAGGTGAAGCACTCCGAGATCTCATTGTTAGAGATACATTTCGAAACTTAGCTCCAATGGGAAAGGATACAAAAGCAAGAAAGTTTCAAATTGAAGTGTTTACAGTGAAAGAAAATATAACAAAAACTAAAATATAACCCAGCAATTTGGAGAAAACGTCTGCACATTATACATCTGACAAGTGGTTATTATCCAAAATGCATGAAAAACTCAAATCCACAACAAAAATAGGCTACCCAACTAAAAAAAATGTGAAGACACCACTAATGATGACATCTGACCCACAGACATATTAATTATGCCCAATATCACTTATCATTAGGGAAATATAACCAAAAAATAAAAGAAAGATAGAAAAAAATAAATATAAATATCCTCATCTTATCTGTGTGAAAATGACCTAAAGTGTTTGAGTGTAGAGAAAAAATTTATGCTGTTGTGATACTGGAAATTATTATAATTCTATGGAAAACACTACGGTGGTTTTTTTTAGAAAAATATGAAAAACCATACAATCCAACACTAGTATCTCTACACATTTATCTGAAGGGTATAAAAACATATCTTCAGAGGAAGTATCTTTAAAATCATAGTGCATTACTCATAAGAGCCTATCATGAAATGTCAATTGAGAGATGACTGGAAAATGAAACCCTAGTATATATATATATATATATATAAATATTATATATTTATATATATTTATATATATATTATATTATATATTATATATATTATATATATTATATATATAAATATATATAAGTATACATTCTCCACTATATAGATATATATAAATATATATTATATATTTATATATATTTATATATATTATTATATATTATTATTAATTATATTATTTATAAATATATATATAAGTATACATTCTCCACAAAATACTATTGTGCCAATACAAATAGATAAAATTGTGTCTTTTGGGCTATAAGAGATGAAACTTGAAGTGATTGTTAAATGAAATAAGACAATTGCCAGCTGGCTTCATTTGTATATGACATATGAGTAGCTAAAACATGTGGAATGGCAAGAGAGTAAAAAAAAAAACCTCCAAGAATCAGTACAAATTATGTTGTATATTGCAGGGTGAGGAATTAGAAAGAGTAAATAGAGGGATATTTTTATGGTAGAATGTTCACTTAAAACTTACGGTATGCAAGTAGTGGTTATTAACCTCTCATTTATATATGGAGTTAGCCCCTTGAAATTCTATAGTATTGTAAACAAATGATAAGTGAAAGAAAAATAGTCATTAAAATAACTTAGTAAAATTTCAAAGGATACAATTTGTTGCTATGCCAACAAAGTTGTCCTAAAGTGTTTGGTCTTTACACATAATTTTAAAGAATTATAAAGCAGGAGACTTCCACAAATATACAATGTAGTTAAAAACATAAAGTCACATTTATGTGTATTATTTCAATGGTCTAGAGATAAAAAATATATTCAAGGTATACTTTTGTTCTTTATGTAATTGATTCTCACTGAAATGAGTGTAAATTAGAGAAAATTACTTTTGCTTGACAAATTATCCAGTTAGCTATACATGTGGCCTCATAATGCTGGTATTTATTTGAAGACTATGTCTCATTTAAGAAACACTGCATCAGTCATTAGGCATTGGTGTTTGTCAGTCTAGTCAAATATTATCCCACCAATTTTCACCATTGTCACATCTAAACTTTAATTTAGTATGAGGTAATTTTTAGCAGATTTCTAACTGCTCAAATGTTTTGTATTTCCAAGAGAAGTAATCTAGTGTCTTTAAGAGAAATGAGCAAACAATATCATTTTATTTAAGTACATATATTAAAATGCTTTTTTAATATGTAAAGGTGACTTTAACAAAATTTACATGAAATGTTCTTGCTTCCTCATATTTTCCATGTGTGAGTTAAAATTCATATGTGAATTCTGTTTGTGATTTGGCAACTTTTTACTTTATGATTATTTTCAATATGTGCAGTACACAAAAATATCTGAACTTTAGTTACACTCACTACATTGGTTAAATCAGCTTAATCCCCTTTAGCATGAGATAAAATTTTGTTTACAAGGAAGTTATTAAATTATTTGAAAACAAGAACATTGGCTTAATCACATTAATAAAAAATCATGGCTTGAATTTTTTATAATAATTTTATTTACTAAAACACTACATAATAGAGTTGATATCTGGTATAATAGTTGTATAATAATAACCAGTATCAATAAAAATGAAAATACAACCATGAAGAAATATTTGTATTTCCTTTTATATTTTGGTCCACATTCAGTTAGTTTAAGGCTTATTCCTCGCTCTGTGCTCAGAAATATCTTTTTATTGCTGGGGATTGGACATAAGTTGGCCTGTTTAAGTCAAGCTCCCTACCTCCTAAACTATAGCTCTGGCCCCCAAGTCATGTGAAAATTTATGAATAAACTCTCAAACATTTTAATAATAATAGTTTTTAAGAATTACTTTCTTTTACTATCTTGTGCTTCTTAGTTCTTATCATCAAAAACATCATAGAAAGTACATTTTAAAATTGGTAAGATCATTGTAGAATTTTTTTTCAATTTCCTTTCATCTTGATTAGACACATAAGCTTCTAGACTTAGAACCGCCTACAAAGTGGTTTTTATTTAACTAATTGTGGGAGCACAGCCTTAAGAGGAGGCTGTGGAAATGCTGCCAAAAGCAGGAAGAAAAAGAAAGTTTGCTAAGGAAGGATGCAGTGAAGGACTAAGTTGTAATATTACTGTTGAGGTCTTTGTGACTAATCCCTTCAAGGCTGTTCCTTGCTTTCCTTCCTATCTAAACTACTAAAAATACTTTGTTCTTAACATATCACATTTATTCCAGGTGTCCTTGCTAGTTAATTGCTTGGTACAGTTTAGCTTAAGATGTTTCCAGCGAGATAACATTCTAAACTTAGGCATAAATCCCTCTTTTGTTTTGTCATGAATGAAAGAAGCAGGGCAACAAACTTTATTAGTCACATCATATATAGTTGACCAACTTCCTCATTCATTCAGGGGTTTGCTTTCATGTCTCTGGAGGCAAACGCACACAATAACAACAAAACAATTAACACTCATACCAACTCCTGCAATTTCAGTATACAGAAAAATGTTGAATATAGATTTCTAAAGTTATTTTAAGTGCCTATTTTGTAACTTTGACGTTTATTTTTATAACAGTTTGTATTTAAATGACTTTCATTACTTTCATTTACATTTTAATTTCTACATTTCAATTAAATAAAGCATGGTAGTAATTACAAAGTTTCTCTTTTTGATTTTTATTTTGTGTTTAAAATTTTATAGACTTTGCAATTTGATTATCATTGTAATGAACTAATTTCATTCCTATTTTACTGAACTATTTTGTAGAACTCAACGGAGAAAATAAGATAGTTTGAAAATTTTCAGATTTAAATGTTTTTTATTTTATATATATGTATATATATATAAACTAACAAAAATATATTATTCTTAGATGACCATTGTTTATTAAAAATATTAATGGTGAATATTGCAAAAACTGTAAGATGAAATTTGTTCAATGTTCCTTAATTTTGTCTTTTATATATTTATGTAGATGTATCAGTATGTTATAAAGAACCTTATTTTAACTGTAGTTTTAAAATACACTTCTCAAATTTTAGCTCTCCAAGAGCACAATCAAAATAATCTGTGATATAGTAGAGCTCAGTAAATAAATTAAAACAGTAAAAAGGGGCACTTCAACAGTTTTATGGCATTTCATATTTTAAGAGCAAATTTGTTTTCTTTTGTTTTGGTTTGTTTTGGGGGCCACACCCAGTGACACTCAGTGGTTACTCCTGGCTATGCACTCAGAAATCGCGCCTGGCTTGTGGGACCATACGGGAAGCTGGGGATTAGACCCAGGTTTCTCCTGGGTTAGTCACATGTAAGGCAACATCCTAACCGCTGTGCTATTTATTGTGCCAGCCCCAAATTTGTGTTTTGTGAGATTTATTTAGCTTATATTTTATGTAGGACCTTGATTTGAATAGGTAGGAAACCTATTGTAATAATGGAATAAACTCACCATGGTGAATAAAATTTTGAAGTTCATATTTTCTAATATAGGTTGAGACAGCTATTTGATATTATTATTATTATTATTATTGAAAAGTTGTGAATTCTGATATTTAAGTTTTCTATAAGTTCCTAAAAGAAAATCATTCCTATTGTTTAGTTTATTGAGGAAAGGTTTAGAGGTTTATATAACAGTAAAGCCATGCTAATGAAGTAAAAATGTATAAATAGGTAAATAGCTTATTCTTATGATCTCCTATTTTTTAACTTTACAATTATACTCTCCATCTGATTGTGGTGTGTGTGTGTGTGTGTGTGTGTGTTTGTGTGATGATCTAAGACATTGATCAGGGAGAAGATCATGGTACAAAGCCAGGAATGACCATGGAATGTAAATAAATACTGCCCAACATTCTAATATATCACTAACATCTAGGTATATGAGCACTCCAGACTTTTCTCTAGGGGAACATATTTCATTCTCATGAGAACTCATATTTTTATGTTTTATTTATTTAATACATATTATTAAACAATGTAATTAAACAATGAAAAGTAGACAGAAGATTAAAAATATTTCAATCAAGATATGTTATATATTTATTAACTCAGAACCAAAATGACCTAGATTATGTTATAAAAATACATCATTTGAATTTATAGTATCAACTGTAATTGATTAATTTTATATTTTACTGTTTATTTGCTTCCAAGTAGTTCAGTAATATTTGAAAATGCTCATTTAAATGATATTGAGCCCTATAATATAAGAATCAAGAAAAGTGTGTATGATTGCCGTTGACATTTTTTATGACTCATCAAAACAGTACATTATACCAGTATCCAAATTAAGCTTGCATTGTCTAAGCATTCGATTTGAAATTGGCTATTTAGGAGCTGGAGAAATAGTACAGTAGGCAGGGCAAATGCTCTGCACTAGGCTTATTTAGGTTTGATCCATATAGTTCTCAAAATATGCTAGGAGAGATCCCTGAGTACAGAGATGGAATAATCCCCAGTCACAGCTGTGTGAGACCCCCAAAACAAAAAAATAAGCAAAAACAACAGCAACTATAATAAATCTATTGCCAAACACTGACAGATAAGGAATGGGATTCCTCTCCCATGAGGCTTGAGTCTTCCTACTTTTAAAGATCTTGGATGATGTAGACATGAATCATTTATGTCACCCCACCCCACTCGGCATTAAATGCCTAATAATGGTACATAACATTGTTATATATATTCTTGTCACAGATTTAGTTTTGCTGTTATATAAACTATGTAAAACAGTTTGCTATTATATAAAGATTTGCAACAGATAATACAATAGACCATATTGAATCTCTTAAAAAATTTTATAGATTCACAATCATCAAAGAGGTAATATTTTATGTTTGTTTTTATTTGCTTTGGGGCCAAACACAGAGGAGCTCAGAGGTTACTCCTTGCTCTGAACTCAGAAATCGTTTTTGGCAGACTGAGGGAACCATATGGGTTGCTGGGAATAAATCTGGGTTAGCCATGTGCAAGTTAGACAACTGAGATAGGCAAGTTGTAGTATATCTCTCTAACCACAGAAAGGTAGTATTTTGGGTTGGAGTATTTAGGAAGTAAATACCATATTTTTCGGTGTATAAGATGACTTTTGTACTGAAAAAAAGTCAACCGAAAATCTGGGGAGTATATCCAGAAAAATTTTTTGATATGCTGCTAAACAAAAATAATCTGATATTGCCACGAAACGAATTTTCCAACTCAGTCCTGCACCAATCACTGCAAGGCTGCTCAGACCACCTCTCTAACTCAGTCAATCCAAGCAGGTTTTTTATGCATGCAAATTATACAATGTTCTGTACCTGAATTTACACAGTAAAAAGCCTGCCAATATAGATTGGCTAGAGTCAGAGAGGAAGTCTAAAATTAGGGGGTCTCATCTTACATGCCTGGTCGTCTTATACGCCGAAAAATAGGGTAGAGTTTATTGAGACACAGGAATAAATCCTTGAAATAGATTGTGTTCTTATAAGAATATATATTACAAAAAAGAATATATATTACAGATATTATCTGTTAATTTCACCTTGTCAATTACTTTTATTAGTTTCTTATTTTTTCTTCTAGACTGTCTTCTTTAAGTGCCTTCTATAATGTTTTGACTTTAAGACAGAGAGAAAAGTGAAATATTGTAACCCAGAAAGAACTCTCACTATTATTCAATAATACTGGTATTACAGTTTAAAATTAAAGTTTAAAGTACTTTGAGGAAAAAGTATTTTGTTTTTCTTTAGTCCCTCCAGTAGATACTAATAAATACTCCTGTAAGGAAAATATTATTATCCTACTCAATTACAAATACTTTGTAGACAGTTATTCAGATGTTAATGTAGTGGTAAAGATTTTGTTAAGAAAAATATCAAATTTATTTCCTACTAAAGTGTTTAAAATTATTATAATAATTATGATAATTTTATCATAATTAAATAAAATATTACTTTTTTCTGACACCCACTATGTGGTTTGTACAAAACTTGTACAAGCTAGTTAAATTTTTATATTTTCTATTGTTTAGATGTGAAAACTGAGGATCTGTGAATAGGGTTTCACTTTAGGTAGTAGTATTTAGTGGTGTCAGGGATAAAACCCAGGATCAACCACATGCAAAACAAGAACCTTAGAGACTATACTATTCTATAATTTAGTTTTTGTTTTATTCAGATTTTGCCTCAATCTTGAAAAAAAGTTTTGAGCCAAACTCAGTGGTGCTCAAGGTTAACTCTATGCTCATGTATTACTCTTAGGGGGACTTAGGGAATCATAGTGGGTCCAGGGGTCACAATGAGGTCATCTATATGCAAGGAAAGTGACCTACTTGGAAGCACTTCTTTGTCTGGCACTGGATACTAAAAATGCTGAGTTCAAATCTATATACATTGTAAGTAATTACTATGTAGTCCTTATAGTTTTCTTCATTTTAAATTTTGTTATACTCTCTCACATATCAGTTCTTCTTTGCATAAATCTTTTTCAGTATTCTTCATCTTAAATATATGAGCTTCCATCTGTCAACATCTCTTTGAATTAAAATTTTCTTTCTAATGTATTGAAATAATAATATACCAAAAGATAATTTTATTTTCTGCATCAAACCTCTCTTGTGGAAGCATTCTGTCAGTTGATGCTCATTTGGTCCAGGGCTTCACCAAGAAATTCTTGTTATTTTGTCATATTATCTTGTTAACTTGTCACATTATTATTTAATGTAAACCCTGAAGAGTTCGTGCTGCTCAGGTCCTGAGATGTTTAAGATTTTTAGTTTTCCCTGTTATTATTCACAGCCACACCAAAATGCTTTGGCTCCTCTATACTTGCACACTCTGATGTTCAAGAGGCCACATAGAGCAGGCAATTTAAATGTCATTGGTTGCACACAAAGCATATACCTTAATTTCTCTACACATATTTTTTATTTCTTGATGACAACATTTTGGTGCATTTTCAATTATAATTATTCACATTGCTAACAAAAGTCTAGATATTTAATTATTTTCATATGCAATTTTAGAAAATTTTTCAGTTTTTATTGCTTAATTTTTATATATTATTTGCTTATTTGTAATGCCTATGCTTTCAGAACATTAAAATACTAGCATAAATTGTTTAAAAGAACTTGCAAATAGACCTTATATAATGACTTTAAAGTAATCAAGATATTATTTTATGTGCTAACTTCCTAGAGGAAAACAAACAATTTTTAGCATTTTGTATCCCCCACTGTGTGTTACTTAGGGAGTAAATATTCAAAAGTATTTAGCTGATTGCTTATATGTCTCCAACTGATATTGCAATTTAATTTTGATCTCTCCATAGCCTACTGAAATTTATATTAGAACAAACTCCAGAGAGTGGGAAAACAACGTAGTGTATTAGATTTATTCAACATATTGCTTTTCATTAAAAGAATGTTATGTATTCAATGTTAGTAAAAATAATCAAAGAAGAATTTTATAGTAATTTAGTTATTAATAAATTAAAATACCTTATACTTTTGAATAGGAGATAATACTAGCTCTAATTAGTATATTCTACAATTTTCATATCCAAAATAACAGGCTAGTTTAAAATTTTTATAGAGCATTGGTTGTATTTTAACAAAACAGATCTGAATATCAATCTGTGCTTGCTTGGTACACAACAACAGTTCAAGTCCTGACAATTTATAGATTATTTTGTAAATAATATGTAAACTTTGAAATGGGCAAGAGGTACATATTATCAAGGTTTGTACAAAACATGTAAAATCCAGAATTTTCTTGAAGTATTGAGACACTTAAGTATACATCTAAAGATATTAATAGTTTTAATTTGGTGTTATATGAAAATAGCGAACCATAAATGTAGAGGGATATTATTTTGAAAACCTGCAATGAGAATATTTAGAATTTTTTTCCAGGTTTTGGGCCACACCTGGCAGTGCTCAGGGTAACTCCTGGCTCTGCACTCAGAAATCATTCTGGAAGGCTCAGGAGACCATATGGAATCCAGGGAATCGAACTCTTGTCTGTCCTGGGTTGGCCATATGAAAGGTGAATACCCCAATGCTGTGCTATCTCTTTGGCCCTAGAATTTGTTAATAGACTTGCAGAAGTTTAAAAATACAAGAAAAGAAACTAAATGTAATATCATATGAATATCTGACATGGTTATTCAATTGATTGCTATTAATTCTTCTCTTTTGAGATATAATCTCAATGTATTGTAAAACATTATATAGTAAACAGTTCTAAGAATTTTTCAATATTTAATACTTTTTTTTAGGGCCACACCAAAAGGCTTTGGCTCCTCAATACTTGCAAACTCTGATGTTCAAGGGGCCACATAGAGCAGGAAATTTAAATATCATTGGTTGCACACAAAGCATATACCGGTGCTCAGGGATTACTCCTGGCTGTCTGCTCAGAAATAGCTCCTGGCAGGCCATATAGGACACCGGGATTCGAACCAACCACTTTTGGTCCTGGATCGGCTTCTTGCAAGGCAAACGCCACTGTGCTATCTCTCCGGGCCCAATATTTAATACTTTTTATATAAATTCTTTATTTAAGCACCAAGTTACAAACATGATTAAAGTTGTGTTTCAGTCATTAACAGACCACCCCCTTCACTAGTACAACATTCCCATCAACAATGCTCCCCCTCCCTCCTTGCCATACCCTGCCTGTATTTGGGACAGGCATTTTACTATAGTTACTTTTATTTAAGCTAGTAAGCTCTTCTTCTTTTTAAAGGATAAGAATTAAAAAAAAATACACTAGTAACGGTGTGAGAGTGGCAATTGTTGTTTGCATAGGCCCAGCAAATATGGGGAAAATGGAAAAGAAAGCCTTGTTCTAAATACAAGGGGACTTTACCCCTGAAGTTTTCTGGCATAAGACCGACTCTGGGCTCCAGGCATACTAGATTTTCCAACCCTGAGTCATTCTCTGTGGTCCGGGTGAATTTTTTTTCTCACATTACCTGTTGTTGGTGTCAGGTTCCTGTAGTTCTGGTTTCTGTGCATTACCTTCATTGAAGTCAGGATAATGTGGAGCATTCTCTAGTTTCACCTCACCGTTAGATACGGAGAGCCCTGCCCTGCAAGCAGGTTCTTGCTGTTGCTTAGTCATCTGGGTGTTAAGAGAATACTCTTTGGAGTAAGTCAATGCCAGGGCAGCCTTAGGGTCTTTCCTGGTAGAGGTTTGCTTCCTGTAACTGTGGCTGTTTCTATAGATGATATTCATGGTTCAGTGGTGTATGGGCAGTGCCCATTATTCTGAGGCCTAAGTCAGAACTTATGTCAAAGTTCAAGGTATAAGGCCTAACTGCATTATAAAATTTGTGTTCCTATCTCTATTAGATTAGTACTTGTTTGCATATGTAAACTTTTCCCATTTTAATGTGCTTATGCAAAAAAAAAAAAAAGAAAAATGCCACAAGATATTATTGGTACACTGGGGGCTAAGGGAACAAGTCCAAACTCCCCACAATTTTGTACTCTAAACAGAGAGACTCTTCTACCAGAATTCCTTATTGAACAGATAACAAAGAAGAAGAAAAAACAGTGGGCAAAATTATCACTATGTAAGAGGATATTCAAAAAGAGTTAAAGCTGTTAAGGGAATACATCTAAGATATACAAAGGAGATATAATGTTCCTTTTATGTCTTTAGATATAGTCGGTGGGGGGAGGGTGTTGAATCCGGGATACCACTTTGGTCTGTGATTTGGCCTTCTGGAATATGCAAAACAACTCCCAGCAGTCCCATATCAGGAAATGTTTTTGAGTGGGGACTTCTCAGAAACTGAGTATGGTAATAAACACAGGTCACTGTGAAGGAGAGTGGAGGGTAGGAGGCCACTGAGAGTAGATAAATAGGAACAGAGTATTGGTTTCTTCTCAGACTGAGAGTCTATTTTTTCACTTAAGAGCTGGTTGGCAGCTGGCTTGAATGGGGATAATGATCAACTTCGTAAGGAGCCAAGAAGTGATGTAAAAAGGGTTAAATGTGGGGTAATAGTCGGTGAGGGAGTAAAGGATTAGAAATGAATTTGTAAGGTGGTGAACCAGCAGGGAAAGGAAACCAATTCATTGTTTTAGAATAGACATTGGTGGGAAGGAAAGTTGCCTATAACTTCCCCCACACCAACCCCTCTTGTGCAGGGTGGAGGTTGGGGAAAGATTGGGGTCCCCTTTAAACTCCTCCCCAGGACCCACATCGCTGGCTCCCTGGGCAGGTGCCCAGGGATAGCCCAAGAGTCCAGGAAGAAGAAGAAGGAAGGCTTTTGGGGGTAGCCTGAGCCCCGCAGCACCCCCTAAGCTTGGTAAAAAAAAAAAGGCCTTCAGCATGCAGCCTTGTTATTCTCCATGCTTGCAAGGGCTTCCACTCCCAGAAGAGGAAAAAGTTCCTTAATATGCTGGAAGCCAGAAGTTTACCAGCTTGCTCCCCACCCCCACCCCTCTTGTGCAGGATGGGGTTGGGGAAAGCCTTGGGTCCTCTTTAACTGTTTAATAATTTTTTTAAAGGAAAGGCTTTAGACTAATTTGTTTCTTTGCCAGAGAAATATGTTTTACTTTAGAGGTCAGTGATTAATTTATTGAAAACTATATCGGTAATGTAAGAATGCATTGCTGAGATCATGTTAATACATGGAGAATAATATTGGAATCTAGAAATGTCTGAGTTGGAATTCTGCTTTTGTGTCAAATCTTGGCATATCTCTTAAATTCTTAATAGCCTCATTTTAACAACTGAGGTAATTTATTTTATCCTAATGATGGAATTGAGAACATTAAAAGAGCAACTATTACATTTCTACAATGTAATATATATACCAGATAACTAGTAACAAATTGCTCTGTTTTGTTTTATGTCTTTTTATTACTATAATTTTTCATTTCCTCCCAAATACTGATCTTTGTATTGAAATAACTTTACCAATTAAATAGAGCACAGTGGTTTTATATTTATACCTGTAGAGTTAAGAAAAATAATAACTTGATTAAATGATCTTTTAATAATGTATAAATTATAAATCTGAAAAACATAAAACAAAAGAAACAACTTAATTATTGTATGTTTTATATCCAGTATTAAAATTCAACAACAATCTACTTTAAAGAAAGAAAATGACATTCACTTCATAGTTCAGTTTTTTGTTTGTTTGTTTTTGGTTTTGATGCTCACGGGTTACTCCTGGCTATGTACTCAGAAATCCTCCTGGCTTGGGGGAAGCATATGGACACTGGGGGATTGAACTGCTGTCTGTCGTAGGCTAGCACAGGCAAGGCAGACACCTTACTGCTTGTGCCATCACTCTGGCCCAATAGTTCACTTATATTTAACAGAAAAGTACTGATATAGAGATAGAACAAACTTGGTAAATTCATTGTATCAGAAAAATAACCAAGGACAACAACAAAAATGAATATTTGGGAATGCTTATAACTCGTATATAAGAATATCCTGATAGTTTAGAGCAATATATTTTTAGATATTAGACCTCTTATAAAAACCAGAAAATAAAATTAGAAAGTGAAGTAGTGAATACAATTATATCAAAAAATCAATATTGTATAACTAATTTTAATTTTATTATGGTATTAAACTATATTCCTGAATTAAAAAATGTTTTGAAAATGATTAAAACTGTAGGTCACTGTCATTAAAAAGCCCATATTAAAGTATACTTATTATTTATATAATATCATGAATTCTAAGGTGAAACCATTTTTTTTTTATGGTTTTTGGTTTTTGGGCCACATCCCGTGACACTCAGGGGTTACTTTTGGCTCTGCACTCAAAAATCACTCCTGGGGCCAGAGCAGTGGCACAAATGGTAAGGTGTCTGCTTTGCGTGTGCTAGCCTAGGACAGATCGCAGTTCCATCCCCTGTCATCCCATATGGTCTGCCAAGCCAGGAGCAATTTCTGTGCATATAGCCAGGAGTAACCCCTGAAGTGTCACCGGGTGTAGCCAAAAAACAACAACAAAAAAAAACAACAAAGAAAAAGAAATCACTCCTGGTTTGGGGGACCATATGGGATGCCTGGGGATAGAACCACAGACCGTCCTAGGTCAGCGCATGTAAGGCAAACACCCTATTACTTGTGTCACTGCTCTGGCCCCAAATTCTAAAGTAAAACTATTATAAGACATATTAATTCAAGCTTGAATAACAAATATTATAGTCACTAGTTTTAGTAATATTAATTCCTACTATTTATTATGTGTGAATAATTGATATATTTTTGATAAAATATTCTTATGTAATTTGGGGCCGGAGTGGTGGTTCAAGCCATAAGGTGTCTGCCTTGCCCATGCTAGCCTAGAACAGACCGAGGTTCTATCTCCTGCATCCCATATGTTCCCCCAAGCCAGGAGCAATTTCTGAGCATATAGCAGGGAGTAACCCTAGGTGTGGCCCCAAAACAAACAAAATATTCTTATGTAATTTATATTAAATTATTACAAACAAGCACTACACATCTATTTAAGTGGCTGCTACAATAGAAATTTAACTGATTTTTGTTGAAACTTAGTACTGTAATAAGCTATGCCTTGCAGAATCAAAATTGTTCAAAATCTAAAACTTATTTTCTTATGAATGTACAAATATTAAGATAATTACTATTGTGTTTTATAATGCATTTGCCATGTACTTAAATGTTATTTACCTATTATATATTTAATTCATACATGATAATAAGTTAAGACACTACATATTCAGACAAGTTCAGATAGCCCAAATTGAAAAATAACACTGATCCTAAATTTATCTCACAGTTTGCAGCGGAATAAATGAATGATATGTATGAATATTTTTAGCAAAGATGTTCATAAATGAATTCAAGATCTTAGAAATAAAAGACTGAGATAATAGTTGACAAATTATTTTTAAACAAAATAGATTAAGCACAAGAAAACCTTAGTGAAACTGAAGAGAAATCAATAAAAGAGGTCCTGAGATATTAATGATAATAAGGAGGAGGTAGTGTTGAAGAAAGAGGAGGAGAGAAAATTTAAGAAAACACCAAAGGATCTGAAATTACATCAGCTAAATAGTTTGCCTTGCAAGAATAGAATAGTTACTGACTAATGGCAATACTCTATAGAAAGATATTAACCAACATAGTCAAAATTTTATTTTTCTACCCAGAATGATATAAAACAAATGTAATTAAAATTGACATCCTTTTAATTTTTCAAAGAACTGAAAACCAACATGAAGTTATATGCTCTAAAATTTTTGAAATTTAATTGATGCATAGATATAGATATGTAGATTATAATGTTGCATATATAATAGTCATATAAATAATGGATATTATAGATATATTCACACAGAAAATGATAATCATCTGTATACATAATGTATAATGACTGTACAATAATCAAATTATTGAAGTTAAATAAGTAATTATTAAAATGAAGTTGATTCTATTTACTTATTTTCACTCTTTAAAAATTTTTATTTAGGGCCCGGAGAGATAGCACAGCGGCGTTTGCCTTGCAAGCAGCCGATCCAGGACCAAAGGTGGCTGGTTCGAATCCAGGTGTCCCATATGGTCCCCCATGCCTGCCAGGAGCTATTTCTGAGCAGATAGCCAGGAGTAACCCCTGAGCACTGCCGGGTGTGACCCAAAAACTTAAAAAAAAAATTATTTAAAATCTTGAATTGAAATTTGAATCACTTTTATCTATGCAGAAACTAGAAATGAAGCATGGTTTTAAACTAATTTCACCCTGGAAATATAAAATTTGCAAGTCAAATTATTTGAACTTTTGTATTTGGCACGTTTCTAATAAGGAGAAAATGTGTTAATTATTGTTTTATAAACCATTAATGACTACTTGTTCAAATTTTGTCTGATTACTTTCAATAAAAAATGATGATATGCTTATACATACTGGGACCAGAAATGGTAGTTCATCAGGAAAGCATGAATTCAGCTACAAAAATATTTCACAGAATGCATTCAAGTCTTTGAAAAAACAGATTATTTACATTTAAGACTATCAGAGAACACAATTTAATGTATGTATTCATACATTTTAATAATGCATACATTATTATTATACATTAATATACATACATTTTAATAATAATTGCTTTAGGCACTCCCAAGCCCCAAATATTGAAATGAAAATTTTTATTAAATCTATCTTTCTTAATTGGGAAGTTTTACAGAAGTCTCTAAGAAGTGCTGGAAAATAGAGACATTCATCGTTGGCAGAATTCTAAGAAAATAAATTCAGACGAATAACTAAGCATCAACTACAGCTTAAGAAAAGTGTCAAACTATGGTATTTTTTATGGAGTAAGAAATTAAAACATAAATCAATCTTAAAAATGAAGTAAACTAAAAAAGATGGTGCTTTTCTTTTATGACGTCTTTTTCCATCATTGTAAAAATTAAGATATATAACATGCATCTAGATTTAAAATGTCTGACTGGAGCAACAGTACAGCAGGTAGGGTGCTTGCTTTGTATGCGGCCAACATGGGTTCAATTCCTGACAACCCATATCATTTCTGGAGCATGCCAAGAGTGATTTCTGAGCACAGATCCAGGAGTAACCACTAAGCACCTTTAGGTGTGACCCCCCCCCCCATATTTTAAGCTAGCCAATCTCCCTTAAATATTACTCGGTAATTTAATGACCATATTGGACTACTTCTCATTATGGTTAATAATTATGGTTAATAAAGCCATAAAAAAACCCTCTGACTCCTGTAAAAACCAGGATAAATTATTTTTCTGATTCTAAACTCTAAATAAGAAGGCTTATATATTTGCAGTGCTTATCTATAAAATAAAGATAATAGGGTACCTCAGGTGTGTTTCTATGGAACCCTCAGGAGGTCAGATCTGCTGAAGCAGGGTAATAGTGGAGAAATAATACGCAGCAGTCCGAAAAGATACTCATTGAAGTCAGCTTGTTTTATTCCTCAAGTCCTTTCTCTGGCATGAGTCTCTCTGCCATGTGCTCATTTTTGCTGAACTCTCTCTATGTTGTCTATCCTATGTTTCTCATGAGCTCTCTTTCCCTCCAATGCCAGCATTTTTTATTATCCCTAACCCCACCCACCAGGGTGGAAAGGTCCCATAATTCAGGTGTAGTTTTACATGTCAAAGAAGAGGTTAGGGAAAAAGGAAGTTGGGTGAAAGGCTTTTGTTAGGCTTTTACCTAGATTTACTTTACACTTAACAAAACACTTATCTATATAGCAATGAATATTCTATCATATCTATGTTCCTTGTGTTTCAGATATCACTAAACATTTCGCAACATAATTTCTTTTTTTTTTTTTTTTGGTTTTTGGGCCACACCCTGTGAGGCTCAGGGGTTACTCCTGGCTATGCGCTCAGAAGTTGCTCCTGGCTTCTTGGGGGACCATATGGGATGCCGGGGGATCGAACCGCGGTCCGTCCTAGGTTAGCGCAGGCAAGGCAGGCACCTTACCTCCAGCGCCACCGCCCGGCCCCACAACATAATTTCTACCCAAAATTTAAATACATTATGTTTAATAGCTCTAAAGTGGATATTATTATTATATTATTTTGCAGTTGAGGAATATGTAAGGTTTTAAATAAATTTATGTGTGCTCTCACAGCTTATAAATAGTGTGCACAGGAAACTTATCACTACATTTAATGTATATACTCTTTTAACTTCAGTATTACCTATTTAAACTACCCATGATATGTTTTTCTCAGTACAAAATACAATGCTTGGATGAGTAGGACTTAGATTTCAAGCTAGTTCTTAAGTATTTATTTTATTTCAAATTATTACCATGGCACTAGTAAAAAATTTGCTTGAAATTATACAAAAGAGAATTAATGTCATTTGCAAAGAGCAGTTTGAGGTGACAAACTATAAGTCGTAACTCAATATTATAATTTTATTTAAAATTTTTAACACATCACATATTTTTTTTAAATTTTATACATATGTAAATTAGTCACAACCCAAAATCATACCATGCTTGCCACAAAAGTTTTCTCAAATGGGAATGGGAATTAAAAAAGCTTGAATTTGAAATCAAATGTGAACTACAATATGTTTAGTTTTTTTCTAAACCTATGATTTGTAAAATGAAATATATTTATTCCTCTAGCTAAACTAAAACTGAACACTAAAACCCATCCAAGCGAAGATACAGGTATAATAAAAGAGTATCAAGAGAAAAGTGAAATCAAGGAACATATCAAAATAACTATTTACCATTTATATGACCTTTTTGCCTTTTAAGTGGTTCTTAGTTGCTTACAACACATAAATAATGCAGAAGGATGCAACATAAATTTAAACAACAATAACTATAACCATTATAAAGTGTTTACATCAAAAATTATTGCAATTGTTTTTTTTTTTTTTTTTTTTGGCTACACCCGGTGATGCTCACAGGTTACTCCTGGCTATGTACTTAGAAATTGCTCCTGGCTTGAGGGACCGTATGGGATGCCTGGGGATTGAACCTCAGTCTGTCCTAGGCTAGGTCTGTACTAGACTAGCTGGGGCACTTACCGCTTGCGCTATCACTTCGGCCCATATTGTAATATGTTTAAACTTAAAAGTCTATCATCCAGTTGTATATATATACATGTATATATTAAAATACGTTAATTTAGAGACAAATATAAACATATAAAAATAGCATGGCCTTTCTATCTACAAACAAAATCATTTCCTCCCCTTGTGCTCTATCGGGGCATGTAAAAATGTCTAATGGAAGAATATACTTTTTGTTTTTGACAGCTCATGCCAGTATACTGACACACCAATTTTCAACCTCTGTAATTTTTAAGGAAACAAAACATAAATGCTTTTTTAAATTTAAGGGTGGTAAAGGACAGGCAAGTTAGCAGGTAATTAAAATGTGATAGTGTCCTTCTTTTATAATGAATAATTTTAGGCATGTTAAAAATTTAATTAGCTTATGTGTTAAAGATGTAGGAGTAATAGCTAAAGGACTAGTAATGCAATATATTATTATGAAAAAATATGAAATAACCTTTGAAAGTTTTCACAACTCATTAGGGAAAATTAAAAATTCTGAGATCCACTGATATTAATAGCATTTAATTAACAAACACAGGTTTATTCTATCATATTAATTAAATTAAATAGTATTTTGCATATTAACACATTCTTATAATTTTCAATGTGAAATTTCAATGGAATATTAGATAGCTTTTCAAAAGATGCCTTTTGCCTTTTGTAGAAATCAATATGAATTAAATTGAAGGAGATTATGGTGAATAAATGAGCCAATAAAAAGACAGGTATTAGATGATCATACTCATGAATCTGATAAGGAAACAAACAAAAATTCATTTCCTTAAGGAAACATATCTTTAATCTCTGAATATGTGAGGTTCTCTAGGTGGAACAGAGAGAGCTGAGATTGTAGTTGACTCAGTAGGAAGCATGGAATTTGTGTGACAGATATGATGTGGTGTGACAACATTGTACCCTTAAGACATAGATATTTTACTGTCTTGTAAACTGTCTCCTTTATAAAATAAAACAAAAGGTAAAAAAAAATTTAAGAACCACTATGAACATTTACATACATTTACATAAAATGACTATTTACAAAACTATAGAGTTAACTTATTTTCTGTATGGGCTGTTCGTTCTATTTTCATTTTCAACTTTTATTGGGAAGAACATTTTTTTTCTTGGTAGAGCTTTTGAGAAGATCAGCATACCCAAAAGCAAAGCTATGGGACTATCAAACCAAGTGGCTCGTGTTCACATTGGAAACACTGACAAGAATATTTTAAAGATGCATTATTTTGTGTGCTTTTGGTGTATGTTTTTATGTGAAAACATGCATATTTGTGTATTCATAATATTTCAAATGGAGTGTTCTGACCCACTAAACATAACTGCAAGTCATGACAGCATTATGTTTGAATTGCTATTTCCTTAGTTTTTCTATGCTTTTTCGATTAATGTTGAGTCAAGGGAGCAACATGCTTACTAGTTACCTAGAATTACATTTCCCTCTAGAAATAAAAGTAATTTACTTTCATTATTGCAAATCTAAGCTATTTTCTATGAGACTGAATCTCATTGGCAACAGTTTGAGTACAATATAATATATTACATTTAAAAAGGGTACCAATAGCATTTGCCACTCTTTTCCCCAGAAAACAATTAGAAGAGATAACTATGCATTTTGCCAAAATAAAGGACTACTCATATTTATGTTGACCTTCTTTTCAAAGATTGGATATATAGATAGTTGATATTTAGATTACCAGTGGAATAACCTCCCAAATGTCCTATTTATATAGACAAAATCTCTATTTAGGTCTTTTGGTTTTTCTAAACGGAAAGAATATATTTATAAAGGTCCTCTGGCAATGTATTTTTTCCCTTTTTTAATTAACAAAATAATTTCCCTGAAAGTTTCCTTTTAAAATCAACACATGAACATTATAAACAAAGGCTATGGATTTATAGTGCCACTTTTAAAAACTTAATAAAACTTATTTAGACATGTATTTACTTGGGGATGAAAATAAATTAGACCACCAACTAAAACTAAGCTCTAACACTTGTATAATTCTCCTTCCAGATAATCTGGAGGGAACCCTTGAAATATGCTAAGCAACTGTGTCTGGCTGTTTTTCCACCAGTTGTCATGCTGTGTCTGTCTATTTATCAATATCCTGACTCCAGAAAAACACAAGTTAATAGACAGAACTATAAAAACACTTTCTTTGACTGTCAATGCGAACTATGTTTATGTTTAACAAACTGATTCTTATTCCTGGGCCTTATGCACCTGGTGACATTATGTGAACACAGAATTTTTATGGACAAAGCAAAGTACCTTCACACATTACCCTTAAGAATTGCACGTGTTTTATAGAACAAGTCAGATATTTTGCTAGTAATCAGGTACTAACTTTTGCTACCTGCATAGCCCAAATCTATCTATCTATCTATCTATCTATCTATCTATCTATCTATCTATCTATCTATCTATCTATCTATCTATCTATTATTTATATATCTCTATGTCATGTGATTATGATCAAAATGAAATGATTGCAAAAATGAAATTACAAAGCATCAGGGGTAGAGCATGAAGAATGAAGAAGACTAAAAGCAGTAGTGGAGGATGCTTTGCATTTTGATGGTTTTGGAGGAATAGTGAGTCACTGTGTACATCAGTACCATGCACACTTGTACTATTGCAACCATCATACCTAAACTTAAATAGAAATAAAGACAAGAGAAAATATTAATTTTAATGAAAATACAAAAGCAAGTGCCAAGGATTCAGCGGCACGATGCTTAATACTCTATGGCTGAGAGTAATTCTGGTGAAACTGACTTTTGTGAATTCTGATGCTCAAATAATGTCCAAAAACTATGGACAACTGCAAACAAATATGTGACCACCAGCAAACTTTTTTTAAGAACAGTAACTAAGCATTTGAAATAGTGTACAGCCAAGCTCACAGAAGAAGAAGAAGAAGAAGAAGAAGAAGAAGAAGAAGAAGAAGAAGAAGAAGAAGAAGAAGAAGAAGAAGAAGAAGAAGAAGAAGAAGAAGAAGAAGAAGAAGAAGAAAAGAAAAGAAGAAGAAGAAGAAGAAAAGAAGAAGAAGAAGAAGAGATGTCATGAAAGAGATAGCTTATGGGTGGAAACAAGGAACATTTTTTTCAAATAAAGGATTAAACTAAAATAAATTAAACCTTCTTAGAATCATAGAAATAGCATAATGTTCCACGGAACACTGATTAAAAAGACAATGAAGAAGCTGAACTTCTAGAGCCGCCAAAAAAAAAAAAAAAAGACTTCTTCATAAACTTCATTCCTTGACCTGTGCAGATATCAAGGTCTCTAGACACAGAGGTCTGATTTTATCATTCATGACGGAGGAGCAGATGTCTCCCATACACCACAGAAGAATCTAGGGGAGAGTAAATGAACACACATAGAGTCTGTAGTTTATCCCATGACAACATGCTTCAAGGGTGGAGAAACCCTGTATCACTTAGGCCAAGGGAATTCCCTTTCTAATTTCCCCATTATTTACTGTGCCTACACAGAAGGAAAAAACAAACAAAAAAGCCCCTAAAATTTGTGCTGGTTCCTTTTTTTCTTTCTTTTCTTGGTTTTATTATTGTCGTTATTGTTTCCTTTCTTCCTTTGTGCTTCGTTTTGACTTTCTTTCAGAAGCGTGATTATTGTGTGTTGTATGTGTCTATTGCTGTAGTGCTCATTGGATTTCTTGTTTGATTTTTCTTTTTGTATTGATGTGGTGATCCTCATCCTTTTTTCCTTTCTTCTCTCAAAACAGATGTTTAGATCCTCGAGACGTACTCTGCCCACTTTTGGCCTGTGCATTTTTACTCCATTCTATTTCTTTTTCATTTTCTTCTTTCTCTTTCTTTTTCTTTCTTTCTTTCTTTCTTTTCTTTTCTTTCTTTCTTTCTTTTCTTTCTTTCTCTTTCTTTCTTTCTTTCTTTCTCTTTCTTTCTTTCTTCTTCTTTCTTTCTTTCATTCTTTCTTTCTCTTTCTTCTTTCTTTCCTCTTTCTTTCTTTCTTTTTTCTTTTTTTCTTTCTTTCCTTCTTTCTTTGTTTGATTCTTTCATTCTATTTCTCTTTCTTTCTTTTTCTTTTTTTCTTTCTTTCTTCATTTTCTCTTTCTTTCTTTCTCTTTCTTTATTTCTGTCTTCCTTTTTTCTTTTTTTCTTTCTTTCTTTTTTTCTTTTTTTCTTTTTTCTTTCTTTCTCTTTCTTTCTTTCTTTTCTTCTTTCTTTCTTTCTTTTTCTTTCTTTCTTCTTTCTTTCTTTCTTTCTTTTCTTTCTTTCCTTTCTTTCTTCTTTCTTTCTTTCTTTTTTTTTCTTTTTTTTTCGTTTTTCTTCTTTCTTTTTTCAAACAGAACCACATTACTGGAACCATCTTGCTCTGACCTCAAATTAAGAGGGAAATAACAGAGAGTACCAAGTCCAAATAACTGTATGATCATTAAATAGTAATAAAAATGATCAGACTTAATCACCAAACCCAAAGTCAACGACAACAGAATCGATACCCAATCTACAACAAACTAGATACAGAGGGGATCACTTATACTAGCATCTCAGGGGGTAAGGGAGGGGGATATCGGAGGCATGCTGGGAATGGGGGGAAGCGAGGTCAACTTCAGTGGTGGGAATTCTTTTGATTCAATGTTAATATGTACCTAAAATATTACTATTAAAGATATGTAATCCACTTTGATCAAAAATAAAAAATTAATATAAAAAGAAATAGTACAATGTGTAGAGCATTTGCTTTGCATTTGACTGGCCCAGGTTCTATCCCCAGCACTCCATAAAGTCCCCCAGGCCTAATAGGACTAATTTCTAGGCATAGAACTCAAGAATAAGCTCCAAGCCCTGTTGGTGATATAGGGTTGGTGTTTGTTCAAAAATCAAAATCTGAGCAAATACCTTAAGCAAACACCAAAGCATGCACAATGGACTATATGTTATATGTAATTTGAAAACACCAATTGAATTCTATTATTAACTAAATATAAATATAAAATAAACTTATTTTCTATTTAAAAACAGAAATTATAAAATGTTATTGTTTAATTTTGTTTTTATTTTTAAGGGTTTCATACTGAGAAGTAACAGTAAAATCCTGTGTCTATTTTACTTTCTTTTGTGTAACTGATAAAATTATAAAGTTAATAAAAAAAACTTTGTTCTCTAGAAAAATGACAAGGCTACTAGTAGTTAAATAGACCTCTCAAAAGATTATTTTATTCAAACTAGACCAATCATAATGTCAAGAATATGGATTTTTGAAAAATGCAATCTTTAATAAAGATATACATTATTTTAGTTATATATTTATATAGATCTATATACATATATTTCATATTAGTCAATAAACATTTTAAAATAGCTCCTATATTTGTTTAATTTATTGAATAATTATATATAATTAATATTATAATATATATAATTGTTTCTTTGTCACAAATGCTCACTATTTAAAATCAGTGGGGAATAAAAGAAACAGTTCAGCTTTAAAAAGTGATGTAGCAACGATTTAAAGGTCTTTGTCAGAATTTGACATATATGTGTTTAACAAATGAAGCTTAACAACATTTCAGAAGTATCTTTTGTACAACTAAACCAAAATTAACTTTTATACAACATTTGTAAGGTATTTGACATATTTTTAATACACAGAACTCATTATCTAAATGTTTTACAATCAAGCAACTAATCAGAGAAAATCATGTATTTTGAATAAATTAACAAAATAATAGCATTGCTCCTTTTTTGTTTTATTTTGGTTTGCTTTGGATTGAATTTGGGAGCATGCCTATTAATGCTCCTCAGGGGTTACTCCTGGCTCTGTAATAAAGAATGTTGTAATAAAGAAGTTGTGGGCCGAGAGATAGCATGGAGGTAAGGCATTTTGCCTTTCATGCAGGAGGTCATCGGTTCGAATCCCGGCACCCCATATGGTCCCCCGTGCCTGCCAGGAGCAATTTCTGAGCCTGGAGCCAGGTGTGACCCAAAAACCACAAAAAAAAAAAAAAAAAAGAATGTTGTGATCAAACCTGAGTCACCATGTATAAAACATAGGCCTTATCCACTGTCCTATGTCTCTAGCAACTATAATGCTCTTTATTTGCGAAATAGACATTTGAACAACATAAACTCAATCCCATGTATGATTGTAAATGATTGTCTTTGTTCCTCAAATAATTTCTACCACATTGCTTGTAGAACTTAATAATGAACCCAAATATCCCCAGAATGTTAGTCCCTTATTACTTTAATTAGCAACTCATTACTTCATGAGTTATTTTTGTAAATAAACATAGTTCAATACTCATCAAAAATGGTGAATAGTGAGATATATAAAATTTTATCAATATAATTTTTGGTTCATGGTCATGACCAAGAAGTATCAGAGATTGTGTAGCCCTTTCCCAAGATACTGAGAAGTTGGGTCAAATGGTTCAATTTTATGGCCAGAAAATGCAGTGTTGCTTATATAAAAAGTAGTGGGGTTTACTAGGGTGGTGCTACCAGTGGGACAAGTGATACTGCAATATTTGTTATTTTGTCTGCAAGCATGCATCTCTTACATTTGAGCTATCAGCTCCTTCAGATATTTTTGGCTTAAATACTTTTAAATAGTAATTCATACCTTAAATTTGTGTTTTCTTTCTATTTAGTTAAGAATAGATAACATGGTAATATTATCTATAGGTTATAGGTTATTATATAGATTACCTGGACCCTATAATCTACAATATTATGATCTGATATGAAATCCTGCATTGGTTAATATTAAAACAGACATTTACTGTGTTACTCTTGCCTACCTCTACTGGTCAGGTTATTTTGACCTCATTGCTTTTGTAAAGAAGTTTATAGTTTTGTTATTTTTGTGGATGAAGACCACCCTCATTAGTGCTCAGGACTTGATGGCTCTGCACCTAGAATCCTTCCTCGAGGTGGGCTGGGACTATATTTAGTACCTGGATCAAATTAGTGTTAGCTGCATGCAGAAAAGGGCAAACATTCTACCTGCTGTACTATTTTTCTGGCTCCGTGTAAAGCAAATTAGTTGAGTTCAAGTTAATACTGTATTCTACTTCTTGAAAATAATAAGAAATAAGAACAAAATTTGATACCAGCTATGATTATTTTAAATTTCTTAATGGTGTTGAAAATGTTACACAGTTAATTTAGGTATATATGCTTGACGTATCCATTGTATATTACTGTTCTTAATCATTCTACTCAAAATCTTTACAAAATTTTATTTTTAATAGCAAGAATATATGGACACATCATATAAGCTTGAATGTGTGTCTATAAGGACTATATGCATTCTAAACTTTCCCTGAAATACTACATATGATCAGGCATTATACAAATAATCACTTCTTTCAACCTTAACTCAATCTACCTCACCATTGTATCTTGAACATATATATATTATATATATAATATACATAAGTATATATATTATAATTAAGTGTTACCAGGATATAAACTCAGAAATGAGGTAGTTAGGTGTTTGTCTCTTGGCAGAAAATTTTAAAAATCATTATAGCAAAAAGGTTTGGAGAAACAAGATGTCATAAAATCAAGAAATGTTCAAAGAGATAAGATACAATCTGAAAAGGAGCCATCGTATTGCCTTCTCAGGAAAAAGATAAAAATCATTTGCAGATGGTTCACAAACAGAAAAATAATAAAATTATAAGACTTAAAAAAGAAAGAGACCACCAGAATTAGAAGTCTTTCTCCCTGACAACTCTTTATCAATGACAAAAAGACCCAGCTAGAGCAACTTCAAATAGATCCACATAGAGAGATGATAGATGAAAGATAGATAGACATATATATAATATATGTATGTATGTATGTATGTATGAGTATGTAATGTATGTATGTAATAATAAACCAGGTTCTCAAGCAAGCCATAGTTCTCCATTTTAAAACTACTGTAACCCTATCTGGTTTACTCTCTTGTTTCAAAAAAAGTGTCTTTGTATTTAATGCCATTCCTTCCATTTTTATTTTGGTAGAAAGATAAGAACTTGAGCCCTATGTAGAGGTTGAGTTGATTTCTTTTCCTTCTAAGAGTATAAACTCACCTCAATCCGAGAGCCACTCAATTGGGCTTAGTGCGTACAAGCTCCAGTGCTACTTGACTGCTGCTATAGTGAGAAAGAAGGGCAGGACTGTAATATCCACACCATGCAGGGGCTCGTGAAGTATTTATCACTCCCAGCCTCCCTGGGCAGGCATGCTAACAGTAACAGAAGCATGCCCCAATAAACAAAGATACTAAAAGGACCACAGAATTGTCAGTAATCTGTGAGAGAAGAAAATTTAGTTCAATAAATCCAGTTAAATATAACATAATAAAGGTCAGTCTGTAAATATAGGAATTTCTCAATTCATCCATTTGTGCTCTAACTCTGTTAAAATATAAATTTCCAAAGAATTTGCTCCATTAGGATTAGATTACAGGTGTTGTTTTCATCTAACTTTCTATGAATTCCAACTGCAAACATGCAACTTGTAAAAGAAGAAAAATAAAAGTCAATTTTGCTTACTTTGAAAGCTATGCTTAGAGCAGAAGGAACTCATCATTTCCAAATAATGTTATTTTTATTAAATTCAACTTTTTAAATAATTTTATATTAACATATATCTGTAAGATTTGATACCAGAAATGCTACATATTACTGTAGATAATCTTCTTTAACCATAGTAAAACTATCGTAATTCTATTTTAATATCTGTATTTATAAACTTTTGTTTATAAATTGAGGATTCAAGCTCACCTCACTCATCAAATAAAGTATTACGAAGTTGAATTATATTTTAGTTACCTTGTTTAATCACTGGCATAAAAGCTAGTTCAAATAAGCCATTACTTGCAAATACTTGTGTATTTGCAAATGCAAAGGTTTTTCTAGTCATATTACAAAGAGCAGTCTGGTTAATTTTTCTACACAAAGTAAGGTTATACACATGTATGAAATATTACTGCTATCATAGGACGGGTAAGTTATGTGACACACCAAGCAGTGTTTAGGATTTATTTCTAGTTTTGTGCTCAGGGAGCTGTATTCAGTGCTTATGATCAAACCCAGGTGTATGAAAGACAATTGCTTTACCCACTATATCATCTCTCTATACCCACTCATATCTCTCATTTTCCCACTATATCATCTCTCTATATCATCTCTCATATCACTTGATCACTATCAAATCAATCTTTAAATAAACTGGGTTTGTGTTAATTACGTTAGTCATGAAAATATTCTAAAACTAATAGAATTTTTGTGCTAGAGTTCCTTATGTGTGAGACATGTGCCCTATCACTAAACTACATTCTATTTCTGTGTAATTGTTGTAACATTGTTATAAATTCAAAATTGAATATATCATGTATTATACAGATCAGAGCGATAATATAGCAGGTAGAATTCTTGCCCTACATGTAATAGTTCAAGTCCCAGTGCGACATATGATCCATCAAGTCCAGCACATAGCAATTGCTAAACTCATAACTACTAATTGATGCGTATGGCTCAAAAAAAAAAAAAAGATAAAATAGTCACCCGAATGCAAAAGCTATCCAAATTATAGTATGAGAAACATTGAAAAAAAGCATGTATTTGAAAATTTTCATATACTACACTTAAACATAAAAATTATACAAGTAAATGAAAAATAAGACTAAAATAAAATTAAGGGGCCAGAGCTACATTAGTGCAGGAAGGGCATCTCACTTACATGCTCCAACATAGACATGATCCTTGGTATTCCCATATGGTCCCCTGAGCAGCAATAGGAATAAATACTGAAGGCAAATCCAGGAATAATCCATAACATTGCCAGTTGTGGACAAAACAAATGTACAAACAAGAAGATTAAAAAATAAAGGGCCTGGGCCAGAGAGATACCACAGCAATAGGATGTTTGCTTGCATGCAGCTGATTCAGGAGAGAAGGTGGTTCGAATCCTGGCATCCCATATGGTCCCCCGTCCTGCCAGGAGCGATTTCTGAGCACAGTGCCAGGAGTAACCCTGAGCCATGCCCTGAGCACCAAGGAGCACTGACTTTAATAATAGTTGTTGGATGTTTCAAACAATGCATAAAATCTACTTGAGTTTTGGACTTTCTTGCATTCATATATGTAAAGCATTCAAGTCATTTAATATATATAAATGTATTTAAATGTCAAAGAACATATAATTACATAATACTTATTAGATAATAAATAATTTACTAATAATATAATAGAATATTATTCTTGATAATATATATATATTTCTACATAGGCTATTCTTTTGTATACAAACAAGCTAGAGGGTTTTAACATTTTTCTGCTTTTCCCATAACCCACACACATTATAGGGTTGTGTTTTTTTGTTTGTTTGTTTGTATTTGGTTTTTAGGCCACACTTGGTGAATCTCAGAGGTTACTCCTGGCTATGCGCTCAGAAGTAGAATGCCTGTTGCAAATACAGGAAGTGGTGGGGCAGGATGGGGCATTGGTGGTGGGAATGTTGCACTGGTGAAGGGGGTATTCTGTTTATGACTAAAACCCAACTACAAACATGCTTGTAATCATGATGCTTAAATAAAGAAAATAAAGTTTTTTTAGGAGTTAAAGAGATAGTATATATTGAGGTTGGAATCATGTAGTACAGAGGTGGGGCATTTGCCTTGACATGGCTACCTGGGATGGACCCAGGTTCCATTCCTGGCATCCCATATGGTTTTCTGAGTCTGCCAGGAGCGATTTCTGAGCACAGAACCAGGAAGAACTCATGAGTTTCGCCGGGTGTGGCCCAAACCCCTACCCCAAAAGAAATCTCTCCTGGCTTGGGGGACCATATGGGATGCCAGGGAATCTAAATGTGGTCCGTCCAGCATGTGCAAGGCAGAAGCCCTACCGCTTGCACCACCACTCCGGTCCCACGCTATGCTATTTTTATTTTGCCATTATTAGAAAGAAAAATAAAAGTTGCATCATTAATATTTGATTGTTATAAATTTGCGTATTATTATACCCTAAAATACTATTTATTTATTTATTTATTTATTTATTTTGGTTTGGGGTCATACACGGTGATGCTCACGGGATACTCCTGACTCAGTACTTAAGAATTTAGTATTTAGGAACAAGGCAGTTTTGAGGAGACTATATGAGATGTCAGGAATTGAACCCAATCTGCCATATGCAATCCTTTTATACCATGAATCTATCTCCAACCCTACAGCTGTTAATTAGTGGATATTTTATATTATAATTCTACAGAAGGTGAGTAGTTAAAGCTTGGTGTTAGTCAACAAAACAAAGATGAATATATACAAAAATATTACTTGGATTAATACATAACAAGAATACTTGCGATAATCTGATTGTTAATTTTCTTTGACTAAATTATTACAAAATTATTGACATAAAACAATATATTATGTTATAACATATTATAGTGAGTTGTTTACTTTTTTAGTTATGATGCATCACAACAAATACATCAAAATAATAATATTCTATTAATACACTATTTATACATTATTAATTAATAAAATTGTTATTAATACATCAATACATAATATTCTATTAATGATTACAATTAATTTAATACGTTTTTTTCCTGAAAATTATCTAATTAACATTAATGTTACTTTGTTCATATTTTCCTGACAAGGATTCTCTCCAGAATTCTGTAAACTTAAAGTGATTGTGATCATGAATGCTAAATGCAAAAGTTTGGACTCAATTCTAATTGTTCATGCATCTGTTGCCATACATCGGCTAGTAACAGTATTCTTAATATCCCACTATTTAGGGGGTTCTTTTCTATTTAATTTCTATAAAAGAAGTACCTATCAAAAGGTTTTTGTTAAAATGTAATGGAATTGCATGTGAATAACAAAGTATTATGAAATGTAGTATAAAGTAGATAAAGATTAGTTAACATAAGTAAAAGAATAAAAGGTCTTCAAATGTGTACATGTATCTCTACCCCAAATATATCCATGACAATTACCATGATTTTCCTTATGATGCTTACTTCTTTTGTGTTAATGACATTGTAAAATTAAAATAATTCTCAGTATCCTTTATGTTTCTGAGATTTGGAAAAATGAGTACTAGATAAATGTAATGGCATAAAATAGAGAAAAAAGTGTTCAACCTAGATTTCTAAATTTAAAACACTTGAATGAAAAACATTTCTAAAAGGTTCTGGAAAATGCAAGGTCAAGAATAAATCAAATGAAATTGATGAACAGATAGAGATAAAGAAGGAAAAAAACTCAAAATATCAAAAAAAGCAAAAAACAGTGGTTTATTACTTTCTAAATATTCCATGAAAACAACAGTAAGAATTATTTAAAATAGTGGTGAACTCTGTTAGAGAAATAACTGCACTAACAACTAACATGTCAATGTTAAAGAATGAGAGAAGGAAAGTGTCTGTCACAAATACAGGCCGGGTGAGGGAGGAAGGGGCATTGGTGATGGGAATATTGCACTGGTGATGGGGGAGGGGGTGTGCTCTGCTTATAACTCAAACCCAACTACAAACATGCTTGTAATCATGGTGATTAAATAAAGATTTATATTTAAAAAAAAAAAGAAATCGCTCCTGGCTTGTGGGACCATATGTGATGCCAGGAGATCGAACCTCGGTCTGTCCTAGGTTAGTGCATGCAAGGCAAATGTCCTACCACTTACACCACTGCTCCGGCCCCAGCTTATTTCGTTTTTGAGGAGCTTCCATAAAAGAGGTTGAGCCAGTCGATATTTCCAACAGTGCGTGGGTTTTCATTTTCCCCTCACATCTTCACGTTCACTGACTATTAAAAGTTTTTATTCTTGAAAAAAAAAAGATTAAAAATTACAGAAGCTGTTTCTGCAAAGAAATTCTTAAAGTTTACATAAATAAAATTGGAATATTTACTTAAACCTGTCACAAAAATTACGTCTCATTAAGTAACATTCTCTTATGTTTTGTTAAAATTGTTAACAAAATGAAATAAAACCTTCATGTACCTTCGGAAACTAGACATATATAAGCATAAAGCTATTTTATTATATTTTGAACCACACCCAGAAATGCTCAGCGCTTACTCCTGGTTCTCAATATAGGGATCACTCGATAGGGCTCTGGAGACCATATGTGATGAGTGGATTGAACACATTTAGCCACATGCAAAGTTAGTGCCCTACCTACTGTATATTGCTTGCTCATTTCAAGTTTCTTTTAAATGAGTGAGAACTTATTCTTATTCTTCTACTGGTAAGCTGAGATAATTTAGTTTAAAGAAATAAAAACATGTGTAAAATTTTTTAACTCCAATAAACGTAACTCATGTTATGGGTATAAGTTTTCATAAAAATTTTAAATTAAGCCAATTTTGAGATATAAATCTTTAAAACTTTTGTCTATATTCTCATTAATGTGTTTTATAGACTTTGGGCTGATCTATTCTTTGATCTAAATTGTAAAGTATAAACTGCTCCATTCTTTTACATGTGATTATCCATACTTCTCAACATTTGTTGAAAGGCTGTATTCACTCTCCATATTTTACCAACTCCTTTGCTGAAAAATTTTTTGACTGAAGATCTGAGGATTTATCTTTGGGTATTCAATTCTAATCCATTGGTCAGAGGCTTTATCCATATTCTAGTGCCATGATGTTTTACTGTAGATTTACAGTTTAGTTTGAAGTTAGGGAATATGATACCTCTCGTTTTTTTTATTTCTCAACATAGCCTTGATTATTTGCAGTAAGTATGATTCATAAAACGTTATTTTGGATTGTTCTTTATTATAAATAATGACATCTATATTTGAATGGAAATTGTATTGGTTTTTGGGTCACACCCGGCAGCTTCAGGGGTTACTCCAGGCTCTATGCTCAGAAATCACTCCTGGCAGTCTCGGGGACCTTATGGGAAAGGATTCAAACCACTGACCTTCTGCATGAAAGGCAAATGCCTTACCTCTATGCTATCTCTCTGGCCCCCTGGAAATAGTATTGAATCTATAAGTTAATTTAGATAAGATTGTCTTTTGACCTTATTGGTTCTATCAATCCCAAAATATGGATGTTTATCCATTTTCTGAGATCTTCTTCTATCTTGTGATAAATGACTTAGTGCTTTTCATTTTTTACATATTTCATATCACTTGTTAATTTCTAGGTATGGATATTTTTTGGATAGTATTTCAAATAGAGTAGACTCTTTGATCTCTTTTTTTCTAGTCTGTTCTTTGCATATAGGAATGTGGCATATTTTTGTCTTGATTTTATTGATAGCTGTTTTACTGTATTGGTTTATTTTTTCCAAAAGCACATTTTAATATTAATATTATGATGCCACCCATAAATAGTGTTAGTTTTACTTTTGAATCCCTTTGATTTCTATCATTTTTCTCTGTCACTAAGACTTATGACTCTGCATTGAATAAAAGTAAAGATTTGGAATGAAAGGGTGTTTTCAAAAATATAATTCTACTGGGAGAGGTAACAGAAACAAAAATAAAGAGATAGACCTTTACCAAATTAAAAATTCTCTTTATGTCAAAAGTAACATAAAATAAAACTACAAGAAACCTGTTGTCTTCGGAGAAAGCATTCACACACAGCACATAGGTGAAAGGTTAGTAATGAAGTTATATATAAAAAAACCCTAAAGAGCAAAAATTAAACATTTAAAAATTATCAAAAAATGAGGAAAGGAACTGAGCAGATACTTTTCTGAGGAAGACAGATGGCCAATAAATATTTTCAAAAATGCTCATCATTACTTATGATGGAAATCTGTATAAAGTCAACATCATATCATCTAACAGCAGTGAAAATGGCCTGTGTCATAAAATTGGAAACATTGTGTGTTGGAAGAGATGTGCTAATAAAGGAATTTATATCTTATATCCACTATTTATTGGAATATTTATTTATACAATTATGGAAATTAAATGAGAATTTATCACAAAAGTAATATTAGAGATATTTTACAAAACAGCAATTCCACTAGTCAGACTCAAAAGCTGATATTCAAAACGACATATGAATATCATTATACATTACAGTAATCACACATAACCAGTATAGGAAATCACATTTTATGTCCAATAGATTATGTGTGAATAATGAAGATATAATATGCATACACAATGAAATATTATGTAGCTACAAGAAACTTTGAAATAAATTTTTTTCCTGCAATTTAGAAGGAATTGAAAGATGTTGTTATGTGAAGTGAGCCAGAAGAAATACTGGGATATTATGAAGTAATTAATTAGTCTTTTTTTTTTTAGACTGGCCTTTAACAGATATCATAAAGAGAGTTTAAAACACCAGGTATTTAGTCTGGAATATTTTATAGGAGTTAAGACAGAAGCTTTAAACTCTGTATATTTTAACCCTGGTTTAATTCCAAGTATTGCATGTACTATATGTATGGTAATTCCTAGTATTGCATGTACCGATCACTCCATGAATAAACTTTAAGCACAGCGGAAGAGTTAGCTCTAAGCATGACTGTGTGTGCCCATAAACAAAACCAAAAGCAAACACAACACAGGCACAAACCAGAGCACCAGAAATTTACTCTCTCATGAATCAAATGTTTACATGTGATATAAAAATGAGTCTTTTCAGGCCGAAGCAATAGCACAGTAGTAGGGCATTTGCGTTGCATTCAGCCGACCCGTGACAGGTCTGCTTCCCTGCATCCCATAGTCCCCCAAGCCCGCCAAAGGCGATTTCTGAGCGCAAAGCCAGGAGTAACCTCTGAGTGCTGCCAGATGTGGCCCAACAACAGCATCAACAATAGTCTTTTCTATGAGGCTCTATGGAAAATATGTTGATTGAATATTCATAACAAGTTATGAGTTTTTGATGTCCTAAATATTTCTTGATTTGTAACTGAACCACCCTTTTCCCTACCTTCATCATCAAGTAAACTTCTTGTGTTTCCCAATGACACTAATTTATCTTTTATCAAGTCAACAATCCTCTGATACAATATGTAGACTCATCTATACAAACTATATCTAAATACATTAATTTGCAAGCACGACAATATTCTGAAGAACTGGAAAGAAAAAATTAGGAAAATACTATACATCACATATAGTTTTTCTTAAGACTCACTATAAGTTATATAAACCTTATATAAAGACAAATTTACACAGCATTTCAAAATACCTGAAAAAGGATTAACCATCTCAAGAATAATATATATTTAAAAATTTTATAACATCAGCTCAAATCTTAGCACCTGGGTAATCTGAGTTGGAGGTAAATAATAATTATAATTCTGAGGCAAACTTATTCAACATCTATAGAGCTGATGAAGCTAGAAAAACATTTATCTCTTTTTGATATATATATATTATTAAATCAAAGAAAGTTACTTTGTTTTAAATATCTAGAGTACCATAGACAATTTTATTTTTGTAAATTAATTCATAAAATATAAAATGGTTGATAAATTATGTAGGAATAATTGATATTATAATTGAATAGGTAAATTTTTCAAAACTTTGATATTAATCTGATCCTGTAAGATATAAGCAAATTAGATCTTATATAAATAGAATTTCATTGTCTTCTTCTTCTTGTTGTTCTCCTCCTCCTCCTCCTTCTTTCTTCTTGTTTTTTTTTTTTTTTTTGGGGGGGGGGTCAAACTAGTGGTACTGAAAACTTACCCCTGATCTGTGCTCAGGTGTCACTCTTGGTAGGTGCTAGAGGGTAATATGGAATTCTGGATCTTAATTCAGGTTGGTCATGCAATATTTATACATTTATTGAAATCAAGTTGAATTAAACTGTCAAATATAATGCTTAGAAACAGTAGAAACTTTATCTAACATATTTGAAGTCAATGAAACTAAATTCTAGGTACCTGAAGTTTGGTCAGATAGGTGTCACCTAAGAAAATTCTACAGGGGTAGTTAGGTAGTACCATAGGCAAAATAGTGATTCTAAGTTATAGATGCAGCAGGCAAGACTTTGGCTGGGCAGGACTTTGGTCTTCTCTGTTCTCCTGAAATATCTAGCTTTCTGTTTTGTTGCTCATGATTTATCATGGCTTTGTTTATATCTCTTTCAAGAAAAGAGCAAGTCTTTGGAACTTGCCCTATGAAAGCTTTTATATGCAAGCTTTGTATTTCTAAAGTCTCTTTTAAAGTATAGGTTTTTGAGTGATCTGCCTTACATTTTATTTGATGTACTTTATAGATTTAGGTCTGAGCTTACGATTTAAAAACATTGAGTGGACTTTTGTGTAAGGTGTGAGATATAGATCCAACTTTAACTTGTTACATGTGGTTATCCAATTATCCCAACACTATTCGTTGAAGAGACTCTTTATTCCTTTTTGTACTCGCTGATCCTTTGTCAAAAGCTAGATGATCAGCTTTCTTTATTCCATTTTGTACTCTCTTTCCATTTTTCAAAAATTAGATGACCATATATATAGGGCTTTTCCTTAAAATTTTTATTCGGACTCGTTAAGACAGTATATCCTTATTTCTATGCTATGCTATTTTGATCACTCTAACTTTATACCTTACTTCTATTTAGGTAATAAGATTTTTCCACCAGTTTCATATTTTTAGTATTGTTTAGGCTAACTAGGGTCTTTTAAGATTGTACACAAATAAAATTGATTGTAATACATCATTGAAGGATAAGAATTGAATTGACTCTAGATAGTTGTTTAGCTGATATGGTCATTTTGACAATATTATTCCTTCAAAAACAAAAACATATAATATTTTTCAGTTTTCTAAGTTCTTCAACTTCTTTATAACAATTTTGAAGTTTTCATAAATTTTTATTATAAACTAAGATGATTTTTCTCTCACTTCTTTTTTAAAGCTGGTTAGTAATTAATCAACGTTTTGGGACACTACTTTAAATGCAATAAACTCTGATCTCTTTCTCCCTGATTCATTATATTTTTATAAGAATGCATCAAATTTTGGGGGCCGGAGCAGTAGCGCAGATTCTCCAGCGTCCCATATGGTTTCCCAAGCCAGGAGTAATTTCTGAGCACAAAGCCAGGAATAACTCCTGAGAGTCACTGGGTGTGGCCCAAAAACCAAGAATGCATCAAATTTTTGTGGTTTGACTTTGTAAGCAGCCTCTTCTCTATATTTATTTATTATTTCTAGGAGCATTTTTGTAATTTTTTAAAGTCTTCAATGTATATATTGTACCATGTACTTATAGTGGTAATAAACCCTCTTTATTCCAATTTATAATCCTTTAATTTTTTTCTGGCCTGAATGAACTAGTTTTGATAGTAGAACTTCTAATAGAATTTGGAATAAGAATGAAAATAGTAAAAATTCTTGTTTTCTAGATCTCAATAGAAATTGTTTCTGTTTTTAACACTAAACATTATATTGACCATGGACATTTTATACATAGTTGTTACTATCTTGAGAAGATTTTATTCTACCCCTATTTTACTTTCTTGGATGGGGGCACAACCAGTGGAGCTCAGGGGTTACTCCTGATTCTGTGCTTAGAAAATGCTCTTGGCAGACTCGAGGGACCAGATGGGATGCTGAGAATTAAACCTGGGTCTGTCCCTCATCAATCACAAGCAAGGCAAAGGCCCTGGTGCTGTGCCATCTCTCCTGTCTATCACTTTACTTTTTTTAAATCACAAACTGGCATTAGATCTTGTCAATAGCTTTTTTTGCATCAATTAATATGATCATATAATTTTTTATCTTTCCTTTTATTGATGTGATATATTATGTTAATTAATTTGAATATAGTGATAAATGATGAATCATTTCTAGAATTAATCCACTTTTTATAATATCTTTATTTAAACATCTTGATTACAAATATGATTGTGATTAGGTTTCAGTCATGTAAAGAAAACCCCTCTTCACCAGTGCAACATTCCCACCACCAATGTCCCAAATCTCCCTCCATCCCACTCCACTCCCACCTGTACTCTAGACAGGCTTTCCAGTTCCCTCATTCATTCACATGGTTATGGTAGTTCTCAGTGTACTTATTTCTATAACTGCATTCATCGCTCTTTGTGGTGAGCTTCATGAAGTGAGCTGGAAGTTCCAGCCCTCCTCTCATTGTCTCAGGATTGTTGCAAAAATGACTTTCATTTTTCTTAAAACCCATAGATGAGTGATACTATTCTGCATCTCTCTCTCTCTCTCTCTCTCCCTCTGACTTACTTCACTCAGCATGATAGATTTCATGTACATACATGTATAGGAAAATTTCATGACTTCATCTCTCCTGACGGCTGCATAATATTCCATTGTGTATATGTACCACAGTTTCTTTAGTCATTCATCTGTTGAAGGGCATCTTGGTTGTTTCCAGAACCTAGATATTGTGAATAGTGCTGTAATAATATAGGGGTGAGGAAGGGTTTTTTTGTATTGTATTCTTGTGTTCCTAGGGTATATCCCTAGAAGTGGAATAGCTGGGTCAAATGGGAGCTCAATTTCCAGTTTTTGGAGGAATCTCCATGTCGCTTTCCATAGAGGTTGGACTAGACAGCATTTCCACCAGCAGTGGATAAGAGTTCCTTTCTCTCCACATCCCCATCATGCTGTATTATTTGTGTGTGTGTGTGTGTGTGTGTGTGTTTGTGTGTGTGTGTGTGTGTGTGTGTGTGTGTTAGTTTGGTTTGTTCATACCTGGTGAAACTCAGGAATTACTTTGGCAGTGCTGGAGCAATTATGTTGGGGATTGAAACTTGGTTGCCCTCATGCAAAAGAAGCAATTTAACCAGGTGTTTTCCCTTAAAAAATTGCTTTTGATATTATTATCTTTTAAACCTACATGTCTGGCCTTATGGATCTAGGATCTTCTCACTTTGACTGAGCAGTAACACATGTTAAAGCCTGAGGAATGGAACCCACTATTCTGTTCTGAGCTTCATATATGCCTCTAATTTGACCCATCTTATGTCCATCTATATTACAAACCCAAATATCTATATCTATCTAAATATCTATATATCTATAAAGTCTTTAGTGCATCTGCATGAAAATTTAACTATATATATATATCTTATATTGGGAAGGTGGTGTATAACAGACTATTTCTCAGATAATATACAGTTTTAAATCATAAATTAACCTAAGAGATTAATTAGTTGACAACTACCTGGTGATATTCAAATAACATTGCATAAAAATGTAATCTGAGAAGCATGTTATATTGCTAGTATCCATCAGGTGCTAACAACTTAGCAGGTCTTTTCTCAAGTAACTAGAAATCTAAACCTCATTAACAGCAATGGAATTTGTAGAATAATGGAGAAACTAAATAGATCAGTTGGAGTCACACAGAAGCTCAGAAACACAGATAAGAACCATTGCCCATCATAACATTTGTTACTGGCCCATGAAGACTTAAAACAACATTCAGTTCACTGGCAAATAAAATTAAGCAAGCCCTTGCTAGTCAAATTGAGAAATCACTGGATGCAAAATTTAAATTGCTCAACATTTTCAGAGGAAGATAGATTCCATACAAATGGAACCGAAGTCTAAAGAAGCTAAATACATTAGCATTTCTTTAATAACAAAATCTCACTAGAAAGAACTGTAGAGATGAATTTGAGTACAAAATATGAACTAACATTTATAAGAAATTCAAAAAAATGGAAAAATAATTGAAAAATTTAAATTACCCAATAATCAAATATATGGAGAATAATCTTTGAATTATGGGAATACAAGAAGGTAAGGAAAAAGGGACATAGGAATAATGAGTGGTTCAAGAGACAAAAGCTAAAAACTTCACTCTTTAGAATGAAGCAGGAACACAAATTCAATATCCCAAAAGAATACCAAGCAAAACAGGTTTAAACATAAAAACACCAAAACACAGTGTAATCAAAATGGCAAAAATCAAAAATTTTAAGGCCACAAGAGAGAAGAAAGGCCTTAAATATAAGAAAAATTACATAAGAATCACGAAATCTCCCATATGAAATGGTACAGAAAATAGTATGATTATATACTTAATTGATTAAATGAAAAAACTTTCAACCTATAGTTTATCACCCTGAAACTCTTTCATTTAAATTAAACAGATGGTCCAAACACTCTCAGAAAAATGTTAGAGTCATTTGTGATAACCAAACTGGCCCTGAATGAATGAACAAAATGCTACTTATATAAATTAAATAGCCAATCTTTATAAGCAATAACTCTATACAGTAAAGTAGCAACATAGCCTTCTCTATAAATAATAACCCCAAATGTCAATAAACTAAAGTATACATCAAAAGGATAAGTGAGATGAATTAGGAGACAAAATTCATCCCTTTTCTGTTAAAAGGAACCATATCTAAAATCAAAAGATATATGCAGGTTCAGAATAAAAGGATGGAAGACAATTATACAAGCCAATGAGAAACAACATTCTGGGAAGCCAGACATATACCAGACCAAAATTCATTTAGTATAATTAGAATCATGGGTGGACATTTTTTATTGATGAAGGAAAAAGTAGATGAGGAAGTACTAGCTCTTATCAACATAAAGACATCAAAATTGGGTCAACAAAGTTTGTAAATATTTTGCTTACAAACCTAGAGAAACACATGAACGGAAACATAGTAGTGGGAGACTTCAACATGCCACGGTGATCACTGGATAGATCAACTACAGAAAATATATGTACTAAATATATACAGAAACTATATTGTGCTAGAAGATATCTTCTCAAAAATTTCAATACCAAATCTTGTGTAATGCACATGGAACATTTGCTAGATTACACTGCATGTCTGGACATAGTCTGACTTTTATAATTTCACAAATGTAGAAATTAAACAAACTATCAGTGCAATGTGCCACTGAGAAAGAAATTAAACATAAAAAGATGTGGATAAATTCTAATACCTTGGAAACCAAACAATATGCTCCTAAAGAACAGTTGGACCAAAAAGAAAATCAAGAAAGATAAGATACCTTGAGACTAATGCTAATTAAGAAACAATTTCCAAAATTTATGGGAATCATGTCTTTATTTTATATATCTATTGGAATTAAATAAAATCATCTTTGATTTCACTAATGATCCAGTGTTGTTCTGTTGTTCATGATGACTCAATGGCATATTGATTATTCTCCATTAATATCTATATTTTCTATAGTTCTGTGTGTTTATTTTTAGTTCATACCAGTATTATGTGAAAGATCCTCAATAAAAAAGTAGAGTGTTTTCTTTAGTTGTTTGTTTGGTTGGTACTTTTATTTCATACCTAGAAATGATTGGGACCTATTGTCAGCTCTGTGCTCAGTGATCATGCCTTGAGATTATTTTGTATGATATAATCATAGTTATCCATGGACTTCTGGTATTAAAATGTCTTGAACAGGATTTTCTATCAGTCAATTTTATGTTTATTTGTCTATAGCTAGGTAACTATTTGTAGTGAAATATGATTGACTTTTCAATTTATTCTAAAATACATTAATTATACTGTTATTAGTATTCTTGGGGAATACATCTGGAGATATTGGGAGACAAATATGATTTTCCTGAGATGCTTTGCATTTACAGAGTGCAAAAAATTAAAAGCTGAACTATATATATATATATATATATATATATATATATATATATATATAAAGATACATACTCTACCACTTAAGACACATCTCTCACTCTCAAATATAAATAATGATGCTCTCTATTTTATATTTCTGGTTTGCTGTCACATTTTCATGGCTTTATTCCACTTAGAAATGCTATGTCATAATCTGAAATTTGAGAAATATTTCAAGTTTAAGGATAACTAAAAGAGTAAAGATAAAAAAGTTTATGCTGTTCAAACTTTCACAAACTTCTAAAAGGTTAACTTTCTATAAAGTATGTGATTGATTTTCAAGTCAACTTTTAGTTGAGAGAAATAGATCTTCTGTCTCAAATGATACGATGGCACCTTCATAACCTTTAAATATAATAGCACTGTGCAAGTGCCTTTTTCTGATGATTTTAAGAAAAGATGGTGTTTTGCTGTGAAGCCTAGAGATATATTCTAATTTGGATGAATGGGGCTGAAGGATTGGACCTTTTAGGCCAATAGTTGGAAACTACATTTTCGGCTTAAAGGGGTTTAACTCCTCTAGTTGCTAACTTACGATATTTTTTAAATTTTTATTTATTTTTAAAAATTTGTTATTTATTCAAAAACCATGATTTACAAAGTTATCAAGAATTGGGTTTTATGCATATACTTCAACACCAATCCCACTATTTATTAATGCATATACTTCAATACCAATCCCACTACTAGTGTCAACTCCCATCACCAATGCTTTTCATACTCTCATTATGGAACCAACTGCCCCTAACTACCTGCCTGCCACCTTGCAAGTTACAATAAAGTTTGGCTATTTCAACTTAGGTCTCAAGTTTTCAATAGTGTTGAATTTGTGCGTTGGATGTATAGCTATAATAGTCTCCAACATCCCAGATATAACCAAAGACCAGGCCCCCACTCCCGCATTACTTTCCTCTCTCATATTCATTTCCTCCTTGATTTCTTTTCTTTTTTGTTTTTTTTTTCTCCTTAGACTCTGAGATCAAGGGTGATCTATGCATTTCCCTTAATAGTATGACATTACTTTTTTTGTTTTTGTTTTTATTTTTGTTTTTTTGGGTCACACCCAGCAGCTCTCAGCAGTTACTCCTGGCTCTATGCTCAGAAATCATACCTGGCAGGCTAAGGGACCATATGGGATGCTGGGATTCGAGCCACTGCCCTTCTGCTTGGAAGGCAAATGCCCTACCTTTGTGCTATCTCGTCGGCCTCAGTATGAAATTTCTTAATATAACTATTTTATATACCCCAGATAAGTTGAGCTCATTCTGTTTTTGTTTTTCTTCTTCACCAATTCTTCCTGTTCCACAATTTGTAAAAATTCCATGATTTAATTATTCCTTGTAAGTGCATAATATGCTTTGTATATAAGTATCACATCTTCATAATCTATCTATTCATCTGTCATTAAACACTGAGGTTTATTCTATATTTTAGCAATTATGCAAATTGAAGGAATTCTAAAGGATAATGGCACATATTTGGCCTTTGTAATGAATGTTTTTAAATCCTGGTGATAGATACTTAAAAGTTATTTTGCTATTTTATATGGAAACTCAAAAGTAATTTTCCTGAGGACTTTCTATACTGTTTTCCACAGGAATTTAACCAGACAACATTCCCACCACGCTGAATGATTTCCTTTTCACTACATCCCCTCCAGCATATGTTGTTCTGACTGACAATAATATTTAAAGCAATGATAAGTACTAAATAATTTAAACATATTAGCAACATTTAGCAATATATATAATTTATTTAGACATTTAAGCATTCACCCAAAATTATTTTTAATATTTTTTCTATTTTCATTTAGTATATTGTGAATATATAAATGTCAATAATATAAGAAAATATATAGTACAATTATATGAGTTTTCCAACACATTTACTTTAGATAAGTAAAAAACATTCCCTAAATTTTAGTTGAATAGAAATAATTTTCCTTTATTTAAAATAAGGGCACCAGGGTCAGGAGAGATATCATGGAGGTAAGGCATTTGCCTTGCATGCAGAGGGACGGTGGTTCAAATCCCAGCATCCCATATGGTTACCCCCACTCCATCCCCATGCCTGTCCGAAGCGATTTCTGAGCATAGAGCCAGGAATAACCCCTGAGTGCTGCCGGGTGTGACCCCCCAAAAAATAAATTAAAAAATAATAAACTTAAGGGCACCAACTCAATTTAATGGTACATACATTGACCATAAATTCAAACCTCAGAAACACCAAACTTTTTTAAAATTAAATTATAATATTTTGGCATTAAACAATGTTGAAAATGTTTCTATTTTTAATCCTTTTTCCCCCCAAAAATGTAATTTTGTAGGCAAAAAAAACTTAAATCTCATGCTATTATATAGGTAACTTCCAGAAAAAATAATGGCTTTGCAATTTAACACATTTAAAATAAGTCTACTTCATAAGATTCTAAATTTTTTAATATTCAATGATTGAATTAGTCAATTTTTTGAGAAATGTATTGCCTTTAGTCATTTGCTCTTTTTCACTACTTATTATACTATCAATAAATGAGAATGCCCATGTCTAGGCCATACCATCTATATATTTCCAAGTTACTTACATAAGGAAATAACTTTCAAAAGTAAATTAACAATACAGTGTTTCATTATTCATGTTAAGTAGATTTCTTTTGAAAGGGAAAACTGTGTAATTTTCATTATAAACGTGGCATAAAGAAAACTTGACAGCATTAAGTACAGTAATTATAGTAAAAATGAAAAATACATAATATGTGACTGTAGGCATATCAAACTGCTCTTCCTTAAATTTTTATGTAATAGATCTCTTGAGTAATATCTTAACATTAGTTAACAACATTTTATATTTTCTAAATAGTATGCAATTTTATAGTCTGTGTTACATATTGTAAGGCATTTATCTATTGAATCATCCAAATTATAGGCAACATTATTAACAGCAATTTGACCAAATTTTTTTTTACACAGTCCCCCACTACCACAAATTATGCAGTCGAGTTTCCCACAGTTGGGGAAATCGCAGGGGTCAGCACATCCGGAGTGCAATGGATAAGCCTCACCCTGGGAAAACTATCTTCGTGATCATGGTATCTCCCCTGTCAGGTAAGTATAATTTGACCAATTTTTAAAAAGAATTTTTTAGGGGGCTAGAGAGATAGCACAGCAGCGTTTGCCTTGCAAGCAGACGATCCAGGACCTAAGGTGGTTGGTTTAAATCCCGGCTTCCCACATGGTCCCCTGTGCCTTCCAGGAGCTATTTCTGAGCAGATAGCCAGGAGTAACCCCTGAGGACCGCCGGGTGTGGCCCAAAAACAAAAAAAAAAAAAAAACAAAAAAAAAAAGAAGAAGAAAAAGAAAAGAAATTTCTTAGAACATATGGCATGTTTTATGTATATCATCGACTAACACATAAAAATAACTTGCTTTCTATTTTATTTATATTTTTACTTTATTTAAAGAAAATGTATCACATAGCTGACATAGTTGACCGTAATACATGTTTGCAGATAAGTGAGAGCAAAGTCATTGTATAAAGAATAAAAAGATAAAATAAAAAGGCAAAAAGGAGGAAAAGAAAACTTAAAAAGAGAAAAGAAAAGGTAAAGTGGCAAGCAAATTTGTGAAAATTTTTATATCTCCAATGAAGTCTTTGATACAATGGTAAAAGGTATAGTAAGCTCTTGTTGCTAACGATCCATTCTGTTATTTAGTGTTTCTGAACAGTAAGTGATTTCAGTTACATTGGCATATAAATTACTGTGTTCCTAAAGGGATGACAACATCAAATAACTGAATTTTTTCAGAAATTCAATGCACTACTACTGTGGCTTTTGTGGAGCATGTTATCACTTGGCAGAACTCCTGAAAAAAAGAAGACTGTGAGGGAAAATATCTATACTCACTCAAAAAAAAAAAAAAAAAAAAAAGCCCTGGTAAATTAACCAAAATACTGGCATACCTGAAGTCTGGTCAGGTTGGTGTCTCCTGAGAGAATCATAGAGAATTGGTGAGTCAGGGCCATATAAAGTGATGATCATGATTGATGGATGAAGCATCATTTGATACTTATTATTTGATGCAATTGGTGATTGTAGTTGATAGAAAGAGGAGAGGAGAGGAGAGGAGAGGAGAGGAGAGGAGAGGAGAGGAGAGGAGAGGAGAGGAGAGGAGAGGAGAGGAGAGGAGAGGAGATGATAGGGAGGGGAGGGGAGGAGAGGAGAAGAGAGAGAGGAGAGGAGAGGAGAGGAGAGGAGAGGAGAGGAGAGGAGGGAAGGAGAGGAGAGGAGAGAGAGGAGAGAAGAGAGAAAAAGAAGGGAGAGGAGGGGAGAGGAGAGGAGGGAAGGAGAGGAGACGAGGGGAGGAGGGAGGAGACGAGGGGAAGAGAGGAGGGGAGGGGAAGGGAGGGGGGAGAGAGGAGAGGAGAGAAAGGGAGGGGAGAGGAGGAAAGGAGGGGAGAGGGGAAAGACAGTAGAGGAGAGGAGGGGAGGGGAAGTGGGGAGGAGGAGGGAGAAGAGAGAAGGGGACAAGAGGGGAGGAGAGGGGAGAGAGGAGAGGAGAGGGGAGGGGGAGGAAGGGAGAGGGAGAAGAGGGGAGGGGAGGGGAGAAGAGGGAATGGGAGGGAAGGGGAGAGGAGAGGAGGGGAGAGGAGGAGAGGGGAGGGGAGGAAAGAAAATTAGGAAAATTACCTACAAATTTATTATCTACAGAAAATTATTATTTATTACCTATAGAAAAGCTGTACTTCATATTTTTCTTTAATTTTTTCCTTTTAATAGTTTTTTATTTTGAACAAAGTGGATTACAGATCTTTCACAGCAGTATTTAGGTACATAGTGACATTAAAAGAGGGGCATTCCACCACCAATGTTGTCCACGCTCCACCTCTGTTCTCAGCATGCATCCCATATCCCTCATATTTGCTTCCCCTGGGCTGCTAGTGTGAGTGGTCCCCTCTGTATCTAGCTTGTTGTAGATTGGGTATCGATTCTCTTGTCATTGGCTTTGGATTTGATGCCTAAGTATGATCATTTTTTATTTCTACTCAATGTTTGATCTTGGTACCCTCCATTATTTCCCCCTCAATTTGTGAGGCAGAACAAGATAGTTCAAGTTATGTGTTTCTGTATGAAGGAAAGAAAGAAAAAAAGTGGAGGGGGGAAAAAAATTAAACAAGCAAAAAATAGGAGGCATCCTTCTAGAGGCTATAAATATCAATTTAAGAGAAGAAAGCGAAAAAGAAAGAAAAACAACAAAATTACAAAACAAAAAATCAAACAAATAACCAGAAAAGTACCACAGCAATAAAGACAACAACCAAACAATAACCATGGTCCCAAAATAAAAACAAAACAGAGCATAACAAACAAAAACAATATCAACTAAGGTTTCATCCTAGGATTGGTGCAAAATCCAAGACCACCAACTATAGAAGACTGATTAAAACAAAAAGGATGGAGCAGAACTTCTAGAACCATAAAGAATGACTCATCCTAGCCTCGTTCAATGGCCTGTGCAAATACCAAGTTCTCTAGTTACAGAGGCCTGAGTTTATCATTCAGGACTGAATGGAATGTTTCCAGACACCACAAAATGACCTAGAGGAGAGTCAAAGAGCATCTACAGAGCCTGGAATTATTTCCATGACAGTATACTTCAAGGATGGAGAAACTCTGTATTTCTTAGGCCAAGGAAATTCCCTTTCTAATCTCCCCAAAATTTATTGTGCCTGTGCAAAAAAAAAAGCACAAATTAATTTTTTCTTTATTTAGAAACTTAAAATTATTGATTTTTAGTACCTTATTTGAAATAATTTTTTGATTCTATATATGCATATGTTTATATGAAGATATAAATAAAGAACATATATATGTATGTAATCTATAATTATAAACACATCTTTTACCTTTTAAATTACCAATTTTTTTAATTTATGAAAGTTTCTTATCAAATTATTGTGAAAAAATGGCATAGATGAATAAAAAAGATACTTTATTTGATGTCTCTTTCAGAATCTTTGACAGAGAGGCCCCCTTCTTTAGTTCCTGACCTTTATCTTTATGTTTACATTTTATCAAAAGTTACTTTTCCAACATAAAAGAATTACCATAGATTCAAAAATGTGTTAAACCTTCATCCACTTTTTTGTTTGTTGTTGAGCTTATCTGAAGGTGCTCAGAGCTTATTCCTGGCTTTCACTCAGGGGAATACATGTTGGAATTGAACACTGGTTAGTTTTGCATCATACCAACTTTACTATCTGTGGTGTCCTTTGAGTCACCTTTGAACTACAGGGAAAATAAGCTAGACAAAGCCCTAAATTAAATGGATTTTTTTTCTACTTCTAGAATCATTTTCTCAAATTTTTCTGTTCTCATAGCAACAAAGCATCTTTAAGGTTAAATGTAATGGCTTTAAGGTACTTTTTAAACAGAGTTTCAATTGAAACCTGATTACATATCTATACCCCCTATATATAAATATATATATATATATATAGGGGGTATAGATATGTAATCAGGTTTCAATGCTTGTCTCAGAAATATATATATTTCTGAGACAAGCATTTTCCCCATGCAGGATAGAACAAATATAAGAAAATCTCATTGGATCTGGAAATATAGTACAGTATGTATGAAGCTTGATTTCTCCCTGGAAAACAGGCTTTCCATTCTTGGAACCACATATATTCAGTCTCCTATGCACATTCAGAAATTATTTTTTAGCTCAGAACAAAATGTAAATGCTTTGGGCCAGAGTGATAGCAAAGCAGTAGGGAGTTCTTGCATGCAGGGTACCAGAAATGGATCTGGGCATCCCCATTCCTCATCCTCATTCATTCTTCAACATTCTAATTTTCCCTGAACCTACCAGGAGTACCCCCTGAGCACAGCCAGATGTGACCCAAAAACAAAACAAACAAAAAAATGCTTAACATCTCTGACTGTGACCCCCAAAACAAAACAAACAAAAGGCAAAGATAAACAAAATTAATTTTTGGTCTGCAGATCAGGAGTTGACACATTATTAAATCGTCACTTTTAATGAAGAACTCTAAATGGTATGAGAATTTGGGGGGGGGGGTAGTGTCACATCCGACAGCGCTCAGGGTTTACTCCTGGTTCTATGCTCAGAAATCGCTCCGGGCAGGCTTGGGTATTTGGTCATTGAAAATGCTGTAAAAGTTTAAATTTGATAGTGTGTTTTGTTTTTAGAATTTTTTTTATTAATTCTAATATATTTGGTTTTTAATTTGTGTTCTACTGAAAGAGGAATGACCTTACATAATTCCATAAAATACATATTTCTATTCTGAGTAGAATCTTTAGATTAAAAGTGAATGTAAAAATGTTTATTGAAAATATTCAAAAACTAATTTTAATGTCCTTGTGCTGAAGACAAATTGTTGTCTCTATAATTGCATTTTATTTATCATTTTTGTTAAGTTTTGGTGAATTTTATATGTGAACATGGGAACAATAGATAGTAAGCTGAAGAAACAATGTAAAAGTAAAACAAGATATAAAAATATACATAAGATGCATGAGAAACTAATTCTCATAATCTATAGGCAGTGCATTTGAGGAGATAAACCAAAAATGAAATCTATCTCAGGTCATTTTTCGGTTTTATTTATTGTGAATTTGACTATACTTAACTACCCTAGGATTTCCTGCAATATGTTGTTGTTTTTGATAAGAAATAAAATCAGTGAATTCTATTTAATAAATTTTTAATTATTTTGTGAGATTTGGCAACTTTTCCAGTCCATCATGTTTATAATTTCTGTATCAATTAAATAATATACTTTCATTCAAAGTTACACTACCTCCATTTTGAATCTTGTTTTTTTCAAAATTCTTTTATAAGTCAATATAAACTCAGTAGTTAAATACTACTGAGGGAACTTTTGGTAAAATAAAGCAGTAATAAAAATGCTCAAAAAATTTTACATACCATTAAAGAGCCTATCTTATCACTTCTAATAGCTATTTTGTTACCAAAAAATGTGATTTTGTGAGGCTGGAATGAAAATACTGATTACATCTAGTCTTCTTAAAATTATTCTCAATTCTACTGAGTACAGTCAAAGTGGAATGTTTAATCAGATTTCTTCTTTGTCTTTCCCTGGAGTATCATCTCTGCCATGAGGCAAATGCATACTCCCAATAATTCTAACAATAAAATTAGTACCAATTGTTATGATAAAAATTACCTTTTCTCCCCCAAATGTCAAACCTTGCAATAAATTGGCATTTGTTAGTAGCTAATCCTATCAAAACTTACATTTAAATCTTAATAACAAATGATTTTAGTATGCTTACTATTATATCCTAGACCAGATAAATGAGACAAATATAATTCACAAATAACTACCTGCCAAAAAATTTTTGCAGAAAAATTAAAGATAAGTAATTATATCATTGCATAAAATGTGTCTTCATAATATTGACAGTTAGAGATATATAGATGATATAAATTTTATGTCATATTCTGTGAAAATATTGATTAAAGGTAAAATAAACTACATATGTTTTATAACTAGTAAAATAGATAATCTTTCCAAATTAACACTTAGAAAAACAGATGGTGGTAGAAATGTGACAAATTCTAAAATGCTTCAGATTTCTGGAAATATTCTTACTTGAATTATATTATGAATTTTTAAAAATGAAAACAATAATATGAAGTTAGAAATCTTGACTTTCCAATGGGTCATTAAATATTAGGAATTATTATTTATAGAAAATGTATGTATCTACTTTATAGTAATAAAATTCTTTTAAAGATTACTAAAACAATTCATGGTCATAAAATAAATTATACATTTCTTCTAGTGTATTATTTTATTCCCAAAATAGCCTAAATACATATGAATGACTGAAGTCATAATTTCTGCTAGAACTCATGAGGAGGAATGAATATCCAATAGTTGTTTTTTTTAAACTCATCATTCCTTGCAAGTGTTATCAATATATTTTTTTACTTTTTAGTATGTGTAAAAATGTGGAAATATTAGTTAAGTCTGTTTTAAATGGCAAATTAAATAAAAAATACAGGCTCAATGTAAATAGCATATTAAAACTTAAAATAGCAATTATTTCCTTTTAGCAACTATGACATTTAAATTTAAAATGTCAAACAATGTATGTGTATAAACAATTTTAAATATGACATAAATAATAAATTTTAAATATGACATAATTTTGTCTGAGTTTATTACTAATATTGATTATTCAGTGTTTTAAGTAAAATATAGAATCCAATTTGACACCCAATTTATTTCAAAACAACTTTTTGCTTTTGGGTTAGTGACTTTTACTGACTTTTTTAGGGGGTTGTCACACCCGGCAGCGCTCAGGGGTTACTCCTGTCTCTATGCTCAGAAATCACTCCTGGTTAGCTTGGGGGACTATATGGGATGCTGGGATTCAAACCACCATCCTTCTGCATGCAAGCAAATGCCCTTCTTCCATGCTATCTCTCTGGCTTGATTTTTCTACATCTTTTTATTATAATCCCTATTTTTATAATTTTTATTTGTTTTGTCTATGTAAATTAATTTAATGATAATATTATTAGTATATTGTTTATATTAATCTTACACATAGCAATGAATTTTATTAACATGTAAGGAGATAATTGAATTCAGTCAGCGAAGTGGCTATCTGAAGCAGACCTGGGAAATTTTGAGATAGATTTAAATTGTATCTGAAGGATTCTGTAGATTATAATTAGAGGGAAAATAAAGAGTAACAAAGAAATGAACTTGTACAAAGGGGTGAGTAAAGTATTCATTCTAAGCAAGGGAAACACGTAACAGGTGTACAGAGTTTTGGGGGTTTTGTTTGTTTTCCTTTTTGGGCCACACCCAGTGATGCTTAGGGGTTACTCCTGGCTATGCACTCAGAAGTTACTCTTCATTTGGAGGACTATATGGGACTCTGGGGGCGATCAAACCGAGGTCTGTCCTAGGACAGCTGCATGCAAGGCAAACATGCTACTACTGTGCAACCGCTCTGGCCCAGAATTCATTATTTTTAAACAGACTTTCACTTGCTGTAAATTGTAATTTTTAATATAATCCATTGATTGAATTTTATCAATTCACATTGTGTTTAGTTTGCCTTTTGATTCATCTCATAAATTCATATGAGTTATGAACAAGTGCTATTTCAATGGAATTGATTTAAATAAAAATATTTAGTAATAATATAGAGAGAAAGTGTTATGTAGCCCAATGATTAGTTATTAATCTTTTATGAGTTAAAGATTCAAATTGTGACATTTCAAATGTTTTCAGAGTTCTGTTTTCTTTTTCTCTCTCAAATTGGAAGAAACTGATTAGCTTTTACTGCTATTGGGTGTTTCCAATTTCCTATGTTAATTGGTTTCCAAGAAAATACCAGCAAGTTAAACTAAGGGCAAAAATTGGTAGTTTCCTAAAAAGGAAGATCACATTAACGTGGAATATAGGTTGCAGAGTACTTGAATTGCATGCTGCTAATCTGGGTCTCACCTCCTACACCACATAAGGTCATAGAGCCCACCAAGACTGAGTGATCCCTGATAATAGATCCAGGAGAAGGTCTAAGCACCCCTAGGTAAACCCAAGAAAACAAAACAAATAAATAAAAAAATATAAAATATATGTCAATTGTGTTTTGAAGAAAAGATGAAATTTTGCCATTTGCATCAATATAAATATACCCAGTCAATTTATAATGAAACATATTAGATAAAAATAAATAATCACCAGGGCCAGAGTGAAAATAGCACAGTGTATATATTTGCCTTGCATGCTTTTAACTAAGGTTCATACCCTGGCATCACATAGGGTCCCTTGAATAAACCAGGAATAATTCCTGAGGGAAAAAATAGGAGTAACCTCTGAACACTGCTCGGCCTGGCTCAAAAACAAAACAAAACAATAAAAAACTAAAAGAAGAAAAAGACCAACAATAGAGGCTTACACTCATACTTGTTATCACATAAATGCAAAAAACAAACCAAATAAAATAAAAATAAACTGAAATAATGAGACTAATCAGTGATTACTAAAACAGAAAGATAAAAAAAAATTGATGGGTAAACTGAGTAATAGAACTAGTCATTTGGGTGACAGTAAATAGTATTATCAAGGAGAAAATATAATATTTAAGAAGATAGCATAAACCAACCAAGATTCAAACCACTACCACCACCACCACCACCACCACCCCCTGTCTGCACATCACACTGAACATGGTCTCCTAAGCAACACCAGGAGTGATTTCTGAGAAGAGAACAGGGGGCAAATCCAGAACTCAGCTGGGTGTGGCTCACCCCCCAAAATAATAAATGAAGTTAGAATGAATTAACACATATAAACAGTTGAGACTATCATATACATATGGAAACTTATATACTGCAATCTTGACATATTTTAGTGTAGATATAAATGAAGTATAGAACTTTATTTATAGATGATTACTCTTCCCATCTGGAAGAACAAAGGAACTCTCTCTCTCTCTCTCTCTCTCTCTATATATATATATATATATACATATATATATGTAAGCTATATATACACTCTCTCTATATATACATACATATATATATATATATATATATATATATATACATACACACATTGAGAAAAAGGTCAAGCTCTTGGTAGGAAGAAAACTTTAAAATTAGGAAGGAGGCCTTTCAAAAGATGATTTTGGTTATTTTTAATTCTAGTTGTCCACACTATCTCAGAAATTCAAAGAGTGCAGATTCTCATTCATTGACACCAGCTCCTTGATAGAATGTAAGGTCTTTGCTATAGAAAGCAGATTATTTTCTGTGTGTCTTTGCGACCCCCTAGGACCCTGCCCGCAGGGTGGACTGAGGATCACGAAGTAATTTGTGGGTCACAAGCGGGATCCGACCTGAAAAGGAGGAAAGAGGCTGAGAAAGAAATGAGCTCAAGTCAAGCTGGCTGATCAAGAGCTGAATTTATTAAGGCAAGACTAGCTTATATAGTTCTACAGCATAAGGAAGTAGCTTTCAGTACTTTTCCATGGTATAGAAAAGTAGAGGGGTCGTGTAGGAAGGACTTTCCAGTTTTATAACATACCCTTATATCGCATAGACTTATATCACACATTCTTTCACAATGGTAGCTTAACAGGATGTGATCTTATCTTAGCAACTCGGGCGGTTTACTGGAGCATCTTGTGACTTGTTTGGTTAACATTTCTTTTAGGTCCAGGGTGTAAATGCCACAGTGGCCGCCTGTCAGGTGCACAGGCCTTAGTTTTCAGGCATCAGAAACTCAATTTTGCTCTCTAGCTCTAACAGCCTCCAACATGTCTCTAGTCATTAAATCATCAGTAAGCTATGTCTTTCATGTCTTTACCAGCAAAAGATAAGTTTCTGCCTTTTTACTTTAATAAATTACTTGTTTTGAAGTGAAAGCAATTTACAAATTCCTGGCATGTATTGTTGAAAGTTAGAGATTGGAATTATTTAAGAACTCTGAATTGGTGAAAATCTGTACTAATAAAAATTTATACAGAATTGTGTCATTCTGGAATGTGAAGTATTTAAAGACACTGAAAGTGTTGGGTTCTTACTTTAGAATCATATTTTAGTATAGTATTTATTTGATGTCCAATTTATGTAATTAAGACAAAAGTAAAGAATGTCTCATATTTATATTGTAGTCTAGAAATACAAGTATAGAGAATAAACATTGTTATAATTATTTATTAATTAAAATAAATAACATTGTTTTTACATCATAATTTAAATATCACAACAACCATAACTTATATAAATTATAAATCTATCTCTAAAAGCTTATTTTGCACGGGAATAAGTAAGAAACTTACCTAAGGTAGAGGAGAAATTTATTGATAACTTTGGTAAGTAATTAAAATCTTTAGGAAACTACCAATTTTACTCATTTTGCTATTTCTTTTGATTTATGCCTGTCGGCGACAATTATTTGACTCCTATAATTATACATAATCTCTACAAGGATCAAAGTATGCATTCAGATATTTACTGAACAACCTCAATAATTTTCACATTCAAAGTATTTTATATAAATGGATTCCATCAAGTTGAGTGGTATATAACTTACACAAGTGTGTGAAGTGGATGTTACTTCTCTTCTTTTTTCTGATATATAGGAAGATCTTAAAAACTAAAATTTTAGTGTGTCGATAGAATTTTCTTGTTGTTGAAATCAGAAAACAAGCATTTGTGCAACTTCAAAATAGGCATTGAATAACCACTGGAGTATAAACATAGTGTGTCTTTTTATATCATCCTTTGCTTAGAACTTTGCTATGGTTATTATATTGAAATCAAGATAGCATGGCAGAAAAAAATTTAAATTAAAACACAACACAAAATAATGCTTAGGGACCAGCTATAGTACATCGGTAAGGTGTTTGCTTTGAATGCAACCAACACAAGACGAACAGTGTTCAAATTCCGGCATCCCATATGGTTCCCCAAGTGTGCCAGGGGTGATTTCTGAGCACAGAGCCAGGAGTAACCCCTGAGTGCCTCTGGGTGTGACCCCCCAAAAAAACAAACAAAAAAAACCCAAACAAAAAAAATAATAATGATTAATAAAATCAGTAATAAAGTTGAAAACAAAAGTTCTAGAGATCTTTGATCTGCATCTCTTTACATTAAGATTTCAAATTTTAATTTTCAATTAGAGATTGAATCATATTAAATCCTACTTGAAATTGTAATGCTAATCAGAAGAAATCACTTTTGTAATTTAATTTGATAGGTAACAAATAGTTCAGAAATTAATTGCATCTATTGCATAAAATGTTTTAAATAGTTGATAATTTTTGAGAAAGTAAGATAAAAGTCATTAAGTAATGGAGGTGTATAATGCATATTTTAGTACCTATTATTGACTAGAATAAGATGATAAATGGAGCTAACAAGATAGTAAGTTAGGACTGTGATGAAGTTACATACTACTTCCACACATCGGAGCTAACCCGCTACTGAGAATAATGGTGTGCAGTTTGGATGGGTAGTATGGCAGAGGAGTAGGAATGGATATCTACACTTTGAAACCTGTAATTTTATTATTGTTCTTACAGTCCACAGAGAAAAAAAAGTGGAATCACTTGTAATGTAATCATCTTAAACATCTTATCTTAGCTTTCTATAAAGTGGATAGAGACCAAAATTTGATGTACCTAAAAGGAGTTTTATTTACTACAATGTATTATATATATATATATATATTGGCATAACTTTTTTAATATTGAGAATCAAAAGGGTCAGAAGCATATTTAATTCACATATTGATGATAATCATGATAATGAAAAATAAATGGTTGTTACATATGCTATTTATTAAGAGATTTTTGTATACTAGTTCTAATTTATTTTTTACTTTTTCATAGACATACCTATATGGATTTAACATTATTTTCTCTCTTTTCCTGTTTCTATTCCTTAATGTTTAATACTAAAATTTATAAATGTCAAGTTATCTTTTCTAAATATTAAATTTAATTTAAAATATAATTCAATACAGAATATTTTCTATTTACATTAGTCAGAATACCAGACAATTCACAAAGAGATGTATGTAGATAAAAAAAATGTATGCTACTAGGGACTTTGCTATTGAACATTAGTTTTTGCAGATCTGAAAGCATTACTTTCCAGGCACTGGCTTATATCTGAGGGCTATGAAGAGAATGCATTGCATAGCTTTTTATTTGACTTGTTATACACATACATATGTATATTAAAATCTGCATTTTTATAGAAAAACATTTTTCCTGCTTCTCCTTGTTTATATAAAAATGCACTTTAAAATTTGAATTGTGCATTGTATTATACACCTTGCACCCTCAGATCATCTGTTATTATAATTGAGGAAGAGTATAAACGAATATTTATCACCTCATGTGAAAAACTATGAATTTATAAACCTCCATATTTCAGAGAATACAACATTCTTATTCTCCCACAGAAAACAGAAATGTTCCTTGAAAAATGGGATTGATTAAATGATCGAGGAAATATTTTTAAAAGTTATACAAAGTTTGGAATATTTTATCAGATTTTTCCTTAGTAGACTCAGAGTTAAAATGGGTTACAAAGAAAATTTATTTCAAAAACACTAGTGAATTCCTGATAGAAACTTTTAAAGAAGTGTTTCTATTGTTTTAACCTAGTTTGATTTGTCTTAATTTGTTTAGCCAGTGTGTTTCAACTTGGGAGTATTGGTTAAAATAGCAAAATTTCTCTTTAATCTATTATTTTCTAAATTGTTGACCACTTTTTCTGCTCTAATTCTTTTCTCATTTCAAGAAATGCTTTATCCATGAAAGTATAATGTCATTTTTACCATAACTTAAAGGGAAAAATTGCCTTATAACCATATGTACCCATGCTATAAATAAGCATTACTTTAAAGGAATAACTTTCTATTAATTAATAATCATAGTTATCCATATGTATGATACATTTAAATTTTATTTTATTTTATTAATTTATATTTTAGTAATAGAAGACAAGTTATGATGCACTTTTTACAATGAGTTATTAAATGGTCATGAATTTTAATTCAAAAACTTATTTTTCTTTTTGGGCCACACCTAGTGGCATTCAGGCGTTACTAATGGCTATGTGCTCAGAATTCGATCCTGCATTGGGGGACCATATGGGACGCCTAGAGATCAAACCAGGGTCTGTCCTAGGTTAGCGTGTGTAAGGCAAATGCCCTACCACTTGCACCACCGTTCAGACCCAAAAAAACATTTATTTCTTTTAGTTGGGGCTTGTTCCCAAGAGGTAGCCAGTGACACCAGGGAAAAAATCCCATTATACTTAACCAATCTGAAAGTGTTTTGACTGCTAGAAAAAAAAATGTGATGCTGTTCAAGCCATCGCATGCCTTGGATTAATAGGGTCACCAAAGCAATGCTTTTAAAGTCATGTGTACTATTGTCATTTGAACCCTAAAAACTGTAATATCTCATGGCCTTTTATAGATTTCTGAGTGTTCTTGTTGAGTACATTTAAGAAAGAGGCTAGGAATCTTCTGCTTTCTTACAAATTTGAAATTTCTTAAAGGTCTGAGAATTAAAATAAATGCCAATTTTAATATACTCTCAACTGTGGAAGAAGAAATCAAAATTATCAGTTAATATGTTTTATATAATGTTCTATATGTTTATGTAGTTATGTAGTATTAAGAGATAAAACTAGGATTAGTAGACATATAAATTTGCAATTGCTATATATTATTAAGCATGTTGAGATATATATATATACATATATATATTATTCTGTAGTGGTGGGTGGGTTATGCATATCTGGAAGCAATGTGAATACAAGATAATCTTCACAAAGTTTGGGAGATAAGACAAGATCAGGAACATCCACCACCACATGCTATTTATCTATAAGCAGGCAAATGAAAGCAGCAGGCAGACAGGCTAGCTATGGGACCAAAGACACAAGAAGTTTTCCTGACCTTATTTTATTGGAAATATTAGAACCACCCCCATGGGTCAAGAATGGGTAGGGAGTAGAGGGCCAATCCAGAGGTAATTATTGGTCAGGTGAGACAAGCTCATGCAAAGAAGAAATATCCTGAATATCCCAAAATTTCCTATAAATATCTTAAAAACAGTTATTGTAACAACTCCCCTTTATTTCATAGAAAATTTCAAAAATATGAGCTAAAACCAAGTAAACCATGTCCCAAGTTTCCATGCAATATGTTGAAATCCCTATTTGAATGATAAAATGGTGGCAGTATTCTGCATCAGCACAGTAAAAGTTGGGGAAATAAAAAGAAAAATCCTTTAGTCTAGGAGCAGGGTGTCCTTACCCATGAAGAATCTTATAATATGACCAACTATAGGCTTCAGGCAGACTAATTTGTCTAACCCAAAGGATTTTTTTCTCAGTTCCAAAAAAATGTGCTCCTTGTAGCAGTTATTGCAGTCCGGCTTCTGCATTTAGAGATCTAGGAGTTTGCACTGCTCTTATGTTGGTGTAAGAGTACCAAAATGCTTGTTGGATGACATGGCACAGCAACTAGAACTGGGTGCAAGTCATTGCTATTTGCAAGATATTGTCAGGATAGCATAAGAGCCCACCCTGGTGTAATTTGGTGCCAGGGCAGCACAAAGGCTTGCCTGGTTGAGGATCAATTATGGTGCTGTTGCAGAAACCATATTGATTCCAAAGATAGGACCCCAGGATTGGGTGTGTATTGCCAATGTCCGAGTAATAAAACCTAAGTTAAGTCATTATGACAAATGTTCAGGGAGGAAGGCACCATTGCAACATAAAAATTTAGAGTTCTTATTCAAAAAAGGTAGTAACTTTTCTCAATACCTAAGCTTTCCCCCATTTTTTTTGTGCTTATGTAAAAAGAAGAGAAATGTCACAGGGTACTATTGTTGCATTATGGATAACAAGCCAAACAATCCCTATTACCTGGTTCTAGCAGCAACACAGTTCCAGGGAGATACATATCTCCTTAATATTCTTCTAAACAAGTCCAAAGGAGGGGAACACTACATCTACACAAAAAGTTACACAATAAATAATTATACATATTAAAGAAATACACCTAAGCAAGTATGCATATCCCTCTTAAATCTTTTGAAATAGTCCATGGGAATTAGATTTAGGAGTACAGATTCAGCAGGCAATGTGGTCTTGTGGCAGTCTGGAAACAGCTTGCAGAAGTCACAGGTCAGAAAATGTCTTAGAGCTGAGGGTCTTTAGAATTGACATAAAGGTAACCAAACACATTTACATACACACACACACACACACACACACACAGGCATTAAAGATCGATCAATATGTTACAACTGTCAGACTGATCCAGCTAAAACAGATAAATAAGTTGTTGGCTTGTTGGCCTGGTTATCTGTTGAGGTCACTATTGAGTTCCTACTCTTGTCTTCTGAAGTAGTCTGTGCTTTGTCTGAAAGGATACAGGAGTGATTCTGATTGGAGTATTTCTTAGTATGCACTGGTGTCTGGGGTTTCATCATTTTTAAGAATTCTGCTTCTGACAAGGCACAGTGGAAGACAGAGTTTCTTAGTGACATTGCCTTCTGTATAAAATAAGCATGTTTTCTCTCAAATGGGATTAGCAGTAACCCATTCATTATCATTTTTTTACTCAAATAGGTGAACTAATTGTTTTTAAACTTGAACATCCTCTTGAAAGTATTTTTCTGAAGTGTTTGGTGATCTCATTGAGGTAAATTCATAAAGATTAGTGAAAATGGCTCTAAAGATAAAGTTATGTAGGTAACATACCCCTTTTCATGTATTTTAATAATTGAGTTTTAAGGTGTTTGTGCATTGTTCCACAATGCCTTGCCCTTAAGAATTGTAGGGGATCTTAGTGATGTGTTTGATTTGCCATTCTTTGCAAAATAATTGAGAGGTATTACTGGTATAAGTGGAGCACTATCTGTTTTGATGCATTTGGGAATACCTATGAGAGTAACATTGCAGTAAAAAGGTGCAAATAGTCTAGGCCACTGGTCAGTAACCTGCTCCTCACGAGCCACATGTGGCTCTTTACACTTTTAATTTGGCTCTTCTGTGTGCCGGGTGGCCGCTCCAGGAGTCAGGAGTCTGCTCCTAGCCTCTGTCAGTGCGCGCCCTGTGTGGCTCTCAAAATAAATTTCAATTGTGATTTTGGTGAAATTTGGCTCAGTTGAAAAAAAGGTTGCCAACCACTGGTCTAGGCTCTTTCTGAAGCCAAACGTATAGCCCAAAAAATTGAGAGTATGTATCTGCAGCCACAAAAATATAAGGTTTCTTTGGAAAGAAATTAACATGTGTAACATCCATTTGCCACAATTAATTTGTCTACTATCTCAGGGGTTGGCCCTAGCTACTTAAATATTTTATGCAAAGGCACCCAAATGGTACATTTATAAACAATATATCTAACTTGCCTTTATGTAATGTAATAGTGTAAGTGAAGAAATAGGCATTTGTATGGAGGACTTCATGTTCTTCTACAGGTGAGTTAAATATTGGCATGGCTAAATGAGCTTCTTTTCCTTGAGCCATTTGACCTTAATTCAGAAAGTAATAAAAGTGATAAGTGACAAAAAATCGTCTCAGAGCACTTTTTTAAAGAGCTTATAATAGCTCAGCAATCTTGAACCACTTGACTATGGGCCATTTAACAAATCTGTTACAATTCCAGGTAAATGGCTGTCCACATAAGCTGATGACTCACTACATTGCATGGTTCTGAAATATTGGAGAGTAAGTAAATTTAAGTAGCAAGTTCTGCTTGTTGAGCAGACTTGTAATTTGTAGACATTGTTGGAGTCAGTGAAGGGCCATGACACTCTCTTTCCCTGAAGATGATCTAGCCATACAAAATACTGGGATACCATTTGGGGGAAGAAATGTACTATTGAAGATATTAAAAATGTGTCCTTCTAAAATAATAATCCCGGGGTTTTCCAGCAGGATAATTAAAAGAGATTTCTCTACAGAATTTGTCTAAACATCTTTGAAGAACATCATGAGGGGAAGTGTACTTTCATTTCCTTTTTGAGAATTGGCAGGACTATAACTTCAGTATCAAACCTTATATAGAAACAATGAGACACTCGTTGATTATGAGAGCAGCAATTAATTCAAATTAGGGCACAAATGTGCAAGGTTTTTAGTTGTGTATATAAATCATTTCTAATGGTCATGATAACTGAATGATAGCTGCCTTAATTACTGGGTTGTAGCAAATTTAATAGCCAAACTTTATCTCCAGGCTTGAACCTAAATAAAGAGAATATTTGGAACTGCTTTAGAAAAACAATCTAATTTTTTGAGCTGCTGAGTTAAACACCTGTGGCTATTTATGGCTCAGTCACTTTCCAAGGTGTGAAATAAATTGTTAATCTTAGAGTTTGGAAATTCAAGGTAAGGGTCAATTCAACTTATGTCACCTAAAAGTTTTCAAAATCATTAAGAGGTCTTAAATTTTTTTGATAGATATTTTCTGTGAGCACATGGAGAAGTGCATTCCAAAATGTCGCCCATATAGGGCACTATATAATTTTTGTGAAAATTTTAAAGCCAACTGCTGGTAGTCAAGTTATTACATAGTCATATACAAATTGAATCACTGTTTTTAGGACATGCTTAAAATATATCATATATAATGAGTATTATATGCATGGGAAACCTTGTGTGAGCAAGATCTAAGAAAACTTTGACCAAATATTAAAACATGTGGGTGAGTTAACCATGTTCTTAGGTAAAACTCTCCATTGAAATTGCTTCATAGGACCCCTATTTTTGAGAGATGGCACTAAGAATTCAAAACACTTTCTTCTTTGGGGTGATAGGAATATAGTATAAACAGTATTTTAAGTCAATTAAAATCAAGGACCAGTTTTTCAGAATTGCTACAGGGGAGTGAAAGCTGAAATGTTCCTATTGGAACCATAATTGCATTAATAACTCATACTATTTGACATGTTTTCTCTTGCCTGGACTTTTTTTAATGACAAAATAGGAATTTCTGTCAGAAAATATCTCAGTGTCCCAATTTAAACTGTGCTTCTAATTTAGTATTGTTCATGGGTCACTGGGGTATCTAAATGGGTATGTTGGACTTCCATTAAATAGGGATCAGTGATGGATACTGCATTCCAGCAGCCCCAATTAAAAAAGGGGAAACCTCTGGGCTAATGCCTGGGAGGAGCTGGGAGTAGAATGTGGTATGCATCCTCCCTTGTGTGTGAAAATTGCAGTTCAAGATATTCAGAGAAATTGGAGTTATGTATGATAGAAAAGTAGTTTTCTGGTCCTTGGGTCTAATACATTTCACAGAAAAATTGGAGTTATGTATGATAGAAAAATAGTTTTCTGGTCCTTGAGTCTAATACATTTCAGCTGCCTTGTAGTTTGTCAGACAGAGAATAAAGACAAAACACCATATATTTTTTCCAGGCCATAAGTTAATTTTTGCAATGCCCAGTATAGGTCCAGTGTTGTAAATGTATCACAGAGACCTCTGCACCTGTGTCAAACATGCCTATAAATTTCTTGCTATTATTCTCAAAGGTTAATATTGTATGTTCTTTTTGTGTATGCTTAGCTGTAAAGATTATTATAGGTTTTTTACTTCCAAATCTCTGATCCCAAGGCGATCAGAATTTCTAGTCATAACAAAAGAAAGTAATAATATCTGAGATACATTAATATTTCAAAACTTCAAACTATCAGCATAAAAATGACAACTATTATTTTTCCAACATTATTAATATATATATAATTTCTAGGTGAACATAAATGTTATTGTTAGACTGCTTTCTCCCCATTAGCAAGCCTACAAAGCCTTGAGATAGTGGCCCCTTTAAGACAGTTATTAAAATATAAGGGCTCTGTGTAGTCACAGTCTCAGGCAGGGAATACTTTAAACACTTCACTTTTTAGTAGCAGGTTTTAATGAGTCTATTGATCACAGATCTCTTACCCTGAGCTGGGAAAGTGTAACTACGAATGGTAATATTCCTTAATTTAGTGGGACCCAGAACTGGCCCCTCACCCCCCTTACCCAATTCTAGTTGGCAAGGTATTGACCTTAAAGGGGAAGCTCCAGGGAGAAGGCTAAAGTTTCTATGGAAATGTCCCATTTTGTTGTAATTAAAATGTCTGACCTGAACTCAAGAATCTGGGTTTTGATTTCTTCCCCAGTTTCTTGAGACATGATAAGATAAACAATCTCTTGCCCAGTGAGATTCTTTATCACATCTCTGACAGAGTCCAGGTAATACACTTGAAAGAATGGTATTTCAGGGGCCTCTGTATCCTACAGGGAAATAGCCTAGTCTATTCTAGTCCCAACAAGTTTGCCAGTGCACAGAATAGGCTGCCATAGCATTCACATGAGCCTATAGAAGCAATATTCCTGTAAGTCCACAGAAGTATTAAAACATCTCTGTGTCTAAGAAGATGTGAGATTCCCTGAAAGTTCTCATTGACATTCTAAAAAATTATTTTTTATTATTATCAGATAAAAATTATTATCAGATATTGTTGTGCTTCCTTTTACTTAAACTGCCTCTATACAATGTCCATTAATTTTCCCCAAAATCTGCATAAGGTATCCTGAAAATCTTTGTAAAACTCCATTCATTTCTGTGTCTGCACAAGTTTTTCCCAAGTAATGAAATATCACAGATCAGTTCCAAAACAGCATGGGATAAAGTTTCAAGCCTACGTGAGACGGAATAAACCCCTATCCCTAAAAACAAAAGTTCATAGGACAGCTGAATTCCAAAAATTTACCTTTCATTCACAATCTACAATAAAGCTTGGTTTTGGCTTCATCAGAAAAACATATTTTTCAAATTAAAAAGTAAGAATCACTCAGGCATGTTTTTGCTACTCTATAAAAATCCTGGGAAATCTAAAGCCCTCCTTTACTGAATTGAGTAAGAAATTCTACAAAAAAAAAAAAAAAAAAAAAACACGCTGAAACTTTCCCATACAATGAACAGGCCTTCTTGAGTTGGACATGCTATCCATGCTAATACCCATGTAGGCTGAACGTTGGTTGTCCTTCTGATTGGAGGGAGTGAGGTAACCAGATATCTAATCCTCTTTTGAGTTGCAATGGGGAAGGAGTGGATGTCATTCTTACAGAGCTGCTTTCAGACTCAGTATCTGAGGTAATTGTGATTGGGTGATTGGCTCATTTTCTGTATGTTTCATCAGGTATATTAATTTCAGAAACTGGGTATTTTTCTGGACTAGTGAAAGTGAAAGTGGGTTACTGGCTTCAAGGGATACCTCAAGCATGTGTTACTATTGGGAAGGCACTTTTATTTTTTGAAGTAGGAAGCATTTTAGAAAGTTAGACCTGTGCATTTTGTAATGCAAGTACATAAATATTGTAATGCCTACTTTGAAAAATACCAAAATTACTAATATGCAAATGACTATCAGGCATATATTACATTAATAGTTGGAAGAGAGCTGGTAGCAATATATATGAAGAACCAGGGTCCCTCAACCTAAAATCAAGCATTAACATGCACTTGATCCAAACAGGAATTAGAATCTTTATTCATTGTAGAAGTATATACTTGATTAAGCTTGAAATTCACCAAGAAAACATCTCACCCATTGTTGACTAGGTCTCTGTAATTGGCAAGAGGTGTAGTGAAAACTCATGCCTTAGTCCCAGAGGTTTTGTAGAATGCAGGTCTGGAAGCAATACTAACACAGGAAATAATCCACACAAAGGTTAGGGAGATAAAATAGTTTAAGGAACTTCCACCACAACCTATCTTCAAGCAGGCAAAAGTACCAACAACCAGTCAGGCTAGCTGTGGAGCCCAAACTGAAAAAAGTCTCTCTAACTTGAGGACTATATTGGGAATAGTAGAACCACCCTCATGGATGAAAAATAGGTAGGAGAAGGGGGCCAAACCAGAGGCGTTTCCCTTCCAGGTGGAAAAAGTATCATACAAAGAAGGAAATATCCTAAATAAGGTAAAAAATGGTTACTCCAACATTATTCAGCATATATTTTTCTGAATCTATAAAATATCAATAAGAATCTATGACGACCATTTCTCACAATGGATGTTTCTAGAATTGATGAAGAGAATTTAAATATTATAATTGCATTATTTCAATATACTTTTTCAATGAAGATATGAAAAATTATTATGTTATAATTATTTTTTAATTTCCTAAAGCCATCCACTGTATGTATATTTGTTTAATCATTATGCTCTGAATAGTGTCAGCTGCCATTTTGTTGGGGGGGGGAACAACTTTTAATTATTAAAATAATTTTCATGTTCTGTTGTTTAAGTGGGAACCTTCAGTGAACTTTATGTAGAATCATAAAGAAACTAAGATTTCATAATCAATTCTTTTGCCCCATTTAAGCAGAAATTCCAACACTTATATCTGTCCAATTTTTTTAATTAATACTTTTTTTCACCAAAACCAGATTACTCAAAATATCCTATGCCTATAATTCAGGTGATTTTTCCAGAATATAAGCTATAATGCTGCAATCATAACAATGCCATAGAGATAAAGGTTGTTTCAATAGTATTGTGAGTAGGCACAGAGCCAGGAGTTAGAGATGAGTGCAGTCAGTGTGACCCATAAACAAAATAAGCAAACAAAAATATAATATAATAATTTCCTCTTATGCAAAAACATTCAAAGATAAGCATCCATTGTTGAATCCACAGAGAATCACTAACAAATACTTCATATGTAACAAACCTGTTAGAATAATTCAGAACAGAATGTAGGGCTTTCAATCCTACTATCTCTGAATATATCCAGAAAAACTAGATATATTTATATTTATTTTAAGAAGTACTATTTGGAAAGAGTAATAATTTGACTATTTTATTATAAAACAGATAAAACATTCATTTCTATCTAAAATAATTTGCTATCTAAATATATATGCCTGTATGTGTATATAGTTTTTTTATTCATTTAAAATTGTGGAAAATAAATTCAAGATTTATTCATGACTATAAGTTCATAGAAAATTAATAAAATGCATAAATATGTCTTTCAAAATTGCGTATTTTAATTATATCTGTATAATTATTTTTAATGGTGTTACCTTGATTTAAAATTTTCACTAGTTCCAGTAGTGAGGGGGCCTTGATACACAGCACTGGGGAATACTTAACATGTCAATAAATTCATGGATAATTTACAATATAGAATGTGAATATATAAAAAGAAGAAAAAAATAAAAGAAATGTGTTCTGTAGACATCATGTGATGAATGCACATGTTTGTTAGCAAAACACAGACTAGAATTGTCTTAATCATGACAGCTACATGGACAAAATTTCTCTGAGATAAAGGCATAAAAATTGACTTAAAATAAATACAAATGAGTATGCTTTATTCATATTTTACTGTGCTAAGGTTTGGATGTTTATGTGTCATTCAAATTTATATTTTATGGTCATAATTTCTAATGTTACTTTACAAGAATAAGAATTATACTAATTGCAGTGGTAATTATCTTTTTATTTCTTTTCTTTCCTTTTAGGTTTTTGGACCACACCCAATGATGCTCAGAGGTTACTCCTGGCTATACGCTCAGAAATCACTCCTGGATTTGGGAACCATATGGGATGCCAGGGCAAAGAACTGCTGTCTGTCCTAGGCTAGTGTGCAAGGAAGACACCTTAAGGCTTGTGCCACAGCTCCAGTCACTATCTCTTTATTTTTTAAATACTTTATACAATTAATTATCTCATGCTCTAAATACTAATGGTAAGATAATCATACATCTAAGACTTAACTAATGCTGTTAATAATCACACCACCTGAAAGTGTATGTATTCATCATTAAATACTTTCTAAAAATAAGAAAAAAATCAACAAAAGTAAGAAATATAAAAATATACAAGTCAAGAATAATATTTAAGTAATAGTTTTGTCTTAACAAAACACAAATTCCAACTAGTACCAATCGAAGACCAGAATAAACAAATGACCATTTAATATGGACTAAGTTAATGAATAAAAATACTATTATTTTTAAATATCTGGAAGGTTTTACAAAAGATACTACAGGGCATTATTTTTATAGCAGGAAAGTACAAAAAATTAATTACCAGAGCTTTATGGGAAAGCGTCATGGATAGAGGGAAGCAAAAGGTCCTTTTGGGGAAGTATGAGAAGAATAAATTTTCTAGTCACAATTTCTTGTTCCTTGTGAATCCATGCAGGTACTGAATTGAGCTTCAGCAGAAGCCAGATGCTAAGGAGATCTGCTATTGGCATTAATAATCAGAATTCTGGAGCAGAAAGCATATTTGGGAAAATGGATAAAGTCCTTTAAGAGTAAGCTTGAAATGTATAGAAAAAAGCACATATCATATTCATAATTGTGAATCTGAGGCTTTTAGTAAATAAAGCATATAGAGATGTGGCTAGGAATGATAGTACAGCAGATAGGGCATTTGTCTTGAATGCAGGCAACCTGGATTTGATCTCTGGAATCCCCTATAGTTTCATAAGCCTGCCAGGAGTAATTTCAGAATGCAGAATCAGAAATAACCCTTGAGGGCTGCCGGGTGTAGCAAATCTTCCCAAAAGAATATAGAGATGAATATTTTTATATTTAATTGCATTTCATCAATCATCATAAACATTAATGAAGAGTATCACTGCATTCCAAATATCTTATATTTAGGAAATGTTCTTTGAATTTTTCATGAATTTGTGACACCAAGAAGTAAAATTATTGGTTTCTATGGTACCTCATTTTTTTACTTCTTTGAGAAACCACCATGCTGGTGATTTTCGGGGTTGAACCAAGCAACACTCCCACTATTAGTAGATGGATGTTTCTTTGTGGCCACATCTCCAACAACATAACTTTTTCTTTGAATTTTTGATGTCTGCATTTTTTTTTTACTGATGTCAGATAACATCTCTTTGTCATCTTGATTTGTTCAATATCCTTAGAATATTTATCTATTGGGCATCAGACTCTCTTCATTAGAGAAATGCATGTTCATTTATGAGACCCATCTTTATAGAGTTTATGGACTTTTTAATTGATCTTTGTGAGTTTTTTATGTATGTATCTTGAATATTAATTCGTAATATGATGAGTTGATTAAAATATATTTTTATTTATGGGTCTGTGTAATTTAAGGCTGTTTTGCTGTACATAAGTATGTGAATTAAATCCCATTTGCCTTTTTTGTTTGTTTCTGTTACCTTTGTCAATAGAACTATATCATAAGTATACTAGAGTTCTAAATATTGAAGTATTGTGCCTATATTTTTCTCAGTATATTTGTGGGATCATGCTCTAAGATATTTAATTCACTTTAAATTGACTTTTACATTGGGTGGGTATATGAATTTTATGTCATTTGTTTCACATGTGTCTATACAGTTTTTTCCAATATTACTTGTTGAAGAGGCTATACTTACTCTATTTCACATACCTAACTCTTTTGTCAGATAAATTGAGCATAGGTAACGGGATTTATTTTTAGATATTCAGTTCTAATTCATTGGCCAGAAAGTCTATTAATTCCAATTTCATTCTCTTGATAAAGATAGCTTTAGAGTATAATTTCAACTTTGATAGTAAGACACACCAATTTCTTACTCTTAGTATGTCTCTGGATATTTGATATGTTATAAACATTAGTATTGACCAGATGAATGATAGAAATATGATATCAGGTTTTACATTGTGATTATATGAAATCCATAGGTGTCATGGAGAATTAAACATTTCCACACCAGATTTCCATGTAAAACTTTCCAATCCACGAACATGGGACATTGTTCTGTTCCTTATTTATCATAGGTTTTTCTTAGTGATATTCTAATTTTTATTTTAATTTTGTTATATACTAATTGATTGCTACCATTAGGAGTTCTAATGCAATACTGAGTGAAAGTGAATACCAGTAAGATCAACCTATAGATGTGTAATATTTGGAAGTATTGTTTCTCTGAAATTTTTTGGAGCATTAAGAATTCCAATGGTCAGAAAACTTAAACTAGCTTAGTTATATATGGATGGATCTAGAAAGTTTTATTTGAGTGAAATTAGTCAGAAGGACTGAAACAAACTCCAAGAATACTCTACAAAAATATGCCATGTAGGATATAAAGAAACTTACTAGGGGAATATCAAATGCTCAAAGAAACTAGTGATGAAGAGCAGATCTGATATTTAGTAGGAAGCTTGCCAGTGGGACAGAGATTGAGAGGTATACGTTAAAGAAGGGAACACTGTGAGAAAATGCACCTACTCCAGAGGCTGGCCAAGGGTAAGAGAGAAACTAGAGATATTTATGGGGAATAATGGACACTGGGGAAAGGATTGGTATTGGAACATTTTACACCTGAATCTAAATCACAAATTTATTTTTCTTTTGGTAATTCATTTGATTAAAAAGTTAATTAATTAAAATTTCAATACTAACCATTAAAATAAATAAGTCATCTTTAAGATATTTAAGATATAAATATATGGGGCTGGCAAGGTGGCACTAGAGGTAAGGTGTGTGCCTTGCAAGTGCTAGCCAAGGAAGGACTGCGGTTCGATCCCCCGGGGTTCCATATGGTCTCCCCAAGCCGGGGCAATTTCTGAGTGCTTAGCCAGGAGTAACCCCTGAGCATCAAACGGGTGTGGCCCGAAAAACAAAAAAAAAGATATAAATATATATGTATATATACATATACACATATACATATATACATATATATTTATATCTTTTTTCATATATATGAAACACAGCATATAAGGCACTTGCCTTATATGTTGCTGAACCAGGTTTGATCCCAGGCATCACAGATGGTCACTGTGAGGAATGGTTTTTTTTTTTAGTGTAGAGCCAGGAATAACCCCTGAGTATCACCACTGTGCCTCAAAACAAAAATAACAACAACAGAACATACTTTGAGAGTATCTGGTACACTTCTTACCTGATGTAGAACTCAACAAGTGTATTATTTTGGTTTGGTTTTGTTCTGAGACCACAACTGGCAACTCTTAGGGTTACTCTCAAGGACTCTGTGCTCAGAAGTCTCTCTGGGCAGGCACAAAGCACCCATGGGATGTCCGGAATCGAATTCAGGTTAGTCCCGTGTCAGATGCATGCAAGGCAAATGCCCTACTGCTGTGCTATTGCTCCAGTCCCAGCAAATGAATTCTTATATATAGAATAAAATATTTATAGTCAGGCTGAATAGATGTTCATTTTTAGGACTTATTTCTCTTGACATAAATACTATACAAATACAATATTCTACCAGCTTGTATTTAGCTAAGCATTTATTCAAACCTCTGGCACCCTACCAATCATCACCAAGAGTCTACCAAGCATCACCAAGGGTCTACCAAGCATCACCCAGTGTAATTCCTGAATAACTTCTGAATTGTGATGTAGTACCCAAAGTAACCCCTGAGTCTTGTTATGTATTGCCCACAAAACAAAATGAAAAAAAAAAAAAAACAAGAAAAAGAAAAGAAACATAGAAAGAAATTTCACTGTCACTATATGCTTGAAATACAACTATGAAAGATTTGTAATTCACATTGGTCTCAATAAAAATTTAAAAAAAAATAAAATTCCCAGTAATTTTAAAAGTGAGATTGAATTATTCTAAAATATTAATGACATTTTTAGGGCAGAATATTTTTCATCACAATTTTTTTTTTGCTACATGAAGTTATCCTATCTATCATAGAATTCAGATATAAAACCTTAGAGAAAAAGAAGGTAACTTTCTAAATACTCAAATATTCTGAGTTTATTAGGACCCTTGTGCCCCCCTCTCCAACACTTATTTGTCCTCCTGCACATTTGTAGGTGGTCTCTACTGAAAAATGTAATCTATGTATAAAAGAACTGTTTTTAAATATGTTAGAAATATTATAGTGTTTATCAAGTAGAAAAAGGTAAACATTTCATAATAGCACTTAAAAATAATTAGGCCATGATCAAATAAATAAAGAAGGGTAGGAAATGTGAACAAATCATTCCTGGGAGCAACAACTTGGCGAGTTGCTAGATTTAATTTGTTTCTGTATTTGCTATACAACATTGTTTAACACATGGGAATCCTCAATAAAAAGAATGCTAGCAGAGGGATTACAGAGGTTAGACCAGTAAATTAGATTTTTATAGTTTTGTGCCAAAATCCCAGCTCACTGATCATCACTCAGGGTTCTTTTGGAGATATTATTTTAATGCTCTGTACTTAATTTTCCATACAGTATAATACTACTTAGGTTTATGTCCTTAAGCTTTGTGAATATCAGTACTATAAAAACCAAAATTTATTACCAATAAATAGTCAATTGATTATTTCAAAGCAATTAAATCCCTATGTGAGTTTTTGCAACCTTTTCTGCAACTAATTGAAACACAGATAACAATTTATGAGAAATTTCTTTTGGGAACAAAGAGCAGTGAATAAAAATATGATGCATTTTTACATTTTACAAAGCTCAGTTTTGATACAAATTTAAATGTTAGATGAATTGGGGAATTACTTGTATTAAAATGCAATAAAGAGTAATATCCCATTGATAGTTCAATAAGGTATTACCTGAAAATATGAGGGATCTGATATTTATAATCTATAACCAAAAATTAAACAATGGAAACTAAGCTGCAAGATAAAATTATATGGCAATTGTCATTTGAAGACCCATTTAATTGATGAATGTAAGGTTTTCTGCAGTAGTGAAGTCATAAATTTCCAAAAGTAGACTAAAATTAAAATGATCAGACAGCTGTATCACATTCAAATTTAACAGACACCAGAACAAATGGAATAAAATATAAGTCTTAATGTGTTCTGCAATGTCTTCAAGAGTGATGGAATATTTTATTTGAGCTTTTGTACTATATAGATACTTATATATCTTTTCTAATCATATATATAGGTCTGTTAATTATCCTGTCTTCATTGCTCAAGAAAGAATATGCCAAGTATTCACACTTAAGACTCACATATATCTTTAAAATGGTTATTTTAACCTTATTTAATTCCAAAGTAAGGAGTTATTATGCAGTTTGACTAATAGTTAATAATATTACACATATACTTGGAATATTACTTCACTTCCCCCAAATTTTGATCATGAAAGATGACAAAGTGTTAGTTGACTTGATCATCACTCTCCCATTTTATAATGTGCCCATAAATCAGGCATATGCTTTTTGAAAAACACACTTTACAAACAAAATGTATAGTTTTTTTTGTTTTGTTTTGTTTTTTAAATTTTTATTTTGATCATAGTGGTTTACATAGTGTTGACAATAATATTTTAGGTACATATTTACATAAAATCAGGGGGGATTCCCATCACCAAATTGTCCTCCCTACACCTCCGTTTCTGTCCTACCTCCCATTTCCTCTTCCCTCACCCCAGGTCGGCTAGAATATGTGGTCCCCTCTGTATCTAACCCACAACTTAGTAGTCTTGCACCTGTTTGGTCTTGATGCCTCCCTTAGTTCAAAATGTATAGTTTTTATTAGCACAAGTCAATGAAATTTTGAAACTAAACAACCCCAAACTAAAAAAAAAAACACAACAAGAATTATCACTTAGACTGCTTTAGAAATACAATGAGCTTAAGTTCCTTGACCTCTATGTGATTATCTCTTCTGGAATAGAACATGGCAAATAAACCTGGAGTATTTGCCTTCTATAATAAATGGATTGCAAAACAACAAAAACATGATGCAGCAATATAACTCACATAGTTATTTCAAATTATACACATTTACTCTTTAAAGTAATCATATGTCTTATATAATTTTAGTAGATAATCAAAGCTGCATGATGTATATAAAGTGTTTGATGTATATCGAACATTTAATTTTCAACTATTTTGTCTGGAACAACCTTTAAAAAATACACTTGTAAAGATATACTTATTTCTTAATTCTCAAAATCTACAAACTTTTCTGATAAAAATAATATAATTTATAATGCAAAATGTATGGTTAAATTAATAATTTTTGAAAGAAAGCATTTTACTATATTTTTATATGGATCTCAAATATCTCTTAAATGAACTGATCAAGGGTCATCATCCACAAAAAAGGAATTTTTGGCATTTTATATATGCCTTTGTGATTCAACAAAGTGTGTACATGTATTCAATCAATAGTTCAGAAATGAATATAGCTGTTAAATGAATGGTTGATAATTTATCTGGTACATGAGTCTTTTTATCCTAGTTTTCTGATAGTATTTAACGTAAATGAGTTTTATTTTGGCAATACTTTCTTGAAGCCACAATACAGCTAAATACAAACTGTCAATATAGAATTTGATAGTTAATTTATAGCTTTCTTAAAAATATACACAAAATAAAAAGGTAAAATTAGTAAGAAAAAGGTTTAGCAAAATTTAAACATGTGACAGTTTATGTGCTAGAATAGTTGTCTTTGCTCCACATTATCTTTTTTTGTTGCTGAAGATCAAATTCTAAATTACTGATGAGCAAAATTTCTGGGCCAGCTTTTAAGGACTATTTTGACCAATTCATAATTATCTTTCTACTTTCACAAAAGACTTAGAATGCACAAAATTTATCTACAGAGCAAAGAAAATGTTGAGTCAGAATCATTGTGCAAGGTTAAAATTAACTGATATCAGTGGATAATATCACATTATTTTCATATGTGGAAGGAATTATTCATTTAAAATATCAAATAAATTCTATTTTTATTAGTCAGGCCCAATTTAGTCATCATGCAAAATATTTATCCTTATTTATACATATATTATTGGATTAAATGAGTTATTTTGTTCTATAGAATTTTCTGTTTCTTTATGGACCACTCCATAGTTCTGAAGATTTTGTGCTCTAGGAGCCCTCCTGGTAATGTTCATGTGATGCCAGAGATAAAAGCAGGGTTGCATGCAAGTGCCTTTCCCCCAGTACTCTCTCTTCAACTCAAATTTTTTTATATTTTGTACAATATAATGATTTTGTTACCAAGGTTAATGAGTCCATTTGGATGACCATAGACAATATATACTGGACTGGATGACCTGAATAAATATAAATATTTTTTTTACAGTGTAGTAAAATTTATGACTCAGATAATGGCACCAACTATATAGTTCTTATAGGGAACTTCTTCCAACTATTATTCCTTTTACATTCTTGCTATGTATTATATGGTAAAGAGTGAGGCAGATACACAGCAAACTTTGGGTGCCATTACAAATTAGGGCAATAAAAATTGTAGAAGTTCTAACCCTCATAAATCAATTTAAATTCGCATCCCTATCTATATTTCCAAGCACCACATTGTGGTTTAAGTTTCATTCAGAAGAACACTACTTGATATATAGAATGAGTAATGATTTTATAGAATGGTTGAGAAGTATTCTTTTCAGTTGGGAAGTAAGAAGGCAGGCAATTAAGGAAGGGAACCCCATGGTTATGAATTCTTTAGATGTAATAAAACCAAGTGACAGGAGGAGATTGGACTTCACCATTAATAAAAATGGTGAACAGAGAAGCCAGTATGGATCCTGAGAAGACTAGATCACCTACTGAGAGAAGCTTCAGCAGAAACAAAGATCAGGGAAAAAATATCAAAGAAGACCATCAACCCCCCCCCCCCGCCACACACACACACACACACACACACACACACACACACACACACACACACACACATGCCCGTCTTTCCCTCTTGCAACCACCCTAGCAACAGGACTTACCTAGGTAGAAAGTCCCAAGTCTCATATTAGGAAAACCCTATAAAGGTCAACTTATAACAAAGGAGGTGTTCACATGTGTGTTGCCTGGGTACCGGAGTCTGAGCACACTGCACTGGTACATCCTTTTTTAGGTGTGCACTTTCCTACTTTCATGCTGGGTTGTGTACCAGAGTTCTCTATGTCTTTGGAGAAGCCTGCATTCCCTCTTGTGCACATTGCTCTTTACTCCTGGGCTTATTCTTTCACTTCCCATCCTCAATAGCTTCATATAACATTTGCTTTTTACTTTATTTTATGGCACCTGATATCATTTTCTTTGAGGGAAAACCACTGACCCAAAAGGCCTGGGTAAGGACTAGGACTGACTTTGCTTTCTTTGCTTGGTTCTAGAGCTCCCCAGCCTCTTCCATAGGTGACTAAGGTGGAGAGAAAGAGGTAATTTCTCTTGTAGCCATCACCTTTCTCCTTCCCAATTCACATAAGTCACTGAGGGACCTCCACCAGCATCAGTTGGATAAATTAGAGTTAAACTTGCTCTACATATTTGATAGAATTTTGCAATGAATATAGTTTTTTGTCTTGGAGAATTCTTTTTTGTATGTGTAAGAATTTCAATTACAAATTTAATCTTTTTTAATAGTCTAAAAGCTCTTTAAGTTATAAGGATCTTTAATATATTTTAAATTGACAAAAATTTTGCTAACTTGTGCTTTCTGGAAGATTTCATTTGCTTTATTAAGTTTATATTTAAAGAGTTATATAATGTTCCATTATTATTTTGTCATCAGTGTCTTAACAGGGCTATTTTCTTTTTCATTTTGAGACCAGCATTTTATGTTTTTTTTTCTTTTTGAGACTTGTTAAATATTTGGCTTTCTCAATTTTCTTTTATAAACATAAATTTAAGATTGATTTACCATTTTTATATTCTCAATTTAATAATTGTATGCTCCTTCAGTTCCTCCATTTCCTTGCACAGATTTAAATTTTGTGAATTGTATCTGGAATTATAAAGTATAGAGTCAAAGGATGAGACCATAGAATTAGAGTAAAGTTGAGCATAACTTTATTCTGCCTGCCAACAGTTCCACACTTGCTGGCCAGGGTCATCTCCTGAAGGAGATGAATGCTGCCCAAGATCATGAAGACGATTATATAGAGAAGAGATATAGGGGGTTTCTAGCTTTCTGATAATCTTTAAAATGATTGGCTATTATCTAGGGATACTTTTCTACTGCTCTCTTCAGTCCTTCCATGATAGGCTACCTGGTATGGATAGGTGTTAACACCAGGTGTATGGTATTAATGGAAATAGGCTTGAGAAAACCTAGCATGAGGCTTACAGCATAATGTCGTTACAAAATGGTGTCTGTCTGTTCAGAACCTAGGAGATGCTTGCCAGTGGCCTTTATAAATGGCACTTCTCCTTGTTCAGAACCCAGGTCCCAACAGTTACAATAAACTCTTAAGTGTGTTTATTCTTTAAATGCATTGTATTATATGTATGTGTTTATATATGCAAATATTTACAAATATATGCAATAAACTTTTTAATAGTGGGAATATTTACCAGTCCTTAGATTCTGCGTCCTTCTCTGTTATTACAAATTTTTATGTTTCTATAATATCTAGAAATTTGATTTGTTTAGTAAGAATAATAGAGAATATTGCATCTGAATTTAACCTACAAAATCAAATCAAAGTCTCCATCTTTCTGGAAGTGGAAGTGTCCAGAATTTGTTTTTTAAGTAGGTATACTGTGCTATATTTTTACTTCCAAAATAGCTTATACCTCAAGAGATTATTTTTATGTTTATAATATGTACTATTAGTTAGGGGCTGAGATCCAGCTTGCAAAAATCTATGATACATTTTAATGGTCTTGACACTTAAATACCTTATTTTTACTTGGTATTTACATTTAAAAATTAAATAATATTAAATATTTTAATATATAATCAATGGAATAGAGTGAATGCACATTTGTTTTAACAAATAAGAGCTTAGAACTATTTTTAATGGGGTAAGGTTTTTTTAAATAATAAAAATAAGATTCTATAGTACTGCAATTTGATAGGAAATTTGGGGGAAAAACAAAGCATTGGTATAGCTTTGCCTTTTAATACCTCTTCTCTGAGCTCATTTTTAATGTGATTATTTCCATGTGATAAGTCACACCTGAGAAAAAGAATTTATTTGATGGTGTTGACAAAAGTCTATATATTTCTCATTTTCTGGTTTCCTGAGCACTGCCAGTAGTAATTCTTGAGCACAGAGTCAGGAGTAAGCGTTGAGCATTATTGGGTGTAGTCCTCAAATAAAACAAATAAAAAATTCTTTATTTCCATATGTTTCTTACTTCTGTTCTTCAGTGCCTTCATACTTAAAGTGCCTGCCTGAAATAGATCCTTAGGCATTTTTTAATCAAAGCAATAAGTTAATGCTTTCTAGACTCTTTTCCCTTACACTGTGTAATCAAGAAGTAAGGGACACCTGCTTGATGGTTTTTCCCAGAAAAGCCATTCCTACTCCCTGGAACTCCTAGCATTAACAAACTAAATGATTCCCCATTTCAGACCAACTTTCTCCACTATTAGAAGATTCCAGAATTAAAGATCAGCCTAGGACTATGCTCATAGCCCATTGACAGTAAACAATGTGATGAATGGGTACTTGGGGTCATCTTGAGAGACTACCTCTACTTTGTATATTAAGCACCCACAGCTCAAGGAGCTGCAACTCCAAATCATCTCTACTACAGTCACCCACTCCCTTATGGTCCTGTGTTGGGAGTGAGGTTAATCCCCATTCTGAAGGCATATTCTTCATTTACTGTGCTGTTCTTTTCCTGGACTTGCTCCAGTTGGTCTTCCACTGATCAGATCATTGCTGGAGAGGCAACGCTATCACTAAGGACTAGGCATGATACTCCTGGCACCAGTTGGCAAAACTCAGGCAGAGGTGGAGAGTGTGGAAGGGAGGGAAGGAAGACACTAGCAGGATGCAGCATGAAACTAAACTCGCCAGTTTCCCACCTGTTTTCCCTGCTCTGGTTTTTAGCAGAAGTTGAAACAAGAAGCTCAAATGACCAGTGTAAGGGGAGCTGAATATCAGGTTTGGGCTAATCAGGTTACCTATAAGGACTAAGAGCATACAGTTGTGCTTTATTAATTTTCTCCTTTGATGGTCTTTCTCTCCCTAAGATCTTGCCCTACAGGTGCACATTTATAATGTATTTTCATAAGAATTATTGAAGCTAAGTAATAAAAACCTTAGATTATTTCCTCCAAATATTTTAGTCTATCTAATATATTCAACTTACTATAATATATAGGTATTATAGATTCAGTTTGCCAACTTAAATAAAAGTGTATTAGAATATATTTTAGATAGCATTGAAATTCACATAGATTCAGCAATTCATTGTGTATTAAATCTGTACATTTTGATGAGTTAATCAAACACATTTTCTGATTTTTGCTAATATGGCAAGTGTGATATAGTTTTTATTTTAGTCACAATTTCAAACTGATTTATTTTGTGTTAAATAAATTTATTTTGGAAATCAATTTAATTGTAAAATTATGTGTACTATTCCTTGAGATTACAGAGTATATTAAAGATAGACAGGTAGTACTACAAATGGGGTGCTTGCTTTGAAGCTGCTTTGCATGAAGCTAATCCAGGTTTAATCCTAAGCACCTCATAATAATTTTGTTTGCAAATAAATATAATCATTTATTTTTAACTATACTTTTTATAGCACTGATGGTTTTCAAATAGAAGTTAATATATTTCAATGTAGACAGTATATATAGTCTTAAAATTTCTTAAATTTAGGGAGAAATAATTGAATCTTTCATGGCTAATGCATATGCTAATTCACTTTATTAGATTAAGAAATTATTTTTATTTTATTTTATTTTGGTTTTTGGGTCACATCTGGCAGTGCTTAGGAGTTACTTCAGGCTCTGTGCTCAGAAATTGCTCCTGGCAGGCAAGGGGGATGCTGGGATTCGAACCACCATCCTTCATGGATTGCTGCATGCAAGGCAAATGCACTACCATTGTGCTATCTCTCCTGCTCCAAGAAAGTATTTTTATACTTACTGTTGTAAACTAATACTTATATATATATGTATTAATATAACTGCATTCTGATGACAAAATCATCTTCCAATTTTTTAATTCTTTATATTTTTCTACATCCAATTGATGACACTTGAATTTGATTTTGCTATAATTTTTCTTTAAAATTTTGATCTTATTACTTAGAAAGTAAAATATTAAATGTAATATAGACTGGAAGAAATACATGATACAGTAAATCATCAAACAGTATAGAACCATATGTTTTGAAACATTTTGAACTTATAGAATAATAATTGTAAATGATAATTATAGAATAATAGATTTCATGCTTACTTTTAGTAATATTATATTATTAGTCTTAAATTTTTCAACGTCATTGCCTCTTTTCTCTAAAAACACTATCAGCATTTTCCTTATTGCTTGTGAATTTTAGTTTATTTGACTCTCATTTTTATCCTCTTTTACTTATTCTATACTTATTTCACTCTTATTTTTTGCTTATTCAATTAGTTTTTAAATTGAATATTTTCTGGATAGAAAATGATTTCTCACAAAATGTTGCTTTAATGTTTCATGATTTTGACTAGATTTTTTTCATTTGACTAGTCTTTATTTTAATATTTTATTTTATTGCATATTTTTATTTATTCTGTTATTCTCTGTTGTATTATTACTTTGAAGTTTTTTAAAACTAATCAGTCAATAGTTTTCCTGATATATTTGTTGATTTATTTATAATTACTTTATTCCTGATTTGAATACTAATATATTCTCTCGAACTTTCATCAGTTAAAATTCAATGTGAGGGATCTAATCAATAGTAGAATGAAACATGAAACATCAATATGTGGCTTAATTTCCATCAACATAGATGGCCCACCAAGCACCATTGGGAGTGATCAATGAGCAAAGCCAGAAATAATCCAAGAACCAAAATAAATAAAAAAATATATAAATAAATATATAAATAAATTAAAATATATGTGATATACTGTATAGACTCACATTTCATTGTGTTTTTAATATTTCATGTATACCTGAATATGTGTGTATTTTTGATGTATTAAGCATTAGATAACTAGAAACGAGATTAATATTAGTGATTGTCTTGTTTTCAAATTTCACATGCTTACAAAAATCCCCAAGTAAGGAATAAAGAATCAATACTACTACATGTTTTTAAAGCACCTGAGGTTTGGGGTTCAGGGTAAGAGGCAGAAATTATAGGAATTGTCTTTTTGATGAAGGAGCCACTTTATTTTTATGAAACATTCTTTTTTACAATACTTTTTCCTTTGAAGTTTGGTTTACTTATACAACCTCTCCAGACTATTTTCTATTCAGATAAAAAAAACCAGTATTTTCAGTTTATATTATTAATTATTAATAAAGTTCAATTTTTCTCTAAGATAGTTGCATACTATCTATCTTTATTCTAAACATCTCTTGGTATTAAGCAGACACAAAAGTCACATAATGTTCTTCTGACTTTTATATGTACAACATATAATTGGTTAGTTGTAATAATAAAGTAAAAAACAGATCTTTAACAATTGCTGGAAGTAACATTGCTTTATAACATTATACACATTTCAGGTATGTAACATTATAAATCAACATTGTGTATCACATTATGTTCACCATTAAATTAGTCTTTAGTTTCCAAAACAGAATTATTTTAACACAATTTATCAGGGATCTTTTCTTCTTCATTCCAAAATAAATAGCTGCTATGTTGTTGTTAGACTCTACGAGTTTATTTTTCTTTAATTTATTCATTAATTAGATTCTTAACCTGTATCGTGAATGTTTAAACCATATATAGTGCTTCCTATGAATCCTTTGACATTTTTTTAGTTTTAAAAGTATTTATATGTATTTATATCTTTTCTAAGGAGATATGAGATTTCTCTGGAGAATTTCTTTTATCACACACTAACATATGGACATAATTAAGCAATATTTTAAAATCTCCAATATGAATTGAGATGGGCAGCTTACTTCCATATTTAACTCTACCTAGTTAAATAAAAAATCACTAAATACTAAACAATCTTTCATAATTTAAATATTATTTCTCTAGACTGTGCTTCAATAATTTTCACAGTCTAAATTAGATTTATTCATGTTAAAAACCCATAAAACATTTGAGTGAAGCAAATGTTTTAATGTTTTAATCAAATGTTTAACAGATACACAAAAGTCGCATGCATTTGAGAGATGACATAATTCCAACATTGGAAGCATTCTTTTTTTTTGGTTTGTTTTTTTAAATTTTGATTATAATTAAAATCAAAGTGGCAGCACTTGGATATAACTTTTGCCTCTGTACTCAGGGATCACACTTAGTGGTTCTTGTGGAACCATATAGGTGCCAGGGATTGAACCTCGCTTGGTGAGTACAAGGCAAGCACCTTAACTGCTATACTCTCTCTCCAGTCCCCATTGCAAACATTACTTAATTTGTTGGAGAGGAACTTGGACATTGCAACTTTAAGAGACATAAGAAAGCAGTTTAAACTAAGTTAAATGTAATATATAAGAATTAAGATTCCATGGTGCATTTTTTAATTTTTTGGTTTTTCAGCCACACCTGGTGAAGCTCAGGGATTGCTCCAGGCTATGCACTAAGAAATCGCTCTGGCTTGGGAGCGATATGGGACACCAGGGGATCAAGACGCCTTCCATTTTAGGCTAGTGAGGCCAAGGCAGAGAAGCCTTACCACTACCGCAACCACTCTGCTCTGGCCCCATATGGTGCATTTCTTTTGATTGTTTTCTTCTTCTTCTTCTTCTTCTTCTTCTTCTTCTTCTTCTTTCTTCTTCTTTCTTCTTCTTCTTCTTCTTCTTCTTCTTCTTCTTCTTCTTCTTCTTCTTCTTCTTCTTCTTCTTCTTCTTCTCCTCCCTTCTTCTTCTTCTTCTTCTTCTTCTTCTTCTTCTTCTTCTTCTTCTTCTTCTTCTTCTTCTTTCTTCTTCTTCTTCTTCTTCTTCTTCTTCTTCTTCTTCTTCTTCTTCTTCTTCTTCTTCTTCTTCTTCTTCTTCTTCTTCTTCTTCTTCTTCTTCTTCTTCTTCTTCTTCTTCTTCTCTTCTTCTTCTTCTTCTTCTTCTTCGTCTTCTTCTTCTTCTCTTCCTCCTTCTTCTTCCTTCTTCTTCCTTCTTCTTCCTTCTTCTCCTTCTTCTCCTTCTTCTCCTCCTCCTCCTCCTCCTCCTCCTCCTCCTCTCCTCCTCCTCCTTCTCCTCTCCTCCTCCTCTTCCTCTTCTTCTTCATCCTCCTCCTCCTCCTCCTCTTCCTCCTCCTCCTCCTCCTTCTCCTCCTCCTCCTCCTCCTCCTCCCTCCTCCTCCTCCTTCGTCTTCTTCTTCTTCCTCCTCCTCCTCCTCCTCCTCCTCCTTCTTCTTCCTCCTCCTCCTCCTCCTCCTTCTTCTTCTTCTTCTTCTTCTTCTTCTTCCTTTCTTCTTCTTTCTTCTTCCTTTCTTCTTTCTTCTTCTTTTTTTAAATTTATTTAAAACTGATGCGTGCTCAAGGGTTACTTCAGGCTTTGCACAAAGGAATTACTTCTGAAGGTGTCGGAGGACCATATGGATGCCAGGGATCAATCTGGGTCAATCATATGCAAGGCAAGCACCCCACCCATTGTACTATCACTCCAACTCATCTATGGTGTATTTCTTTTTCTTCTTTTCTTTTCTTTTCTTTTCTTTTCTTTTCTTTTCTTTTCTTTTCTTCTTTTCTTTTCTTTCCTGCCACACTTGGTGACGCTCAGTCACACCCAGTGACTCCTGGCTATGCACTTTGAAATCGCTCCTGGCTTGGGGGACCATATGGGATGCCAGGTGATTAAACCCGGTCAGTCTTGGGTCAGACGTGTGCGAGGCAAATGTCCTACTCTGTGTTTTCTCTCCAGCGCCTATGGTGTATTTCTTATCAAAAAGCATCGCCTAATATTTTAACTAATATCCAAATAATAAAATAATATTCAGTATAAATTTATTTGTCAATTTTATTTTATTTCAGTTTATGTTTCCAAAGAAAACTATTCCAAACAGCTTAGGTTACACCATATTTATTCGAGTATAATGCATAGAATTTTCTACCATAAAAAGAAATCAAAGTTTGGGTGCGCATTCTAAATGAGGGATGGGGTGGGATGGCAGTGGTGGCCAATAAGGTCCAATGAGGGCTCAGGCAAATTGTGAGTTCGCAGTGTGCCTTTTCTGGGCTGCAGCCTTACACTGTACGCAAGGGGAAGAGAAAAAAAAAAAAAAAAACAACTCAAGAAACCTGGCCTATCTCTTGTGACATCCTGGGTTCAAACATCATGGAAAGACATCCCAAAAGAAATGATCATCAAGAGTTTTTGGAAGACAGCTGTCAGCAATCAAATGGACCTGCTGCGGAATTCAGACTCAGAAGAAAGCGAAGACACCAGAGAAACAGATGTTCCTGCCAACTGGGACACTGATGAAAAATTAACTCGAGAAGAGTGGGAACAGCTCGTTAGTGTATCTGATGATGAATCTGACATGGAAGCATTTTAAATAAATATTGTTACCAGTCATTTTATTTCGGTATTGTGTTTATACCAGTTTACATTTTCAATAAATGATTTTTATCATGGCTGCATGCGTTCAACAATGTTTTTTGTCAATTACAATGCTTGGTGTGAAATAAAATTTTATACCGATTTTTAATCGAAAATTAGGGGTGCGCGTTATATTCGAATACACACGGTAGGTGGAAATCCACCCCGTGCAATACATTCGTCCAGCATATTAAGACATACAAACAGATTCATTTAGAGTGCAGTAAATTGGGCATGCCAGTGTACACAATGTGTATATCTTTATAATGTGTGAGAAATATAGAGACCAAAACAAAACTTTGTAGACTTGAGGAGACTCTACAAAGTGTACAGTGAATTCTGTTGGCAATCACAGATATACTTTTCTCATCAATGAATGTACATTTGCATATATATGTAGTGTTTCTGATCAATGTTTTGGGAAAGTTATCATGAAGTGAAATTGGTGTATCATGTGGGAGCTCTCTACTTAGTTTTTAGACACTTTTTCATACTCTTTCCCTCAAAAGCTAAACAAAAAAACATTTCCAGTATCATTAAATATTTAATATTATTTTACTGAAGAAATATGCTGACTGTAGTTAGAAAAATTGTAACCATTTTATATATTTATGTATTTATATATTTATATATAACTGCAGGGATAACAAGCTCTGAGTATATGTATAAAATGTAATGTAATTTTCTGTTTGTATTATTTTCTACTCCCACCTTTCCTTCATTTAACAACTTAGTAGCTAAAACACTATTAAACTTGTAAATCCATAATGTTCCCCAAAGTGGTTGTTCAATAGGGTCCCAGATTAAAGTTTCTTTGTTGTACTCCCCCCTCCCAAAAAATAAAAAAAAGAAAGATCTTATTCAGTTTCCATCAAAATCCACATTTTTCTTTGTCTTTTATATTGGCATTTCCTACAGAGTTAAATAAAGCTACTTAATCTTGACAATTGGGTCTTCCTCCAGGAGATGGCAGGTAAATATAATACAACCTAGATTAATGACATGAATATTGCAAGCAGTATAGAATGTTATTTAAGAAATGTACAAATAACTCTTCTAAAATAAAATAAACATGTGTGGGTTGAATAGGTACAGCATAGAATGGTTGCTGTTTAAATAAATCCATTCTTTGTAAGATTTAAAATGCTATTACCAGTAGCCAATAATTTATTTCAAAAGAAAAAAAAGTAGGTATTAAAGGAAAAAGCATCATATGGTATGCTTTAGGTCTTGATGAAAAGGGACACTTTGTGCTCAAGTTTTATTTGATTCTGCAGAAACCTTTTTGAACTTTTCTTCTGTAATTCTATACTGTGCTCCCTTGGGTTTGTTAAATGCTAGCTGAATTGGTGGGAGGAGAGATATTACAGAGAATGAGTGAAAGTCCAACAAGTTTTGATAAAGTTTTCACTAGGAGACTGATTTATTTTTAAGAAGTAAAGTTAACAAATGTTGATAAATTTTATATTAAGAAATTTACTTATGCATATTGTCTATTGAGGTCTTTTCAGTTAGGTCATTTAGGGGAGCTTAGTTGGGTCATCTCAGGTTAGCAGTCAAATCACATTTATGTTTGCATTTTATGTTTTTTTTTTCCCTAGGGGTTATCCCAGTGGCAATCAGGAGGTCAAGGACTCTACCATTTATTCTTCACATATCATTCCCAGGTCATTCAAGAGATGTTTGATATTCACCCTAATCACTATATTCCTGCCAATTTGCTTTGAATTTTAAAGAAATTTTATATCTTTATATAGGGGGATCTGTTTTCTCTAATCTAAACTATGCATTCAGCAATAAATTGAAATATATTGAAAACATATTTTAATGTATGGCATCTCTGAAATGCTTTAAGGCATATATATATATATATATATACTTTGCATTTCACAGATTTTCTCTTTCTCCCTCTCTGTGAAATGCAAAGTTACAAAGCTAATTCATAATTAGGTGTACAATGTTCCAAGACCAATTCTTGCACCAGTGTTCACTTTTTTCCATCAGTGTAGTGTCCTGTTTCCATCCTGCCCCCAGTCTACTATGGCAGATAGTTTTGTATTTCTTTTTTTTCTTCCTACCCCTCCTGCTTTTAGGCACTGTGGTTTAAAGTCCTATTACTGAGAATTTATCATGCATGTCACTTTACTGCCTTTCAGCATTTAGTCCTGGTCCAAAGTGACCACTTTTCTATATTATTGTCATAGTGGTCCTTTCACTGATCTATTCCACCCCACCCCATCCACTCAGTGACAAGCTTCCTAGTAAGGACCATTTTCATTCTTAATTTCTATTGCCTTTAGTTATTTTATTGGCTTTAATTATTCCTCTACTTTTTCTTTATATCTTATATACAAATGTGATAAATCTATGCTTTTTTTTCCTTCTCTTCATTTGTTTTATTCAGCAAGATACCCTCTAAATCCATTCACATAGTAGTAAATTTGACTGCATATTTTTCCTTATGGCCATATAGTATCCCTTATGTATCTATACTATAATTTCTTTAACCAATCATCTGGTTTTGGGCACTTGGATAGTTTCCAGATGCTGGCTATTGTAAATAGTACTTAAATAAACTTAGAAATGCAGATAACTTTTCTCCACATATTTTTAAACCATTGGGTTATATTCTCAGTATTGGAATTGCATGGTCACATGTAAACTCAATTCTTAATCATCTGAGTAATGTCTATATTGCTTTTCGAAAAGGCTAGAACAGTCAACATTTTTATTAACAGGTGAAGAAGATTTATTTTCTCTTCATCCATGCCAACACTAGTAGGTGTTGTTTTTTGCAATGAGTGCCATTCTCTATGATGGGAGAAGCTATCTAATTGTTTTGATTTAAAATTTTTGATGTCTAGTGATATAGAAAATATTTTCATGTAAATTTTGGCCATATTTATTTATTCTTAGAGAAAATTAATTTTCATTAATTTTCCCATTTTTTGATGGGATTGGATATTTTTCTTATAAAATTCTACCAGTCCTTTTTATATATTGGGTATCAAATTAGTGATGAATATATAGAATCATATGAATAACTATGCAATTATTGTGTAAACAGAGATAAGAAACCTTTAACTTTCTTGTCTATCTCCTGGGTCATAGTTTTATATACCACTGAAGATAATGGAAATTTATTCTTCCTAGATACAATATGACCAAAAAAACTCTTTGTTTACAATTATATAAGATAATGTAAAAGATATGAGTATTAATTTTCTTTTTACCAATAACATGTTATCTCTATATATTTTCCAACAAAGCATTAGAACTATTACTGTTTTGTATTATTTAAGAGGAAAAGCTGGGGCCAGAGAGATAGCATGGAGGTAAAGCATTTGCCTTGTGTGCACAAGGGCAGTGCATCCCATATGGTCCCTCGAGCCTGCCAGGAGCGATTTCTGAACGTAGAGCCAGGAGTAACCCCTGATTGAGCCCTGCTGGGTGTGATCCAAAAACCAAAAAAAAAAAAAAAAAGAAAAAGAGGAAAAGCAAATCAATAAGAAGTTTTATTTTGTTAAATTGCTTTGAATAAGTAAAAGCTATATCTACGGTTGTGAGGGGTTTTCTTTCGGTCTATATGTAAAAGTAACAATTTTTAATAAAGGCATTTTAATAATAATATTTTAATAATATTCTTGGAGAAGTCTTAATAGTGATGCTTCAATTCCACTGTCACTTAATGTCTAATAAAGCAGAGACACTGTGTTTGGTTGTGAGAAATAACTTTGTTGGTCACATATCCCATCTTTTTTTTGGGGGGGGGGTCACACTCAGCAGCGCTCAGGGGCTACTCCTGGCTCTATGTTCAGAAATCGCCCCTGGCAGGCACGGATGACCATATGGGATGCTAGAATTCGGACCACCGTCCTTCTGCATAAAAGGAAAATGCCTTACCTCCATGCTATCTCTCTGGCCCCACATATCACATCTTTAAGGCACTCATCTTTTGTTTTTCTTGCTCATTCACAAGTTTATTTTTTAATTTTTTTTGTTTGTTTTGGAGTTATACCTGCTGTGCTTAAGGCTATGCCTGGTTCTGTGCTTGGAGATGATACAAAATTGATCCTACAAGTCACACTTCTAATGTGATTGTAAATAATGATTTCTGATTAAGATTTTCATCCTGTTATCCTTTAGGAAAACATGCTGAGATATTTTCAACATTTTCATTTTCCCTAACCGGACAGGATTTGGGTTTCTAATACTGATTCTACTATTGATTTCTTTAAATTGGTTTTAATTCCCACTGTCAGTTTCCCTTCCATTTCAATGAAAATTGATGGTCAATTCAAATATATATTTTTATGAAGTAAGACATTACCCCTTCCCCCAAGGATTCTAACATAGGAGACACTATTTTTTTCTATCAGAGTTTTCCTTTATAGGGCTAAATATATAGCATAGCAAATAGGGGCTTGTCTTGCTGCCATAGCTTCAATTTTCAACATTCTATTGGTCCTCCAAGCACTGCCAAGAGAAATCCCTGAGTACAGAGCCAGGAGTAACTCCTGAGCCTCCTGGGCTGTGGCCAAAACTAGCCCCAAACCCTCAGAAAACAAGATTTTTCTCCTCAAATTATAATCATTCAAGTTTATCGGCTCTGTCAGCTGTTCAAAACAAATAAATATGATGATGACTCTAATCTGGCAATTTCTTGCTTAATAGTGTCATTGCATAGCCAGAAAAGGGGGCTGGAATATAGGTAATTGATCTGGTAGGAAAAATATCTCTATAAAGATATTATATTGTACTTTTGTTTTCTTTTCTCTCATAAAAGTAACCTATCCAAGATCTATTCTGAGGTGACAGTTGCATTGCTTTATAATTCCAGTGTTTAGGAAATTCTTAAATGGCTTTGTCCAATTATTTCCTAGAACTGTCTTTCAGTTATGAACATAGATTGGTCTATTTAAGAGTCTCTTTTGTCCTCAACCACTCAGAAAAATAATACAATCACTGGCAAGTTCTCCATGTCCAGTTTACAAGGAAGGCATTGTCCATTTTCCTGTTTATACAAACAAGATATTATTTTTGATATTTGATAACATATTAAAGGTGTCCATGTGGGAAAGTCAGTAATCCAGTTCTACTTACAGATTATAGTCCAGACTGACTACCAAATTATAACCATGAAGCTTTGATTCCACTGCCAATGTAGAGCCAATGAAATAATATGATCATGGTGTGAGATAAAGAACTTTATTGGCAATATGTCAGCAACTGAAGAACTAAGATTTTAGAGTAACTATCTTGTCTGCACTGTCACAAGAAGTTTTCTTACAGAGAAAGAAAAGAGGAACATATATGATTTGGAAGTCTGGAAAAAGGCTGTTGTGTACCAACATGATCAATAAATTCACAACAGGGCCTCATATTCTGAGGCACATTTCTTATGTGAATGCAAATACTGATTTTTGATTAAGAATTCCATCAAACTTGTTAAGAAGAAAATAACAGGGGAATTCTCAATCTTTTCAACCATCCCTAATCAGATAGTTCTTCGAGTGTGTTATATTGAATTTAAGTCAGAATTTTGAGGCCAGTTTCAATGTAGAAAAGAAAAGTGTACAATGAAAAAAAGAGTATAGTAGAGCCACTATTTTGAGTCATTATATTGATCCAATGCTTCTAATAAACACTGGATGCATCCCATGTCAGCATAATGAATTTACCAAAGTCATTTCTCCTTTGAGGCCAATAGTAATGGCAGGATTAGTTCTCAGGTTTTGATTATGATTCTATTAATTTATATGAAGATGCTTTGAAAACTAGGTGTTTATTTTTAAAATATAATGGACATTATATAGTTTACATAGTTCATTGTGAGGTAACAAATAAAAAGCATGGGGTATGGTAAAATAGAAGGTAGAGATAGAGAAAGAGAAATAGAGAGGTTTGGGACTGTCTGAGGAAAACCTAAAGTTTCTTGGACTAGTTCTCACCTTTGGTTTTGTTTTGTTTGTATTTTTTTGGTTTCTGGCCTCATCCGATGATGCTCAGGGGTTACTCCTGGCTATGTGCTCAGAAATAGGTTCTAGGTTAGGGGAGCATATGGGACTCTGAGGGATCGCACAAGGCATATTTCTTACCGCTTGTGCTACTGTTCCAGCCTCTGGTTCTCATCTTTAATGATTTAATTACAAGAAGACATAGAGAAAAATGAAATACAAGGGAAAAAAATCAAACTGGCTCAAATACTAAATCAGACATAAATTCTCCTTTACAAATTTTAGGAACGTGTGTGTGTGTGTGTGTGTGTGTGTGTGTGTGTGTGTGTGTGTTATTTACACAATGTATCAGAAGAGGTACAATACATACTTAAAATTTCAGGAATTCTGGGGCCTGAGAGATAGCATGGAGGTAAGGCATTTGCCTTTCATGCTTAAGAACCGTGGTTTGAATCCCGGCATCCCATATTTCCCCAGAGCCTGCCAGGAGCGATTTCTGAGCATAGAGCTAGGAGTAACCCCTGAGCGCTGCTGGGTGTGACCCCAAAACCAAAAAAACAAAACAAAACAAATTTCAGTTCTATGATAATACTTTTTTTTTAAGTTCAGTAAGTTGTATTTTTTTCCTTAAAGGATAAGAGTAAAAAAATATAATAAAGGTGTGATAGTGGCAATCGCCGTTGTTTGCATAGATCCAGAAAAATGGGGAAAATGGAAAAAAATCCTTGACCTGATTACAAAAAGGCCTCACCACAGATGTTTATTGGCATAAGACCGACTCTGGGTTCCAGGCATACCAGTCCATCCAGTCATTCTCAAGTTCCCGGTGAAACTTTTTCACACTTTAGCTATTGTTGGTATCAGACTCTTATATGTAAAAACTCTGAATTCTGTGCATTTTATTCATCGATGTCAGGCTCATGTGGAGCATCCTCTAGTTTCAGCATACCATTCAATGCGGAGCGATCTGCCCTGCATGCAGACTGTTGCTGAGTCGTCTGGGTGTTGAGAGCACTCTTTGGAGTAAGTCAATGCCAAAGCAGTGGTAGGTGTTCCCTGGTAGAGGCTTGGATCCTGGTAATGTTATATAGACAATTGTGGTTGTTTCCATAGGTGGTATCCATTGTTCAGTGTGTGTAGGCGATGCCCATTCTTCTGAGGCCTGAGCCAAATCATTATGCCAATGTTCAGGGTAAAAGGCCTAATTACATTACCAAATTTGTGTTCCCATCTCTATTAGATAAGAACTTGTTTGCATATGTATTATTTTCCCTTTTTAATGTGCCTATGCAAAAGAGAAGCAATGCCACAAGATATTGATGGTGCATCTGGGGGCTGAAGAATAAAGTCCAACATTCCCCGTAACTTGGTATATACATGAAATTTATACAGCAATACTCTTCTACCAGTATTGCTCATAAAAAAGATCTCAAAGGGGGGAAATCAAACAATCAAATAACAAATCCAGTAGGCAAAATTGTCACTATATGAGGATATTCTAAAAGAGTTATAAATATAAAGGGAATACAACTGAGATATACAAAGGAGATACATGTGACCCTTTTATGTTTTAAAAATAGTCAAGAGGGAGTGGGGTGTTTCCGAGACAACACTTTGGTCTGTGATTTGGACAAGCGAAGAGAGCATGGAGCCATGCCCTCCCCTTGTTGGCTGCTGAAGCTTCTGACTCCCAGAGGCATTTGCTTTCTAATTGCTGGAAGTTGAAAGTTCAAGCAGTCACTTCCCAGCCCCTTGCAGGAACAAGAAAGCCTGGGGTCTCTTTTAAATTGCACCTCACAAGCTGGGACCCTGATCAGTTGTCTATGAATAACCCTGGAAATGGGGAGGAAGGAGAGAAAAGGCTCTGGGGGGCTTTTAACAATAAGTTCTCTTAAGTCTCTAAGTCTCGGTGATGTATTTGTAATTTAGTCAATTGTCTATGCTTTTCTTTTCTCTAAATGTGTGTAATGGCAATTTTCAAGAAAATTATGCCTACCAAAACACTCTAGATTTCTGACTTCAAACAATAAACCTATTAAAAATTTCCTTTACAGAACTGGAACAATAGGACACCGGTTAGAATGTTAACTTTGCACATACCCAACCTGGGTTCGATCCCAAGCATCCCTTATGGTCCCCTGAGCCTGCCAAGAGTAATTTCTGGGCTCATAATCAGGATGATTTCTTGAGTTCTACTGAGTGTAACCCAAAAACAAACACACACAAAATTATTACTATCCTTAGGAATCCTATCATTTATCTCTTTCTCTTTCCTCTTTCCACTTCTCTCTCAACTGAACACAATACAGCATACAAGCACACATACATGTATTCACTCTAGTTTACATTTCCGAACTCACAAATTGTTAATTCCATTTCCTTTCTCAATAAAATCATTTTCTTTGGACCACTTTACTTCCTTCACTTCTGATTTTACACCACATTTTTTTTATTTAAGTCATACTTTTTCATTGCTTTTTGAAATATTCCTAATTAGCTTTAGTCAGTGCCAGCTATAAAGTGAAGTTATCTTATGATTGCAAATTCATTAACTATTTTAATATTAATAGTTAATCTTCAATTTATAAAACATAAATTTTAAGTCTAGAACATCTAACCCACTGAACTATATCTTACGTTATTAAAATATTGGTAGTTTATTCTTTGACGTGTTTTTTTCTTAAATACTAAATAATTAATACTCATTTAAAACTTTTAAAATGAAGTCCAAAAGAAAAATATATTTTATAATACTACTACAAAGTTTAACTTGAAGTGTACACAAGCAAATTTGAAATTTTTGTGTACACTTAGATAAGCTTAATAAGACTAATCAAATTTTAAGGTTGCCTTAAGCCTGATCAAATCCAATTCAATCCATATTATGGTCCTCCAAGCAGCACCAGGAGTGCTTTCTGAACATAAAGTCAAGAGTATATTCTTTCTCTACTGAGTGTAATATAAATCTTAGCAGTGGGGAGAGAGAGAGAAATTAGCAATTAAATTTAATACAAGAAATTCCCAAGCAAGACTGGCTGAATATGTTGAAAATGAGACCATAGTTTTATATATATGTATATAAATGTATATATACATTATATATACATATAAAATACAGTACACATAATATATACACACATACATATAACACACATTATATATAAATTTATATATGTATACATGTGTATACATATATATTTTTTACAGGCACACAAGGTACTTGGCTTGCATGCAGCCTACCTGAATTCAATTGCTAGAATCCTATAGATTCCATAAGCTCCATCAGGAGTGGTCCCTGAGCAATGAGCCAGGAGTAAGCCTGAAGCATAGCTCAATGTGCTACCTTACCTTCCCCTATGCCCCCCAAAGTATGCTGAGAATGTCCTCCTCACCTTTCATAAAGGATAAAACCTTAATCAGAAGTCTTTATTTGCAGTCACATCAAACGTTTGCCTCAGGGGATCAGCTCAAAAGCGAATTTATTTGTCATCTTGACACACAAATAACCTGCAACCTTCCTTTCTACAGTATGCTTCCATGATTTTATCCCCAACGATATCTGTTTCTTATTACCATGCAGACAAGATTTCTTTTGGCACATGAATAAGGTTGCTATCCTCTAAATTTCTCATATTAACACTTGTCTCCTGAAAACTGGCAGCTAAGCAAAGAACTCTCAAACTTACATATGCCAAGAAATTGATTCCCAATAATAAGATCAATATATAGTAGCAATATTTAAAATTATTTTGATTTGAACAATTAACTTAAGTTGTAAAATACTGCATTTATTAAGCTGCGAATTTAAATTCTAAAAGCTGCATGATATATATTTTTAATCTTATTTTCACACTTATCAAGTTTATTTCATTATACAGTTCTGGAATTGTTATTTAAACTGTTAGCAAAGCATGTTGTGCTTATTAAGTCACAGTTAATAAACCTGGCAACTAGTCTCTATAGCTAAATGTGCCAACATAGTAATTTATCCCAAGTCATTTAAATAGCTAAATTTTAGTTAATGTAAGCTGGCAATATAAGCCTGTGCAAAACCTTTAAAATATACTAATTCAGATCTTATTCAGTTATCTCTAACCTTGAACTTTGAAAACATTGAAGGAGAAAAACATTAGATAAAAGTGCAACTATTATCTCTAAGTGGTTTTATTTAGACAACTTAAGGTGAAGCTTGAAATGTATTCACCTTGTGTGAAAATGTGTTAAAATGCTCCAAGTTAGTAAGGTAAGACATCAGGAGAGAGAAAGACTGAATTGATTTTCCTTTTTTGTTTGTTTATTACAGGAATGAGTCAGAATTTAATTAACCCTAAGCAAAGATGTTGGGCAGATACTGATTTGGGATAAGATTCTGGTTCTCAAATTAATTATCTTGGCTCAGGTGTTTAGCTCCTTCAAAGTAGTTTCAGAGTTTAACTGGCCAGTTACAAAATTTTCTGCCAACTGGAAAGGATTTGAATTGCTGTATTACAACAGGAAAAAAATTTTATAATAAAAATTTTAGTGAAGACAGCTTTCATAGATAACATTGAAGTTAAAGTCTTGCTACTGTGTTTACTTGCTACTTTTACACTGACCAGTAAATAATAGAATAAGACTGAATTTACCAAATATATACAATTAAATTTAAAAAACGTTTTTTAATCCTTTGAGAATTCAAGCTTTGTTAAAAATGGTAGGTAGCATAAAGCAGGAGAATACATAAAATTGTTTCCCTGTACACATACCCCATTTTCTCTCTGGGTTGATTCTTTAAGAGTTGCAAACCAACTAAACTAATTCTAGATAGAGTCAGAGGAAAAATAATAATAATAGGCGGGGAAAATCCGCGAAAGTACACCGGCCCAGTGGGGCTTAGCTGTGAAAGACTGTGAGTGTGACCTGTCTATGTCTGTCTACTGTCCTCTTGCGTGAAACTCTTGCGAGTGGGGCAAAAAGAGCCTCCAGAAACCTCGCTCGCCCAGACGCCATTTTCAGGGAGGGACTTCAGAGCATAAAAACCGGCTATCCTTTGCAAAAGCTGGCTCCCTGTGTGTGACACCAGGCGGGGAAAATCCGCGAAAGTACACCGGCCCAGTGGGGCTCAGCTGTGAAAGACTGTGAGTGTGACCTGTCTATGTCTGTCTACTGTCCTCTTGCGTGAAACTCTTGCGAGTGGGGCAAAAAGAGCCTCCAGAAACCTCGCTCGCCCAGACGCCATTTTCAGGGAGGGACTTCAGAGCATAAAAACCGGCTATCCTTTGCAAAAGCTGGCTCCCTGTGTGTGACACCAGGCGGGGAAAATCCGCGAAAGTACACCGGCCCAGTGGGGCTCAGCTGTGAAAGACTGTGAGTGTGACCTGTCTATGTCTGTCTACTGTCCTCTTGCGTGAAACTCTTGCGAGTGGGGCAAAAAGAGCCTCCAGAAACCTCGCTCGCCCAGACGCCATTTTCAGGGAGGGACTTCAGAGCATAAAAACCGGCTATCCTTTGCAAAAGCTGGCTCCCTGTGTGTGACACCAGGCGGGGAAAATCCGCGAAAGTACACCGGCCCAGTGGGGCTCAGCTGTGAAAGACTGTGAGTGTGACCTGTCTATGTCTGTCTACTGTCCTCTTGCGTGAAACTCTTGCGAGTGGGGCAAAAAGAGCCTCCAGAAACCTCGCTCGCCCAGACGCCATTTTCAGGGAGGGACTTCAGAGCATAAAAACCGGCTATCCTTTGCAAAAGCTGGCTCCCTGTGTGTGACACCAGGCGGGGAAAATCCGCGAAAGTACACCGGCCCAGTGGGGCTCAGCTGTGAAAGACTGTGAGTGTGACCTGTCTATGTCTGTCTACTGTCCTCTTGCGTGAAACTCTTGCGAGTGGGGCAAAAAGAGCCTCCAGAAACCTCGCTCGCCCAGACGCCATTTTCAGGGAGGGACTTCAGAGCATAAAAACCGGCTATCCTTTGCAAAAGCTGGCTCCCTGTGTGTGACACCAGGCGGGGAAAATCCGCGAAAGTACACCGGCCCAGTGGGGCTCAGCTGTGAAAGACTGTGAGTGTGACCTGTCTATGTCTGTCTACTGTCCTCTTGCGTGAAACTCTTGCGAGTGGGGCAAAAAGAGCCTCCAGAAACCTCGCTCGCCCAGACGCCATTTTCAGGGAGGGACTTCAGAGCATAAAAACCGGCTATCCTTTGCAAAAGCTGGCTCCCTGTGTGTGACACCAGGCGGGGAAAATCCGCGAAAGTACACCGGCCCAGTGGGGCTCAGCTGTGAAAGACTGTGAGTGTGACCTGTCTATGTCTGTCTACTGTCCTCTTGCGTGAAACTCTTGCGAGTGGGGCAAAAAGAGCCTCCAGAAACCTCGCTCGCCCAGACGCCATTTTCAGGGAGGGACTTCAGAGCATAAAAACCGGCTATCCTTTGCAAAAGCTGGCTCCCTGTGTGTGACACCAGGCGGGGAAAATCCGCGAAAGTACACCGGCCCAGTGGGGCTCAGCTGTGAAAGACTGTGAGTGTGACCTGTCTATGTCTGTCTACTGTCCTCTTGCGTGAAACTCTTGCGAGTGGGGCAAAAAGAGGCTCAGAGGAGCACGGCCGCTCCGCTTCGCTACGCGGCCGTGCACTCTTTCTAAGGAAAGAACTCCATTGCAACAAGAAGGAAAAATCACACTAAGAACGGCGCTATATCACAGAAGCAAACATTTCTCTCTGGACTGTCTTCTCTGTTACATGCTCGGGCCTAAGATTTGACCCAGTGTGAGGCTTCATCCACGGAGGACTCCCCTCCCTTAGAGGCAAGTCAGCCCATCCAGAAAGGGAGGAGCCAGAGGAGTGTGCTGCCTACATCATATAGACAATGAATACCACTACAACACGTAGAAAAACCCACAATACAAATGTGACAATGGGGAAACAGCGCAGGCCAGCATCAGACATAGAGAATGAAGATGACAATTCTGAGGACCAGATAATGACTGAACAACTAATCAACCTCTCAGATAAGGACTTTAGACTAACAATCTGGAAGGTGCTCAACAGACTCCAAGAAACCATGGATCGAGTTGAACAGAACACTAATAAGAACCAAGAAAATATGAAGGCAGAAATGACAAAACTCCAAACTGAAATAACATGTCAACTAACAGGCCTGAAAAACTCAGTAAACGAAGTGAATGACAAAATGGATAAGCTCTGGGACAGGGTATCAGAAGCTGAGAATAGACTTGGTGCTGTGGAAGATGAGATACATAACAATTCCATACAGCAGGAGAGATTGGACAAAAAACTTAAAGCAAATGAGCAGACAATGGAAAAATTAGTCAAAGAATGGGAACAGACGAAAATAGAAGTCTATGATAAGATCAACAGAAACAACTTAAGAATCATTGGAGTCCCAGAGACCCAGGAAGAAAATTTCCAGGAAGAATCAATGGTCAAGAACATCATTAAAGAGAAACTTCCAGAGCTAAAGAATATATGTGATCAAATCCTGCATGCCCGAAGAGTACCAACCAAAAGAGACCCCAGAAAAACCACCCCAAGACACATCCTAGTCACAATGACAAATCCCACAGATAGAGACAGAATTCTGAAAACAGCAAGATCAAAAGGGGAAATCATGTTCAAGCAAGCTTCCCTGAGATTTACAGCAGACCTGTCACCAGAAACGCTCAATGCCAGAAAGCAGTGGTGGGATATTGTGACAAGACTGAATGAAATGAATGCTTCACCCAGAATACTATACCCAGCAAAACTCACTTTCCGGTTTGATGGAAGAATACATGGTTTCACAGACAAAAAACAGCTCAGAAACTTCACAGACACAAAACCAGTCTTAAGAGAAAAACTGAAAGACCTAATCTAAGACAAGACTACCCAAAAGACACACCATTTTGAAATAAAGATGGCGTTAAATCCCAGGACAATTCTTTCTCTCAACGTCAATGGACTAAATGCACCAGTTAAGAGACACAGAGTGGCTAAATGGATCAAAAAACTCAATCCAACCTTCTGCTGCCTACAAGAAACGCACCTGAATAGTCAGAACAAACATAGACTCAAAATAAAAGGCTGGAGAAAAGTTATCCAAGCAAACAACACCCATAAAAAAGCTGGAGTGGCCATACTAATATCAGATAATGCAAACTTTATACTCAGGAAGGTTGTAAGGGACAAAGACGGACATTTTATATTAATCAAGGGGTACGTAGAGCAGGAAGAATTCACTCTCCTAAACATATATGCACCGAATGAGGGGCCAGCAAAATATTTAATACAACTGCTGACAAATCTGAAAAATAATATCAACAACAACACAATAATTGTGGGGGACCTAAACACGGCTTTGTCAACACTGGACAGGTCAACCAGACTGAAACCCAACAAGAATATACTAGACCTGAGGAGAGAAATGGAAGAAAGAGGCCTAGTGGATATATATAGGACACTCCATCCCCAGAAACCTGGATACACATTCTTCTCCAATGTACATGGGACATTCTCCAGGATAGACTACATGCTGGCACATAAAACATACCTCCATAAGATCAAGAGGATAGAAATTTTGCAGACTACCTTCGCTGACCACAAGGCTCTGAAATTATTTGTGAACTCCAAAGGGACTCAGAAGAAACACTTTAACACCTGGAAGTTAAACAGCCTCATGCTCAATAACCAGTGGGTCCGAGATGAAATCAAGGAGGAAATAAAAAGGTTCCTGGAAACAAATGACAATAAAGACACAAACTCTCAGAACTTATGGGACACAGCAAAAGCAGTACTGAGAGGAAAATTTATAGCTTTGCAAGCACACATCAGGAAGGAAGAAGGAGCTTACCTGAGTAGCTTAATGACACAGCTAATAGAACTAGAAAATGCTCAACAAAAGGACCCAAGAACAGGAAGACAGAAGGAAATAACAAAGCTGAGAGCAGAAATCAACGAAGTGGAAACTCAAAAAACAATCCGAAAGATCAACGAAAGCAGAAGTTGGTTCTTTGAAAAAATAAACAAGATTGATAGACCACTGGCAAACCTAACAAAGAAAGAGAGAGAGAGAAACTTGATAACTCGTATCAGGAATGAAAAAGGAGAGATCACTACTGATATGACAGAGATTCAAAGGGTAATCAGAAACTACTTTGAAAAACTCTACGCCACTAAAAATGAGAACCTGGAAGAAATGGATAAATTCTTGGACTCTTATAATCTTCCACGGTTGAAGGAAGAGGATGTAGCATATCTAAACACCCCCATCACCATTGATGAAATTAAAACAGTAATCAGATGTCTGCCGAAAAACAAAAGCCCAGGTCCAGATGGATTCACTAATGAATTCTATCAAACTTTCCAAGAGGAACTACTGCCAATCTTGGCAAGACTCTTTCATGAAATTGAACAAACAGAAACACTTCCAAATAGCTTTTATGAAGCCAACATCACCTTGATACCTAAACCAGACAGAGACGCTACCAAAAAAGAAAATTACAGACCAATATCACTGATGAATGCAGATGCAAAGATCCTCAACAAAATCCTGGCAAATAGGATTCAATGCCTCATTAAGAAGATCATCCACTACGATCAAGTAGGTTTCATCCCAGGAATGCAAGGCTGGTTTAACATCCGTAAATCTATCAACATAATACACAACATCAATAACAAGAAAAATAAAAACCACATGATCATATCAATAGATGCAGAGAAAGCATTTGATAAGGTCCAACACCCATTCTTGATCAAAACTCTCAGCAAGATGGGAATGGAGGGAACCTTTCTCAATATAGTGAAGGCCATCTACCACAAGCCAGTGGCAAATATTATCCTCAATGGAGAAAAACTGAAAGCCTTCCCTCTAAATTCTGGCACAAGACAAGGCTGTCCTCTCTCACCACTCCTATTCAACATAGCACTGGAAGTACTTGCTATAGCGATTAGGCAAGAAAAGGATATCAAGGGAATCCAGATAGGAAAGGAAGAAGTCAAGCTCTCACTGTTTGCAGATGACATGATACTCTACTTAGAAAACCCTAAAGACTCTATCAAAAAGCTTCTAGAAACAATAGACTCATATAGCAAGGTGGCAGGCTACAAAATTAACACACAAAAATCAATGGCCTTTCTATACACCAACAGTAATAAAGAAGAAATGGACATTAAGAAAACAACCCCATTCACAATAGTACCACACAAACTCAAATATCTTGGAATCAACTTGACTAAATATGTGAAGGACCTATACAAAGAAAACTATAAAACTCTGCTCCAAGAAATAAGAGAGGACACACGGAAATGGAAACACATACCCTGCTCATGGATTGGCAGGATTAACATCATCAAAATGTCAATACTCCCCAAGGCATTATACAGATTTAATGCCATCCCTCTAAAGATACCCATGACATTCTTCAAAGAAGTGGATCAGACACTTTTGAAATTCATTTGGAACAATAAACACCCTCGAATAGCTAAAGCAATCATTGGGAAAAAGAATATGGGAGGAATTACTTTTCCCAACTTTAAACTGTACTACAAAGCAACAGTTATCAAAACAGCATGGTATTGGAATAAGGATAGGTCCTCAGATCAGTGGAATAGGCTTGAATACTCAGAAAATGTTCCCCAGAGATACAACCATCTAATTTTTGATAAAGGAGCAGGAAATCCTAAATGGAGCAGGGAAAGCCTCTTCAACAAGTGGTGTTGGCACAATTGGATAGCCACTTGCAAAAAATTAAACTTAGACCCCCAGCTAACATCATGTACAAAGGTAAAATCCAAATGGATTAAAGACCTCGATATCAGCCCCAAAACCATAAGATATATAGAACAGCACATAGGCAAAACACTACAGGACATTACAGGCATCTTCAAGGAGGAAACTGCACTCTCCAAGCAAGTGAAAGCAGAGATTAACAGATGGGAATATATTAAGCTGAGAAGCTTCTGCACCTCAAAGGAAATAGTGCCCAGGATACAAGAGCCACCCACTGAGTGGGAGAAACTATTCACCCAATACCCATCAGATAAGGGGCTAATCTCCAAAATATACAAGGCACTGACAGAACTTTACAAGAAAAAAACATCTAACCCCATCAAAAAATGGGGAGAAGAAATGAATAGACACTTTGACAAAGAAGAAATACGCATGGCCAAAAGACACATGAAAAAATGTTCCACATCACTAATCATCAGGGAGATGCAAATCAAAACAACGATGAGATACCACCTCACACCCCAGAGAATGGCACACATCACAAAGAATGAGAATAAACAGTGTTGGCGGGGATGTGGAGAGAAAGGAACTCTTATCCACTGCTGGTGGGAATGCTGTCTAGTTCAACCTTTATGGAAAGCGATATGGAGATTCCTCCAAAAACTGGAAATCGAGCTCCCATACGATCCAGCTATACCACTCCTAGGAATATACCCTAGGAACACAAAAATACAATACAAAAACCCCTTCCTTACACCTATATTCATTGCAGCTCTATTTACCATAGCAAGACTCTGGAAACAACCAAGATGCCCTTCAACAGACGAATGGCTAAAGAAACTGTGGTACATATACACAATGGAATATTATGCAGCTGTCAGGAGAGATGAAGTCATGAAATTTTCCTATACATGGATGTACATGGAATCTATTATGCTGAGTGAAATAAGTCAGAGAGAGAGAGAAAAACGCAGAATGGTCTCACTCATCTATGGGTTTTAAGAAAAATGAAAGACACCCTTGTAATAATAATTTTCAGACACAAAAGAGAAAAGAGCTGGAAGTTCCAGCTCACCTCAGGAAGCTCACCACAAAGAGTGATGAGTTTAGTTAGAGAAATAACTACATTTTGAACTGTCCTAATATTGAGAATGTCTGAGGGAAATGTAGAGCCTGTTTAGGGTACAGGCGGGGGTTGGGTGGGGAGGAGGGTGATTTGGGACTTGGGTGATGGGAATGTTGCACTGGTGATGGGTGGTGTTCCTTTTATGACTGAAACCCAAACACAATCATGTATGTAAAAAATAATAATAATAATTATATGAGTATGGGTAGTCTGCATAATAGATACTAAATATAAAGGAGCAAAATGAGGTATGCATATTAAATCAAAATGAGATAGTGACCTAAGGTTTCAAAAATAGAAGAGGTATCATACAAAGGTAAGTGGGAAATCTCAAAAGGAATAATTACAGAATATCCATGTCATAGTAAGTAGATGAATTTTTTAAATATATTACTTCAAGTAAAACCCTAATTTTAAGCAAGAATCTAGTTTTACTTCTATTGAAGAGGAGTAAATAATATTATGAGCTTGCCTAATTTTGAAATAACGATAGCTGGAAATTATCCACATGTCAAAGTGACAAGTTTAAGAGGGCCCATTTAAACGGTTTATTGTGTAAACTTTAATAGTTTCCATATATAGGGGTTGGAATGATTTTACAGAAGATAAGATAATAACCTTGCAAAGAGCTGGCTCAAATACTATACTTTCATCACATTTATTCTCCCAAGCACTGCTAGGAGGAATTCCTGAGTATAGAGCCCTAGGAAAGTCCTTAGTACTCTCGTGTGAAGCCCTAAAACAAAAATAAAACCAAAAAAAGAGTATTTTTTGCATAAATGACAGTTTGGAATCAAATTTACCTTATTAACTATTGTCACCTATTTTAAAGTTTTTTTATTATTTCTTGCCTGTTTATATATTGAATATCTTATATATATGTATATATATAAAAGAATATAATTTATCATTTTAATCCATACAACAAAATTTGACAGTTATGCTATGAAATAGTAATCTGAGAATAATTCAGTCTTGTAAAACGACTGAAAGTTCTATAAGCATACATTATCAGAATATTCTTAAATTCTTTTCTAGTTCACAAGCATAATGATTGGCTGTGAATACATTCCTGTAACATATGCCTCCCTTAAGCCTTGTTATGAGATAGCACAGTAGCCATTTGATGTTAAAACAAAGAAATATTTTTTGTTTATTTTTAGAACATAAAAGGAACCCTTGTACCCTTATATGTCATCCAATGCTGTGACCACAAAAATTGAATATTAAGATTTCACATAAACCTTAATTTTTTGATATTTTTATTTTTCTAGTGCTGCTTGGAATCTAATATGGTGCAGAAGATCAAAATAGACCTTAACCCTGTAATATCTGAGGTTTGAGTTTAAAGATAAATAAATCACAGCTTACATTGCTTTTAGAATAGAATATAAATCAAGAAATAATACAAATAACCTTGAAAAAAAGGGCAGAATCATTTTATTTTTGCTAAGCCCAGATAATTTATATTTAAACATGGAATTTTTTTTTTAAAATGACCAATGAGTAATCTTGGTTTCTTGGAAAATGTCCAAAATATTGCTAAATCAATCTTACTCTTTATAGAAAAGAAGCAATTATGATTATGTCATTTCCTAAATTATCATAAATGCATGTAACATTTCAATGAACTATTAAGACTGGTGAGCTCATAACTTTGAAGGTCAGCTGCAGGTAACAAAAGGGCAACTCTCTTATTCTTTACATAATAGACAATGCTTATATTTGACTATAGTACAATAAATGCTATTTCTTCTTTGTATTATACTTTTTCACTAAAATTGTACATTTTTGAATATAATTGATTAGATAGTATATGTTAAAAATTGTCTATATGCTAGATATAGGTGATATATAGATAGATAGCTATGTAAGTAGACTAGTAAGTAAATAAAGAAAAATAGAAGTTGTACAGATGTTCAGATATTCTGTTAGATCTCGCCTATAGAGTCATCTTTAAAATCATTGGGTTCTACAAGGCAAAATTATTATGATTTATTTTATGCAAGTTCTCATAAAGCAAAGATTGTTATTAAATTATTGATGTGATTTACAATGACTTCCTTTAAATGTTGTTCTTGGATTTGCCTTTGGGCAGTAGAATATGCAGTTGATCCACAGTTACCCCCCAAAATTGCAAAACGTGTATATTCAACATACAAATTCAAGCAATGAGGATTTCTGCTGATGATTTTATTTTTATGTACTCAGTAAAAAAAAAGAGAGAGTTTATATGACCATTTACCTTTAATAAAGAAGTGAATGGAGAATGTATGAATATAATAGAGCAAGCTTTTTTGTGCTACCTTCCATGGAGTTTTTGAAAAGAAGACTAGTCAACATTTCTTTCAGCCACATTTAGCTACTTAAGAGTAAGTATTTGGGGAAACAAATAGAACCATATTTGTGTCTAACACAAATGTCTGTAATGGAGTCAAGGAATTTATGGTGATATATAATGAATTATTTCACCTTTGAGCAAGAGATAAATGAAAATATTCACTAATGAACTAATAGACTGGTAATGTTTAATATGTTTGTTTCTTGTCTTACTATAAAGGTAGATGCTTATATAGGTTTTAGATTATAACCAGGTAAACTTTGGATTGTGAATGTGGAAGTGATGAAATTGCAAATGTTATGGTTAGCTCAGAGGTGGTAAAGACAAGGAAAATATAGATCTATTTTCAAAGAGTGCTTCAAGACACCAGGGAGAAAATCAGAAGAATGGGACACACTCAAATACAGATCGAAGGCCTTGAAGATGGGCTTAGAGTGATCATAGAAACTGAGCTTAAAAGTGTGGTTCTGACTCTCTCTACCATGCCCCAATAATAAAACCTCTGGAAGCAGTTTCCCCATCAAAACTACTTGCTGAGGACTCCAAGGTGTTTTGTTCCCAATTCATGCATTTGGGTTCTGGACAAGACTATTGTATGTTTATTCTCACTCTGTGTAGGTGATCTGGTGAAGTTATAACTGTGACCATGAAAGCCAGCTGGCGTCTGGCCATAGAAAGTAACAGGATTGCTTCCCCTCTGTACATAAGGTCTTTCATAAGGGATGTTCTGCAACAATATTTTTATGTTATTTAAATATAGGCAAAAATCATACATCTTAGTTTATAATTTTATAAATTAGTTTATAATTTTGATAGTATGTATAGTTCTTTAGGGAATTTTATTGCTTTGTTCAGTTGGCAAAGACTGAAGTCATCTGATGAGGAGGGTACCAAAAGAAAACTTTTTTTAAATTTGGAGTATTTGAAAATAGAAACTGTGGGGGAAAAAGAGCTATATTGCTGTAGAACATGAAGATATTGAGGTGTCTTTAATGGCTTCCAACTCTCAGAGTCTATCTCTAAAAGCCTTAAGACAACCTGTAAAGTGCATTCTTCATGGAAGAATGTACTTTGCTTTCTAGAGTGTCAAAGTAAGTGAAATGTACATCTACTGAACAAGGTGGACCGGCAGTCGAAATATCTAAAAACATGATTTCCCTAGAAAATGAAACTCTAGTCCTCCAATGTCAGATAGCTAAAAACCAAAACATGCCTGAAAATGTTTCACAGGAAAGATAGATAAGATCAGATTTCTCTCAGAGATGTGATGAAGGATAATTTTCAGGTTCAGGAGAGTCAGAAACTGCTATTACTAGAACTGAAACTGGAAGGAACACGTCTGTGAACTTAATCAGCAAAAAAGTAAGATAGGAACACTCCACAGAAGGTGTAAAAAGAGTTTTCACTGCACAAGATAATCAGATCAAATTTCTGAGAGAACACTTGCTGAAAATGCAAGATTGGGATTACTGTGCTTGTTGATAACCTAAGCAAAAAGGATCCCTGGGAATTGGACTTGAAAAGTGAGTAAGGAAGTTATACCCAAGCACTGGAACTATGCCAAAGAAATAACATTAAGGAAACTGACCTAAATCTATAAGTTAAATATGTGTTAGAAACCCTTGAGAGAGGTGGAACCCAAATGTGTTCATTATCTGAAGTAGATAAACCATTTAGACAAGTGTATTGATAATATCAAAAAGGAGGAAAAATCCATTAAAAAATGTCCCCAGACAAGAATTTTGAACACACAAAGTTGAAGATTTATTAAAAGAGGGTCAAATATCTTGAAGAATTAGAACTAATTATTATTACAAGAGGAAATCATTTCTCAGAAGATTGAAGAATGTGATAATTATTTTGCAATTTAGACTACTGAAAGACAACTGCAGTTTAGGGGAAGAAAATGTCCAAAACAGACAAAAATTAACTGAGGCAGAGTTAATATTTAAACTTTTGCAGAACTAGCTTTGTATTTAATGTTCAAAATATATATTCTGGAAGAGAGCACTCCCCTCATGCTCTCTCAGCTTTAGAGTACATTACATGTGAAATGAGAGCTTTTAATCTTCCTCTAAGAAAACTGGGGTCTCATCTACCATCTTGAAACATTGGGGTCTACAGAAATAAGATCAGAGAATTATAATTTCTTCCCCACATCTTGTTCCACCTCTTCCTGGAAATCAAGAAGATATATATTTTTTAATTTTATTTTATTGAAACCGTTGTGATTTACAAAGTACTTCATAGTAGGATTTCAGACATACAACAAAATAGGGCCATTCCTATTACCAGTGTCGACCAACCTTTACCAATGTTTCCAGAGTTCTCCTAAACCATCACCCTTTGTCCCCTGGCCTGCCAGTATAACAGGCCATTTTTAGTTTAGATTGTTATAGTTTGATTCTATTGATTCTATTATTGTTTAAATTTGCTTGGATATTTAGTTTCATTCTTTTTTTTTTTTTTATCTCCACCATTGCATGTGAGACCATTTGACTTTTGGCTCCAATCCTTTCTTTCTTTTTCTTTTTAATTTTATAAAAAAAAATGCAGAAACATGAAAAAAAAAAGTAAGTCATACCTTTTTCAATGAAAAATGTAAGAGCTCATCTTAAAGATTAAAGAGAGGGTGACAAGTTGTTTCTGTTTTTTGTTTTTGTTATTTGTTGGTTTTTGATTTTGCATTAGTGAAGCAAAAGCTGTGCACTGGCCATACTAAGTTGTTTAAACCCAAAGTATTTGTCATGGTCCCAGGAAAAATTCTCAATTACGGTTGTTGCATTCAGGCTTGGGTAATTAGAGATCTTGGTTTTTGCACAGATACTATGTTGAACTCAGGGTGTCACAGAGTGTCTTCTGGGTTCATCTCACCATTAGGTGGTGAAGCAGGGATATCCACCTTGAAAGCAAGTTGTCAGTGTGAAACAAATCGATGATAGGGCAGTCTTAGGGCCTTTCCCAGTAGAAGTTTGTTTCCTAGCACTGGTGTAGAAAACTCTATCAGTTCGAAAGATGGGACACAAGGTTTGGGGGTAAATGGCCAATGTCTGATTGACTGAAGCTTAAGTCACTATGACAAATGTTCAGGGTGAAGGGATCCTAGCAATAAAATATTTAGGAGTTCCTATTCCTATTAGATAAGAACTTCTCCCTACCTGTAAGATTTTCCCATTTTAAAGTGCTTCTGCAAAAAAAAGGAACTATGCCATTACTGGTGCATGGGGGTGTGTGTGTAAAAATACCAAACTCAACAATTCCTATGACCTGGTTCTAACATCAATTCAGAACCCAAGAGAAACTTATCTGCTAGAATTTCCTACTAAACAAATCCAAAGAAGGGGTGGGGAAAACTATATTTGCATGTGGAAATACATAATAAGAATTATACCTATAAAGGACTTACACCTAAAAAAATATACAAAGGAATTAAACACATCCCCTTTAAGTCTTGAGATAGTCTGAGGAGGGGATAAAATTAGGAGCACATTTCAACCTGTGATGTGGCTTTGTGGGGTCTGAAACGTGCTTAAAGCAGTCACAAATCAGGAAATATCCTCTAGCTGAGGGTCTCTCAAAAGTCAATTCTGATAGTGAGAAACAGTCTCACTGGAGGTGGGAGAAAAGGGGCTACTATGAGTAAATCCACAGTCGCAGTGGCTGAAGCTTCTTCTTGGGTGAAGGCAAGGAGGATTGAAAGGCTGTCCTTTTGTTTTGGGATCTGGCTGGTGTGATTTGGAGTGAGGAGGGTAAATTCTGTTTCTTGAGAGTTAAGTATTGAGAAAAAAAAGGGTTAAAGAGAAATAACAAACCAGTGAGGAAAGAGCAAAATATAAAAATTATTATAAAAATAGAATGAAATGGCCATAACATCGAGATATTAGTTATATTTAAGTTATACTTCATAATTTGTAACTTAAGTTATACTTTTATATAGAAATCCATTAAGCTACCAAGTATGAGAAAAACTAGTATCAGACATTACTTAAACATCATTTCCACCATAATCCAAATAGAAAATACTAAGGAAAAAATTACTGAAGCAAATTTATAGGAAATATTTAGCTTCTGAAGTTATTGATGAATAGGTCCAGAGAACAATTAAGGTAAGTGTTTTTTTTTGGGGGGGGGGTTTGGGCCACACCCGGTAACGCTCAGGTGTTACTTCTGGCTATGTGCTCAGAAGTTGCTCCTGGTTTGGGGGACCATATGGGACACCAGGGGATCGAACCGCAGTCCGTACAAGGCTAGTGCAAGCAAGGCAGGCACCTTACCTTTAGCGCCACCGCCCGGCCCCTGTAAGTGTTTTTCTTACATATGACTGATTTGATCAAGGAGAACAGTTAAGGTAAGCATTTGACTTGCATGTGGCTGACCCAGGTTCAATCCCTGCATTCCATCTCATTGATCACAACTAGATCAATGCTTATGCTTGTGAGTATGATTGCTTTCAAAGGAACAAATAAAAACAAACAAAATTTTGTGATATAATTTTGTAAGCACTTATTTTTATATTAAAGTCAATTATAAACCAATAAATAAATACAAATTAAAAATATCAAAATGAAAGACCACACTGAAATTTAAACTTGCATGTTCATATTCTGAGGTACTCCATGTAAATATATATATATATATATACATATATAAAATATATGATTTTTATTTATAACTTACCATTTTGAGAAAAGTATGTTCTCTTATCTGGTTGGATTGTTCTTCTGGAAATTAGATTTGAGGAAAAAATATTTTTCTTTAAAATAAAATAGTTTTAAGTAGCACAACTTAAGCTGCTAATTATAAACTCAGGAATTTTGAGTGGACATTTTGAAAATTCTTAAAAGTTTTGGTGGCCTATTTTAATGATCAATGACATAGTTTCAGATCTCCTTTGCTCTTGATGTCTGCTTCCTCCCTTGATAAATCTTCATTTAGCTGGTCAAGTTTTCTGTCGTGTGAGATTTTTATAGGCATTATTTCTTTTCAGAAATTCCATCTATCTTTTATTATTATGCCACTTCCAAATATTTTCCATTACATTTGAGAAATTAAGTTAATATAATCAAAATAATTGTATAGGTCTCACTTGAATCAATACTTTAGGTCTTTTAAAAACCTGTATGTTGCAAAAAAAAAAAGATAAAGGAAAAGGCATGAGAACTGTTTTCTGCTAACCCGAGAATCATATGAAATGAGAGTGATCTGGAACTGAGTTCTGGCCCATTAGATCACTCATTAAGTGATTGTGACAAGTCTTCAACCTCTCTTGACCTCAGAGTCATGTCTTTATTTAGGAAATTAATTTTATGGATCTAAGCATTTGGTTTGGTGAGGATTAAAAATGTAGCTATGATTTGTAAATAAAAAGAAAGGTCAGGGGTCAGGACTGGGATGAACTCTGGGAACATTGGTGGAGGGAGGTTGACACAGGTAGTGGGTTTGATGCTAAAAATTGTATGTCTAAAATTCAACTATGAAAAACTTTGTAAATAAAAAATGCCTTACGTAAAAAAAAAAAACAACAACCTATATGTCATAAAGTTCTCTGCAGCATGTGTGTGAAATTGTTTGACAATTTATTTAAAGTTTATGTTTCTTGTAATCTGTATTCTAGGATTCAAATGTTTTTATAGTCTTAAGTTATTTCTATTTTATTGATAGCATTTTTCAGAATAATACAGTCGTAATGAAAATATACACACAAACATATATGCACATATATATTTGTTATTAATGTCATATTTTCTACCTGAACATTTCCTTTCTTTCATTCATTGATGATTTATTCTTTAATGCTAGAATATATTTTATGAGAGCAATTTTATTTTATATTTTAACCTCACTTTACAAAATTAGGATTATGTTATTAAAAGCACTTTTTATATATTTCTAGCTGTACTGTATAATCAGTCATAGAATCATTATTTCCATATAATTTTATTAATTCTGAGTTGATTGTTATAGCTGCCAACTATTTATTCAAATACTATCTTTCCTCATTCATATAAGAACACTTTAAAATTGATTTTAAAAAGTTAGAATGTAGGTATTAAGATTCTAAAAGAAGATATGAGTGTAAATTTTAAAATGTTTCTTTAGTACCACAAAACAGTAGGACTTTAACTCACATGCTTTGCTCATAAATTTCTTTTGTTCCTTTAGATAAAATATTTTCAAACATTTTTTCTGCTTTATGTTGCTCACGTAAGGGTATTGTTGAAAATATAGGCTTTTATTTAAATACATTCATATTTGTTTGTTTGTTTGTCTTGGGGCCACACCTGACAGTGCTCAGTGCTTATCCTGACTGTGCACTTAGAGTTCATTATTACTGGGCTTGAGGGACCGTCTGGGATATTGGAGATAAAGCCCAATTGGTCAAGTGCAAGGAAAGCACCAATAACCACTGTACTATTGTTCCAAACATATATACATTAAAATTTATCAAGGCACTGTGACTTATAAAGTCATATATAGCTGAGTTTCAAGTATATCATGATCCAACTCCATTCCCATAACCAGTGTCAAATTTCCTTCACCAATATTCCCAAGTTCTGTTCATATCCTACCTCTTTGACAAGCACATTTTTTTAAATACACCATTTTTTTGTTTGTTTTGTTGTTGTAGTTATTTTGGGGCCACACCCAGGATGCCTAGAGTTCACTCATGAGTTTGCACTCAGAAATCGCTAACAGGCTCAGAGGACCATATGGGTTGCTGGAAATCAAACCAGGTCCCTCCCAGGTCTGCAGCATGCAAGGCAAATGCCCTACCACTGTGCTTTCTCTTGGCCTAACATTGTTGTATTTTAGAATTCTTATTATGTTTTTGGTTCTGTGGTTTAGATTCATACACACCACATCCTGCAAAACTGATCTACTGAGATGTCTGTTACTTAGCCCTGTTATTTCCCTTATAATATTTTAAATGGCATTTATTTACTGAAAAATTATTTTGTAAGAGTAAATTAAAAACACCCTACACAACATCTACCATTTGTTTATATCTATAATATTTTGATATGTCAGGCTACAGTTAAAGATTTAGAGTGATGTTCAACCCATCATTATTATAATATTTATTATTATTGATTTTGGTTTGGGATACCTGGCAATGCTTAGTGTTATACCTAGCTCTATAGAGAATGAGTTTTTTTATATCATTAAATGTAATATATTTATTTATAAGACAATATTAAATTAACTGATAAAATATTGTATGTATCATCAGGAGAACAGTAAAGTGTGAAAGTGTCCAGTTTTTAAGATTGTAGACCATTTAAATCTAATCAAATAAATTTAAAAACTTTCACTAGACATTCCCCAGCATAAATTCTATAAGGATTGATCTTGTCTCTTTGATATGTTTATATTAAACTCTATGAAGCATGTCAATGTTTAGACTTTCTATTTCTACCATTTTTATTTTAAGCAAGCTTAGTTTGTTGATCTAATAATGATGTAGTTCCTCAGGAAATGTTATTGACAAGTAGATAAAGCTTGTTCTAAAATATTGTTTATTTTTTAATTATGCATATTTACATAAAATATTTTATATTTTAAATTTGATTTTGTTCTTATTGCCATGCAATCGATATTTTAAACATTTTTAAACTCATTAGTTTGATCACAAAATTTTTATCACTGGATACATTTTTTAAAATCAAGTATATATATATGCATACACATATATGCACACATATACACCTATATAAACATATATGAATATATGTACAAATACCTAAACATAAATACATATATACTCTAATTATATCTATGTGTATAAAAGGAAAAGGTACCATTTTAAGCACAACTTTACTCCACATTGAACATTTTTTAATTTCTATAGGTATAGTATGTTTTATTTATAATTTACAAACTTGAAATTTATTATTCTTTTAAGTTTTAGTTTTAAATAAGCCAATCCATTTTAGACAAAAGAAAGCATTAAATAAATGTAACAAAAAACTTTTATGTTCAAGTAAAGAAATACTGCTTGTGCATGTGATTTCCTCAAGAGTAATTCAGAAAAAAAAAAAGAATTAGCAAAAATAATGATATATTCTAATTAATGGTAAAAACATTTGCATACCAAGGCAACCATAAGAAATTTAATGGTATCAAAAATGAGATGAAGAAACATTTCATATAAGATAACTTGTAAATAAGCAGTAGATATATTAAAATTGTTTGTGGTCAATTAAAGCAGAACATTTTATTTTTTTCTTTTCTTTTTTTTTGTCTTTTTTATTTAAACAACTTTATTACATACATGATTGTGTTTGGGTTTCAGTCATGTAAAGAACACCACCCATCACCAGTGCAACATTCCCATCACCAATGTCCCAAATCTCCCTCCTCCACACCTGACCCCCGCCTGTACTCTAGACAGGCTTTCTATTTCCCCCGTACATTCTCATTATTAGGATAGTTCAAAACGTAGTTATTTCTCTAAATAAACTCACCCCTGTTTGTGGTGAGCTTCCTGAGGTGAGCTGGAACTTCCAGCTCTTTTCTCTTTTGTGTCTAAAAGTTATTATTGCAAGAATGTCTTTCATTTTTCTTAAAACCCATAGATGAGTGAGACCATTCTGCATATCTCTCTCTCTCTCTCTCTCTCTCTCTCTCTCTCTCTGACTTATTTCACTCAGCATAATAGATTCCGTGTACATCCATTATAGGAAAATTTCATGACTTCATCTCTCCTGACAGCTGCATAATATTCCATTGTGTATATGTACCACAGTTTCTTTAGCCATTCGTCTATTGACCGGTATCTTGGCTGTTTCCAGAGTCTTTCTATGGTAAATAGTGCTGCAATGAATATAGGTGTAAGGAAGGGGTTTTTGTATTGTATTTTTGTGTTCCTAGGGTATATTCCTAGGAGTGGTATAGCTGGGTCGTATGGGAGCTTGATTTCCAGTTTCTGGAGGAATCTCCATATTGCTTTCCATAAAGGTTGAATTAGACGGCATTCCCACCAGCAGTGGATAAGAGTTCTTTTCTCTCCACATTCCCGCCAACACTGCTTGTTCTCATTCTTTGATGGGAATATATTAAGCTGAGAAGCTTCTGCACCTCAAAAGAAATAGCGCCCAGGATATAAGAGCCCCCCGACTGAGTGGGAGAAACTATTCACCCAATACCCATCAGATAAGGGGCTAATCTCCAAAATATACAAGGCACTGACAGAGCTTTACAAGAAAAAAAAAACATCAAATCCTATCAAAGAAGTAGAAAATTTTAAATGGAATGAATTAATGGAATTTTATTTCACATCTCTGAGAATACCATACACAAAGATAGGAATCTAGCCCTCAAATACAAACATTTTTATTGTAAAATTTACACACACACACACACACAAACACACATACCCTCCTCACCACAAGTATTTTCATTGTGAACTTAGTGTAAAAGCCAAGATATAATGAGATAATAATGAAAACAATGAAAAGAGTCTGACAACAAATGAGTGGATCAAGAAGCTGTGATATATCATGTACACATTAGAATAATATGCATCTATAAAATATTAATTCATTGAATTGGTTGCAACAACCTGGGTTCCATCCCTGGCATGCCATATGGTCCTCTAGTCTGCCAGGTGTAGGTTAGGAGTAGTATAGTGTTTAGTACGTTAGTATAGAGTTTAGTACAGTTTAGTATAGAGTTTAGTAGTTTAGGAATAGTATAGAGTCAAGAGTAGTCCCTAAGGCTGATGTATATGGCCTCATCCACAAAAGAAGTATAAATATTAACACTTTTATGACCAGGTCACTAAAATCACAGTAAAAATTAAATTATAAAAAAAAACCCAATGGACCCACTAAAAACACTCCAGACTGAAAATCCTTGATATAACTTAATATACCTTTAATTATTCTCATAAAAAATGTCTATTTTGTCTGTATTTTCACTGAAAGCTACATCTCAGTCCTAAGGAATGAACTATATAGTAAATAGAAGTATGCTGTTATTCAATACATTTTTTGAAAAAATAGGCCCAGACAGAGATACAACAAAACTGACAGTTTCTATTGTATTTTTCATTATGTGCTAAAGTAGATGCATTTATGTGAGACCAATTATAGAACTTTACTTACAATTTTAGGTGAACATGAAAATTTGTTCTTGCTTTTTTAATGGCATCTTTATGTCATTCAGTTAGAAAATCAAAAGGTTAAAAAGCAAAAAAAATCACAAATACTCAGAAAAGAGACATTAAGAAATGTAATCACTGATTTAGAAAATCATATGAAGTCTATTTTTCTTCAGCTTCAAATATGTCTCTGAATTTTTAAAAGCAATGCTATTACACAAAATATTTTCAGTGATTTATGGTTTAGGAATATCCATAAGACATTTTATTGCTTTGATGTGCATTTAATGTATGTCATTACAGTAAAAGATATACAGTATGTCTTCTGTTAAGATTTCTATAAAAGTCATTCTGGAGGAAATAGTTTATCTTATATTGATTGATTTTATGAATACATTCTTTAATTGAATCACCCTGTGATACTCAGCTACAAAGTTGATCATGACTTTCAGTCATACAATGTACAACACACACTCACCAATGCAAATTTTCTACCACCAGTGTTCCCCTTTCTCTCTCCTTTGAATTTCTTTGGGGCAGAGATTTGCCTTCTCTCTCTGTCTCTCTCTCAAGCTTTCTTATGCTTTCTTTCTCTATGGTTTGCTATTTAAGATGTATTATGCATATCACTTTATTTCCTTTCAACAACCAATTGTTGTCCAGAGTGATCAGTTCTATCATTATACTGTCCTCTTCTTGGCTAAAACTACACTCTCCCACTATTTGTACCAAACTTCACTTCAGGAATCGCTCTAGAGAAAATATTTTAAATAAAAGTTGCATACACACACTTTACATAAATAAAATACAAATTCTTTGGATGTTTTTTGGTTTTTTATTATGTTATTAGATAATATTTCACAAGTGTTAAAAAATCAATAAGTCCTGCTATTCTGAAACAAAATTAGAGAAATAGCACAATTGGGACAGAGAAATAATACAGCAAGTAGGATATTAACCTTGCAGTAATAAACCAGGGTTTGATATTCCTGAATTAAGTATGGTTTCCAGAACTCTGTCAGAATTACTTCCAGATCACAGAAACAGAAGTAACTTCTGACTGTTATTAGGTGTGCCCCCCAAATTAAAAATGAAGAAGGAAAAAAAGAAAAAAAATAAGATAAAAATAAAGAAATAAAAAATAAAAAGGAAAGGAAAGAAGAAAGAAGGATAGAAAGAAAGAAGAAAGGAAGATTGTAATATAATAAGTTTTGCTAAATAGATGGAATTAAATTACATATCTACTTCATCACAGCAAAGCATTTAGGCACAAAACTTAATCAAAAATATGAATAAATATGATTGTATTTTTCACTCAAATAATTGATAAAGAAGTAAATACCAACATTTTAAAAGTTTGTTTTTTCAATAAAAATTAAATGTTATACCAGCATGTATGTGAAAAAATGTAATGGCAAGCTCTATTGAAAGGAACAAAATAGCTTAGTCTTTAGAGGCTAACCATTATTCAATATATAGAATTCCTATATTTAATAACATTTGCTTTATCAAAAATTACTTTTTCTATACTTTGTGCAAAGCTAGTTATTTTATTATCTTATATCAAAAGTGTATTTTATGTATGATTAATGATGTATGATTTTTTTTTCTTTTTTTTTTTTTTTTTTTTTTGGTTTTTGGGCCACACCCGTTTGACGCTCAGGGGTTACTCCTGGCTATGTGCTCAGAAATCGCCCCTGGCTTGGGTGGACCATATGGGACGCCGGGGGATCGAACCGAGGTCCTTCCTTGGCTAGCGCTTGCAAGGCAGACACCTTACCTCCAGCGCCATCTACCCGGCCCCATGATTTTTATAAGATAATATCATGAAATGTTCTTCTTTTGAAAAACCCCCAGAAATCAGTTAGGCAAACTGAAAAATGTATAGTAGCATCAACAACAAAAGATAAAAGATAAATAATAGTTCTACAATTTGTTTTTGAAACGTTTACCTTAAGAAAAAAATTTAAAGGAATAAAATTTGAAGTTTAAACTATGCTTAAAACTCATTGAAAACTTTAGATCTATAGTGTCATTATTTTCACCAAATTAGGATATTTTCATTAATTTTTTAAATTTATTTTTAATTCTCTTGCTCAAAATATGTATGCATGTTAAAAACAAATTATCTCAAGGTAACTGGTGCTTTATGTTTTATTTTCTAGTTGATTTCCTCTGTGTTTTATCTTGGATAAGTTTATTTTTATAACTTCAAGTTTACTAATATTTTTTCTAATGTGTGTGATATATTCTTAATCTCATTCATCATTTCAATTTATGTTATTTTTTCTAGTTTATATATTCTCTATGATATATTCTATTTTCTAATGTATACATCTCAAGTTATAATTATACAGTTGTAGTATACATCCTCTTGAATGATTTTTTTTTTAAAATTTGAGACTGTTGTATATGAAAATATTTCCATAAGATTATCCTTTTCCTGTTGTCCCACCTTGATCTTTCAGGTGGAGGTGCTGTTAATAGCCAAATAAATAGCTTGGGTGCCAGGCGTTTGGGGGCTGTTTCCAGAGTTGGCTGGCTGGCTCTAGGTGTTTTGGAGCTAGCTGCAGGCTGACAAAGGACTCTCCTCACCCAACCTTTTAACGTTTAACCCTCCTGTCTATGTGAATTATTTGCTGCGAATAAATATTACCAAGATCTCCCCCCAAAAGGGGACATGGGGATGGGAATCAATTTCTCATTCTTGGAGCTCTTTGCAGATACTCAAACAATCAACAAGGTGAAAACGGGACCCAACAAATGGGGCAACAGAGACTATTGTGAATTAGAAGTCCTTCACAATGTTTATTTTAGGCATATAGTGAAAATGAATTAGGGAAATTTCCACCACCACTGTTGACCTCTCTTCATCACAGTTTCCAGCATGCATCCCTTATCTCCAAACTTAGCCCCTGAACTACTAGTATATAGAGTCCATTTTGTGTATAGCTTGTTATAGTTTTTGTGTCTCTTGAATCTATTGTCATTGATTTTGGCATGGGTTTAGATGTAAACTTTTTTTTTTTCACTAGATTGCTTCTGAGACAACTTGGCCCCTGGGTCCCATCCACCTTTTTTTTCCTTTTCTCCATTTCAGGAAAACAGAAATATGAGGCAGAACAAAATTATTCAAGTTTTAAGATTCAATGAAAAATGTATGAACCCCTATCTAGAAGATATAAATAGGGGCCAGTGAGATAGCATGGAGGTATTGTGTTTGCCTTGCATGCAGAAGGTCGGTGGTTTGAATCCCAGCATCCCATATGGTCCCCTGAGCCTACCAAGAGAGATTCTGAGCATAGAGCCAGAAGTAACCCCTGAGCACTGCTGGATGTGACCCAAAAACCAAAAAAAAAAAAAAGATATAAATAAAATTAAAGGAAAGGAAAAAAAAGTAAAGGGGGCAGATGTGGCAAGTTTGTTTGTTTGTTTTTATAGGCACAGTAAACATTGGGGAAATTAGAAAAATATTCCCTTGACATTTGGCCTTAGTGATACAGGGTGTCTCCACCCATGAAGTATACTGTCATAAGTCCAACCTCAGGCTTCGCCCATATTGGTTGTATAACCCAAAGATCTTTCTTATGGTTTCAGGAAAAGTTCTACTCAATTGCAGTTGTCAAAGTCAGTCAGTCTTCTGTAATTAAAGATTTTGTAATTAGAGATTCTAGGATAAAGCTTAGGGTAAAGTCTTTATGGTCTCAGGAAAAATTCTGCTTATTTAGTTGTTGTAGTTCGTCTTCTGTAATTAAAGATCTTGGTTTATGCACAGATTTTAGGACAAAGCATCTTTTGATTTCATCTCACCATTAGGTGGTGAGGTAGGGCAACCTACCTTAGATCAAGTTGTTGTTTTCTAGTTATCAGAGTGTTATATGAACCTACTCTGGAGCAAGTTGGTGCCAGATTGACCAGAGTAGTGTTAGGGTCTCTCTGGGGAAAAGTTTGATTCCTGGTGCTAGTGCAAGAAACTGTGCCAGTTTTAATGTTGAGACCAGGGGTTTGGAGTTGACGCAAGGTAAATACCTTAATCTTTACACTGTATCTTTGGCCCATAATAGAAAAAGTTTTAAGTAAACTTACAAAAGTTTAAATTTTACAATAAGATCTCTAATGATAATAGAAATAAGAAAATCCTTAACATTCAATTAAACAAACTTCTAAGTGTTCACTATTTACTCAAAATGTATCTGCATGCAAATAATGGAAAATAAAAATAGTGAAAAAAATAATAATGGGCAGATTAAATTTAAATGAAAAATTAGAAATTTATCCCTCTTTGTCCTCCCATTCACTACCTTACAAAACTCCTTCTATCCTCTCACTCCCTCAAACCTCTTCTGTTACTTCACACTATTTAACCCACATTATCTTCAGTTCTTAACTCCTCAGGAACCTGGACTTTCCCCCTGCCTCAGCAAGCTGTCATTCTCCCAAAGTGGAAAGATACCCTCCCAGCCCACTCACCCCCAGATTTCTCACCCCGACCAGAAGCTGAAGCCACTGTTCCAGCTGACTCATTCTATGCAGCCCCCTTTTCCCCACTATTCCTCAATGTCGATTGTACCTTGCTAAGGGATCCAGCTCCAGAGAAACCCCCAGCTCGAGGATACTACCTAATCCCTAACTGCTACAAACCATTTCTCAGACTCCATAAGACCTTGATGCAGGATGAAAATGGGGATTTTATCCCCAATCAGACTATCCCAAAAGACTTAAAGGAGATATCTATATATTTTTGTTTCTGTAGATGAATTTCCTAAATAGTTATAATTCTTTGTGTTTATTTCCATATGTAGAGGTATCGTCCCCTATGCCCCCTTTTTGGATATGCTTAATTGGATATTCTAGTAGAAAAGTATTGTTTGGGATAAGACATGGAGGGAGGACAACATTGGTGGTGGAAATACCCCTGATTCATTGTCACTATGTACCTAAAATACTACTGTGAATGATTTGTAATCCACTTTGGTCAAAATAAAAATTATTAATAAAAAAGTGGTGGAAATAAAAGGCAAAATGGCAAAAAAAAAAGATATCAGGTCAAAATCAGGGCATAGAGACTCTATAGCTTGTTATCTTTAACCCCAAATTCACTAGTAATATAAAATAGCATTGTTCCTTTTTGCATAGGCACACTGAAATGAGAAAATGTTATATATAGAAAGAAGTTCTTACCTAGTAGAGAAAAGAAACATAAATTTTATAGTGCAGGGTTGCCTTCCACCCTGAACATTAGTCATGGGGACTTGACATAGGCCTCAAGCAATCAGGTATTGAACAGGATTCTTGGACAAGAACCAGGATGAAGTCCTGAGCACAAAGCCAAAAGTAAGCCTTGAACACAATCAGATATGTCTTCAACCCAATGATAATAAAATAAATTTTAAATTTAATAAAATGGTAGCATTTATAGATTCATCATTTTTTGTTTGTTTGTTTTGGGGTCAAACCTGGCAACATTCAGGAGTTACTCCTGGCTCTGTGCTCAGAAGACACTCCTGGCAGGCTGGGGAGAACATGAGATACTGAGATTCCAACCAGGGTCCATCCTATGTTGGCCATGTGCAAGGCAAACGCCTTAGTGCTGTGCTATTGTTCTAGACCCTCATCACTAATTTTAATACATAACTGAGTTAAAACACTTCAGAGTGTTCAAAGCTGTGGAAAGTGAATGTTTTTGGTTTGTCTTTTTATTAAATATTTTATTATTTATGGTAATGATAATTATATCTGTCAGGATTTATTTCAGGATAAGTGAAAATATAATTCTTACAGGTTCTTTCCAACTGCAAATCATTTTCCACAAAATGCCTACAAGAACATTTTATTTAATATTGGAAACTGTGTAGTTCTCTCTTCCTTAGTAATCTGCACACAGAAAATTGTAACAACCTTTTCTACCTTAGATATACAGCTCTACTTCCTACTTCAGCAAGACCAATATTTCTATTGCAATATTGAAAAGTCTGCAAACAATACAAAGGAAAAATTGTAAGGTCTCCTTCATTCATTTCTTCTTTGTGAAGTTAGATTTTTACAATCTGTTAGTATATGTCTAATTCATTGTTTTTCAAATTTCTCTAGTTGTAACTGTAAATGCAATCAAATTTCATTTTATTTTGATTTATAGATAAGGCCTATTAATAGCCAAGGATTTTGATAGTTTCTTGTATGAGTTCACAATAATGTAAAACTTTCATTTATTTAAATGATATAGTCTTTTGTATTCTATATGATTTCATATTTATTTCAATAATGTTTCATATTTTACCTTATGCATATAAGTTAAATTTCCTGACCACTTCTAGTTTAAATTTGTTATACTTGTTTTCTGTCAGATTCCTTACCCTTTGATTATTTTGCCAAGTCTATCTCTTAAAACCTTAATCCCGGGCCCGGAGAGATAGCACAGCGGTGTTTGCCTTGCAGCAGCCGATCCAGGACCAAAGGTGGTTGATTCGAATTCTGGTGTCCCATATGGTCCCCCGTGCCTGCCAGGAGCTATTTCTGAGCACACAGCCAGGAGTAACCCCTGAGCACTGCCGGATGTGACCCAAAAACAAAAAAAAAAAAAAAAAAAAACAACCAAAAAAAAAAAAAACTGCTCTGCTTTTTAAATTTTCACATAATTATTTTTGTTGAATAATATTATCTTTTCATTTTTTATATTATTGTGGCAAATGTTTTCTGAGTTTTTCATTATCTTAAGCTAGGTTAATAAATTCTAATAATAATAATAATAAAAAATTATTATTATTATTATTATTTTGGTTTTGGCTACACCTGTAATGCTCAGGCATTATTGCTGGCTCTGTGCTCAGAACTTGCTCCTGGCAGGCTCAGGGGACCATATGGGATACTGGTGATTAACCCCATGTGGGCCACATGCAACCAAATGCCAGACATACAAACTCTTAGACCCAAATTCAATTCTTTTTTTTTTTATTATTATTTGTTTGTTTTTTGGAAGCACATCCTCGGCACTCAGGGGTTACTCCTGGCTCTGTGCTCAGAAAGTGCTCCTGGCTTGAGGAGACCATATAAGATGTCGGAGATCAAACTTGCATCAGTCCTGGATTAGTCACGTGCAAGGCAAATGCACCACCACTCAGGCCCTCAAGTTCAATTCTCGTATCAAGAATAACTCATAACATGTAGAAAGTGCTTCATTTACATTACACATTCAATATAAATCAATATTGTCTATCATTGAAAAATTATAACAAGAATAGAATATATTTAAACTCTATATTAAATTTAAAAAAGATATATGCAATGTCAAACTAAATATTTGCCTTTGATATATGTTCTAGTATTTTGATTATTTGTACATTCTAAATTTTTTCTTCAAAGCAAGTATAATAATCTATAATGAAAGTCTTAATTTTTTATTAATAACTTTGGGCAATTAAACCACCTACAATTATGGCGTATTAATGAGTGGACTATACTTACTATGTCTAGATCTGTTTTTTATTTATTTATTTTAATTTTATTGATTGCAGTACTCAGGGCTTACTCCTTTATGGGAATCAAACCTGGCTTGATGTATGCAAGGCAAGTACTAGACCAGCTGTACTGTTGATCTAGCCTCCAGAACTGTCCTATAGAAAGAATTATTCAAAAATGTTAATTAAATATAGTTTCTCTTTCCTCACTGTCTATCTTAGTCTCACTGTCTATAAAATGAAGCATTTTATTTTCTTAATACAATGAGAGAGTTTATGAAAGAAAGAATATATAATTTACAGTTCAAATTTAGATAGAGAGAAAGGAAGGCAACCTAGGGACTGATAAATCTGTTCAAGACACTTCCGTCAAAATTGGGTTTATTTCACAATGCTATTAATGGATAGTGTTGAGATAGAAAAGACCAAACTTTCCTTCTATTTAAGTCAGGTCCCTTATTTCTCTCATATTATTTACCAGTAACTTGAAATTGTTAATTTTTTTTACACCCTATCTACTACCCTCATTTATCTTCTTGCCTATTTTACAAGTAAATTCCCAATATTATTTTTGCTTTCTTCCTCCTTCTCCAAACAAGAAACCCTTACTGTGTGTCTCTCTTTCAGTTAAAATTATGTCTGTTTCTCACTATCAAACAATTATTTTATTATCTCAATTTCTTGGCATGCAATATTTATCGACTTTCTCAAATCTGCTAAGCACTTTAATTTGTACTTGTTTATTTTATCTATAATCAAAAATGCTAAGTATAAAGTCATTAAATTGAAGAATAAATATAGATATTTCTGTGTAGTAATTTCACTTAGTCATTTCATGTATAGAATTCTTTTAAGTATCTCCACTTTAAAATTATTATTGAAGTACTATGACTTATAATAGCATAATTATTTGTGATTTAAATATTACAATTTTAATATGCCACATTAACCACTAATGTGTCAATATCTCTCTAAAACTATGGTTTCAGAGAGTGATATTAACCTTTACAATTCTTTACAATTCTTTAACCTTTACAATTCTTATTGGTTAGCCATACTTTTTATAACTATCTATAATAAAGATTTGCATCTCAGTATATGTATTCCATACCTAATATCAAAGTTTAATGACCTTATCCATTATCAAATTGACATTTCTATTCAGTCCATAAGCAAAATTTCTTCTACTTCCTATAACCGTAATATTCTCTTAGAACTTTGAGTTAATTTTCTATCATATGAATAGTTATTTGCTTGAGTTATTAATTTTCAATATAAAATAAACTATGTGATAATTATCTTTCTCTTTCTGACTAGTTTAATCTAGCATAATTGATTCAAGTTATATCCATGATATTGTTAGTGCAAGATTTAAGTTTTTTTTAAGTAGCAGACTTTTACTCCATTGAATACGTATGTCATGATTTGTTATCAGTTATACACTGATAAATACTTAGTTGTTTCAATACCATAATGAATATTAACACTGTGCTAAGCTCTTTTTAATTAATTTATTTATTTATCTTGAGTAGGGTTTAGAATGGTCTATAATCCTAGCTATACCATCAGATCCTTTTATTTTTATATGTATGAGGGAGCTATATTTTCTGTCAGTCTTATTTGCCATCTCTTAGTATCTACTATGAGTTTGACTCCAATAGGAATTCCATGATGGCATTTATCAGGCCCATGCCTACTTGCAATTACTTGCATTCTTATATATGCACTTTGTTATCTGAAAAATGCACACTAGTAAAATCATAATTCTACTAGTAATTGATTTCCCATTATCCAGTACTGCTTTTACCAAGGGCAATATATGCACACCATAGGTATTATTGGTCAGTGAAAAATTAGAAAATGCACTCTAAAGTTATTAACATCTTCACTGAGGAAAATTATTGGATTTTCTAATATAGACTGTCCAAGTCAGCGGTATATAGATAACCTTGAGCAGATTGAGTCTGCTGAAATACCATCTTGTTTGGACACTGATGTATATAGGTTAGACAATATTTCTTTAAGATTCGCTTCGATGGAAGCAAGTGGTAAATTTACAATGTGAGTGTGAGAAGAAAATAAGAACAGTATGGTCTAGGGAAAACAACCATTTTTGTATCTGTGGCAAAAACAGTGTAAAAGTAGTTCAAGATAAATGGCTATATATAAATAAAATTCTATAACAATTTTAAATAATGAAGTAAAACTTTAATAATTATGATACATATTTTAATAGACTTCACTTTATGTACAATTAATAGTGGCTGATATTGACCTGTGAAAATATAAATATAAAATTTATATAAAATATAAATTATAAAATATAAATAAAATATAAATCTACTTATAAATATAAATACAAATGTATTTATATTTAAAGACCATTTCTACTTCATCTCTTAATATTTACTTTTTTAAATATTAGGGAAAAATGTCTATAAAATTATAAAGAGTTTGTTTATAGCTAGAATAAAGATACTTTAATTTTCCGAGTTACTAAGTCTGGTCAAGATAAGGGTAATTGGATTTAAGACATGATCTTGAAGATCAGAAATTTCCTAGAATAAAACATGTCAATTAGGGGGCCGGGCGGTGGCGCTCGAGGTAAGGTGCCTGCCTTACCTGCGCTAGCCTAGGAGACGGACCGCGGTTCGATCCCCCGGCGTCCCATATGGTCCCCCAAGCCAGGAGCGACTTCTGAGCGCATAGCCAGGAGTAACCCCTGAGCGTCACCGGGTGTGGCCCAAAAACCAAAAAAAAACAAAACAAAACAAAAAAAAAAACATGTCAATTAATCTCATTATTATTGTTATTGTTGCTATTATTATTATTATTATTATTATTATTAGTTTTTGTGGGGATCTTACAGGTCACACCCAGTGGCTTTCAGGGGTTACTCCTGGCTCTGCTCAAAAATCGCTGCCAGGCATGGGAAACTATATGGGATGCCGGGTTTTGAACCACCATGTGTCCTGGATTGGCTGCGTGCAAGGCTAATGCCCTACCACTGTGCTCTCTCTTCAGCCCCTTCATTATTATTTTTATATGACCTAATAATCTTGACAATCTTGGCTTGAGAATTTCTCATACCATATTTTTTAAAATTTACATAGACCTTAGTGTTGATAATAAAATAAAATTAAATGTACTTTAAATTCATTTTAAGACATTTTGGGTATGATTCCCATAAAAGAAGCTGTTATGAAAATGTTTTCCTACCACCTATATATTTAACATGCTCATCACCTCTAAAAGAAATTTTCCACCCCAGGACTAATCCAGATGTATTTTCTCATCTTTAGTTACACTTAAAAGTTATAATATACGTATTAATATATATTTGTATTTTACAAGTATTTTAATACATGTAAGTCATATTGCAAGTCATATTTTATCCAAATTGACACTTTGTATTCCTTCTTAAAGCCTTATATAAAGCCAAATATTCATTTAAAAGACATGGAAAATTTAAGTTAGATTCTGTTCTCCTTTTTTCCCTCTCTCACTGAGTTATTTTATTTTATTCCTTGCTGTTTTTTGCCCTTTTCTCTCACTATGTTTTCAGTTGCTTTCAATGGAACTTCAGTTTATCCTTTAATAGAATGTTTTTTAGTATTTTGAAATAAATGGAAAGATGTACTCATTTAAGTAAAAAATAAAATATTTTCTCAAAGTCTAAGTTTAGAGAATTTTTAGGAAATATGAACCATAAAAATCAATTATGTGATATGTAAGTCAACATATCTCAAAAAGCAATATGCTTCTAATTGTTTTAGTTAATGGTTATTTGTATTAAAGTTTTAGGAATAAAATGAGGTTGAAACACATCTACTTATTTGATATTTTATGTAATTTTACTTTGGACACTATAGATTACAAACTGCTTTTAGGAGATTTTAATACATGGAATAATCCAGCACCAAAACTGTCCACTCAGGTGTCTAATTTCCTCCAAATTTATCCTATTATTTCTCCCTCCTCAGCCTCAGATTTCCTACAGATGTTTTGATTTGAAAATTTATTATTTTCACACAATGATTCCTTGAAAAATAAAATTATATAGTTCTGGAAATGACTCACATCAAAATGTGCCTTTCTTACAAGTATGAGGTTTTTGGTTTTAATTCTGGTGCTGTCTACAAGTTCCTTTCATGGTCCCTGTGACACTGCTCTCTGGGACTTCTATATCTGTAAGCAGTACAATTAGTTTTGTGTAAACTGTGCTGAATAGGATGGCCAACTATGCAAGCACTAAGTTCAGTGTGTAACTTATATAAAACTATTATTTCAAAAGTCTGAGCACAACCAAATGTGTGAGTGATGCCCAGTTTTTGTCACAGCAATGGGAGGTAAAACTAAAGGAAAGTAAAAAAAAAAAATAGTATATGTGATATATATATATATATATATTTTTTTGGTTTTTGGGCCACACCCGGCGGTGCTCAGGGGTTACTCCAGGCTGTCTGCTCAGAAATAGCTCCTGGCAGGCACGGGGGACCATATGGGACACCGGGATTCGAACCAACCACCTTTGGTTCCAGATCGGCTGCTTGCAAGGCAAACGCCGCTGTGCTATCTCTCCGGGCCCGTATATGTGATATTTTATTATCTGATTTATTTCTAGCTGTATCATAAAACAGTAAATTTAAAAAGTAATAAAACAATAAAAGATATTATTCAAATTATGCAGAATTATACATTTTGTCTATCACAAACTATAGATTTCTTTTCTTTTTTTTTTTTTTTTTTTTTTTGGTTTTTGGGCCACACCCAGCGGTGCTCAGGGGTTATTCCTGGATGTCTGCTCAGAAATAGCTCCTGGCAGGCACAGGGGACCATATGGGACACCGGGATTCGAACCAACCACCTTTGGTCCTGGATCGGCTGCTTGCAAGGCAAACGCCGCTGTGCTATCTCTCCGGGCCCAAACTATAGATTTCAAGGCAGGCAATATAATGTCTTGGTGGTTTTATTTATTAAAGTTAAACGTTATATATTTATTTTATCAATAATTTTTCCCACTTTTGAACCGAAATTCAAACATAATTTAATATCATACTCAGGAGAATAAAACTAATGAATAACTTATCCACTTTTTTTTCCAGTTTAAAAGAATACATGATGTCAAAATGCATTTTTTAAGCAAGTTAAAAATATATTATTTTTATCATAGAAAAAGAAGTCTGTAGTTAAGCCCGAGGGTTAATATAGTGTTTTATTAATAAAAATAGAATGTAGTTTATTATCTCAATAGACATATTTATTGTTTGCATTGCTTCATAGTTAATAAAATATGGCTGCTATCTGAGCTGTTTACAACTTCAGAAAAAGATTACATAAAAAGTTTTTTTAAAAAAGGGACAGGGTTTCAAATTTTGGAATAAACAGAAACCAGTATCTTTTTAAATAATTTTTATGAGCAATGTGAATTACAAGTCTTTCATAGTTGTATTTAAGATACATAGTGACAGTGATTGGGCCATTTCCACCACCAGTGTTGTCCTCCCTCTACCCCTGTTCCCAGCATGCATTACATACCACCGGTCTTGCCCCCCCCCCCCCCATCCCACCCCCTAACTGCTAGTGTAACAAGTATCCTTTGTGTATAGCTTGTTATAGATTGAGTTATCTTGATTCTGTTGTTGTTGACTTTGGGTTTGGTGTTTAGGGCTGATCATTTTTTATTTCCACTCAATGTTCATGTTATTGCTCCTGGTACCATCCACTTTTTTCCCTCTCAATTTATGAGCAGAAACAAGATAATTCAAGTTCTGTGGTTCTGCTGAAAAAAAAATAAAGGCTGGGAGGAGCCCGTTTAAAAACTATAAATATAAATTTAAAAGAAGAAAGAAAAGAAAAAACAATCCACGACAAAAAACACATCAACAACTAAAAAAAAACAACAACAAAACAAAACCACCAGGAAAGAAAGAAGAAAAAAAGGAAAAAGAAATACATAAAAGGAAGTGGGCTGGTGTGACAAGGTGTTTTTTTGGTTTGATTTGTTGTTTTGTTTTTGTTTTTGCTTGTTTGTTTTCGTCTAGGCACAGTAGGTATTGGGGAAATTAGAAAGAGAATTCCCTTGGCCAAAGAGATACAGACTTTCTCCACCCTTAAAGCATACTGTCATGGGAACAACTATGGGCTGTGGAATGTTCATTTGTCGAATCCCAAGGTCTTTTTATAGTGCCAGGAAACGTTCTACTCAGTGTTGCTGTCAAAATCTGTCCTCTACCAGGAGCTGTTTCTGAGCATATAGCCAGGAGTAACCCCTGAGTGCTGCCGGGTGTGACCCAAAAACCAAAAACCAAAAATAAATAAATAAATAAATAAAATAAAATCTGTCCTCTGTAATTAGAGGTATTTGCACGGGTCCTAGGACGAAGTCTAGGATAGTCTTTCTTTGTGGATCCAGAAGTCCTGCTTCATCATGGTTGTTGTAGTCATTCTTCTGTAATTAGTGATCTTGGTTTCTGCACAGATCCAAGAAGGGAATGCCTTCTGATTTGATCTTACCGTTAGGTGATGAGATAGGGCAATCTGTTCTTAGATTAAGTTGTCAGGGTGTCATATCAACCTGGTGCAAGTTGGTGCCATAGCTATTAGGCACTCCCTGGAGGTATTTGATTCCTGGTGCTGTGCAGGGCTCTGTGTCAATTCTACGGTTTGGATCTGGGGGTCAGGGTTGGACGGCTGCTGTCCGATCACATAAAGTCTAAGTTGAGTCCCCTTGAAAAATGAGGAACCGGAATTTTTAAAGAGAAATAACTAAAATAAAAACTAAAATAAAAAAAAATACCACCTTAAATTAAACCTAGAATTAAGAGGCAAATTATCCCTACATTACAGAACATCTCTGTTCCCTGACTTAAAACACATGACTCAAATTCCAGCAATATATAATAGAATGTACTAGATTTTATGAATATGGTAATCATGATAAATTTTATTATATTGATAATTAGATTGGTTATTATATTGATAATTAGAAATCAGTTATACAAATATGATAACCATATATGTGAGAGGCCAGAGATATAGCATGGAGGTGTTTGCCTAGCATGCAGAAGGATAGTGGTTCAAATCCCAACATCCTATATGGACCCCTGAGCCTGCCAGAGCGATTTCTGAGCGTAGATCCAGGAACCCCTGAGCGTAGCCCGGTATGACCCAAAAACAAACAAACAAAAAAATATGTGAAACTTAATTATTTTCTAGTTTATTCACCTTATAATTATAAAACATTCTTTATTTTCCAGGAAGATTGTGAAATGCCAAGAAGGAGAGAGAATGTCATTAGTTATGAAATGCATTCTATTTTAAGTGCTTGAGTAAAGTTTAAGGACATTATAATGTTGTTTTATTATTTCTAGTTCTCTATTTTAAGAGGACATCAAGCACATTTCTACAGAATTATGGAAACAATATAGTTACAAAGTCTCAAATTGCTTTTAGTTTTTGTATATTACTCTCATAGTCTAAACCCATACTGACTTTGATGATCTGATTAAAATAATGATAATAATGCAATATTCATTTTCTATTGGGATTTGGGAATCTTTTCCTGAACATTGATATAAATTAAAACAATTTTATAATAAAGTAAAACAAATGATAAATAAAAGTAATGTGGAATAAAATTAAATATATTATGCTGCAGATAAGTGTATTAAGATATCAAACTAGAAAATATTTTCCAAGAAAACTGTTCTAGAAATGTTGAATTTTAGAAATTAGCTTGTTGTCCTTAGTAAATACATATAAAATACTATGATGCTACAATATAATTTTATTTTTCCAAATATATTTAAGAAATTTCTAGTGCATGTTAAACATTAGAAATGATTTATTGTATTTAAGGCACTAATATTGTTTGACATCACTTAACTGTTAATGACTTAATGCATTAAGTTTGAATTTGTTTTACAGGCTCATCTCTGATTATCAGAAATCTATCAATTACATTACAAATGAAGATTTTAGCATAAAGATATGTAGCGCACAACTTCTTTAGTCTGATTTAATAAGTAAATAAGTAATGATAATGCAACATCTATCATTGTAAAATTAAGAGAAATCAATAACAGATTTCCTAGTCATATGTGTACAGACACATATATGTTTAGTAATGTTTATGATTTTGTATACCCAGAATATACTCAATCATCTGGTTTTTTGGGGCATGCCATATACAGTGGTGCTCAAGCTTACTCCTGATTCTGTACACAGGAATAACTCCTAGCAGTGTTTAGAGGACCATATAGGATGCTGGGGATCAAACAGTAAGCTTTGTGCAAAAGAATTATATTTGCTATGTCCTCACTTTATTTTTGTTAAGCTTGGTAAGATACTAAAATAACAATCCCTCCCCCACTGCTGGAAGCACATTCCACAGCCATCATCATGTACCTTCATAACTCCAACTTAATAAATTCACTATTAACATCGTAGAGAATCAAGACAAGATTTTACAGATTCAAGTCTTTGAGCTGAAAACTCCTGGGCACCCTTAGTAGGGTATCATCTGAATTACCACCATGCCAGGGCCCTAGCAGCCACACCTACACCCCAACAGTTGCTGTCATGCCAACAACCCATCTTCAAGTTGCATGATTAATTACTATAGAGATACCAAACTGATGAAAATTCTAGGTACACAAATTTTAGGGATGAAAACTCTAAGATATTCTTTTTTTTTTTTTTTTTTTTTTTGGTTTTTGGGCCACACCCTGTGACGCTCAGGGGTTACTCCTGGCTATGCGCTCAGAAGTTGCTCCTGGCTTCTTGGGGGACCATATGGGACACCGGGGGATCGAACCGCGGTCCGTCCTAGGATAGCGCAGGCAAGGCAGGCACCTTACCTCCAGCACCACCGCCCGGCCCCTCTAAGATATTCTTAAAGTGAGATTGGGAAATCTCCCACTGTACTTCCAGAATACCAGCAGCCAGACTCAAATATAGACACACAGGAACTCCTTGGCTCAGTTTTACAAATCCTGAATTTCCTTGAGTGTGTAGACACATAGGCATCTCATGACACCTCAAAATTCCATAATATTAACAGCCTAATAGGAGCACACTAAGTTATATGGAAAGTAGCCTCGATGCCAACTAAGCCCAATAAACAATAACAATATTTTAGAATGCTTAATAAATTGGCAGATAAATGTATTGGCCCCATTGTGAGATAAAAATTTAGAAATATTCTTTTACTAAGTATTTTTATAATTAAATTAGCCATTTGCATTTCACAAGCAATATAAAATAAATTATTGTTTGCCTGCTTAAGATTGCAAGCTTTGAAGGTCAGGGAAAAACTGGGGACAATGAAGAGAGGTCATACTGTTGGTGGAATTGATGGTGGAACATTGAATATCTTAAATAACTATATGATGAACAATTTTTAAACTAGAGTGTGTAACTTATATACATATATACATATGTTGAAATTAAACTTGATTTAAGTCCTAAAGTTCTGTTCAATTTAAGAACAGTAGTGTTTATAGCATTTCTAGTTTGCTTCATGACATCTAGATCAAACTATAAGAATCAAGACAGCTATGTATCTGCTTCTTACCATGCTGGAAAGATTCATTTTTCTTTCCCTTTAACTGTCATATCAAATAAATAGGCTGAGCATTTATCCATGATAAATGCACTATGTTTAATGCAATGAGACAGTCTCTTAATTTAAGTACCTAGCATAGTGTCAGCTAAATCTCCTTTACTGATTTAATTAGCAAGATCTCAATGTTAATTATTTTGCATTTAAACATTTGGAGTCATACCAATGAAAAAATACATATAATAGTGTCTGAGAAAGAAAAAAGTAATTAGCAATAAAAAGTGTTTGCATGGTTTTTAAGGGTATATAGAAGTGTTAAAAAGACTAATGAATTATTCAACACTGTACATTCTTGGAAGATGTACAGATTTTAATGAGCCTCTCTAATTTGACTCTCATACCATATTACATTATTTTATTCCAGTTGTTTTTATTGAAGTGCACATAAGAAAAATACTCATTAATATGCCATATCTTGCAAATGAGGAAAATAAAATATTCATTTGACAGAAACTTAATTTTGCTCTAGAACTTCTATTGATAATTCTAACTAAATTCATCTACTGTCTTACATAAGAAAAAAAGTCTAAATAAAAATCTTTATTTACAAGTATGCTTTTGTCCAGAAACTATGTTAAAGAAGTAAGATATTTTTGTAAATAAATGTTCACTTTCTAAACTATTTTAGTATGTCTCACATTTGAGTTTAGGCAAAGCACAGTAAGAAAGTTTTCTGTTATACAAAGACTTGATTCATTACATTTCTGTGTCAGAAGTAAAACACAAACAAACAAACAAAAACAGCCCTCTCAATTTCTTTATGCTTAATTATGTTGAGCTATATTTGGGTGTTTCAATCAATCAAAATAAACCTATATCATTTGGATTAAAAAGTATAGATAAGCTCTAAATGTTCCAAATAAATCTAAATGTGTATGATCTAATATCAAAGATGAAAACAATGCCTCACAAGGTTTAGTCATAGATTTTCTGGATAATAATAACACAAACTAGTTGCTTTATATTATATCACTATTTAGTATAGTAAGATGCTATAACTTTTGTCAAGGAAGTCAGGAGTTATTAAGTTGATGAAGTTGAGTACTATTAAATTGAGTATCTTAAATGTATTATTCAGAATGCAAGACACAAGTATCATTAAGCTTCAGTCCTTATAGCTGATTTATGTTTGTGGCTAGTTCTTAATCATATGTTATGTAGTCAAGTGGTATAAATTAGAATCATAATACCACTTTATTCTTGGAGAAAGAGAGTACTAACAAAGGACCAGGCTCTTTCGAAGCATGCAGATGACCTAGTTTATGCCACAAACATTTGGTCTCCAGCACACTGCCAGTAATACTTCCAAAGTGCAGAATCAGGAATCATCTCAAGACATCACTGGGTGTGTTCCCTAAATACGAAAACAAGCAAAACAAAATATTTTATGAGAAGTCAGACATCTGTCTCTGGAGAAAATGATTTTGAAAAATACTCAGAGAAATTTTCAAGAATAAAAATACAACAAAAAAGGTGGTTATAAGCAAATGCCAATCTTGTTCACTTTATTTGACAAAATTCAAGAGAATGTCTCATT